>NW_025767740.1:0-347546 GCF_003918875.1 Haliotis rubra | reverse complement strand
TTAGGCGTCTCCGAGGGAGAACTTTTGAAAATGTCAACTCAGTAAGTTTTGTATTGATCTATACATGACTGTACCGGTGTTAACCTACATCTGGACTAGACAACACAGACATCACAGACATAAGCATTAATTAAGCACCACTTACACTGCAAAAATGACTGTTTATATACTGAACATCATTGAAAACGCACCAGTCTAAAATTGTCGATATTTTCATCAAGATGGATTTCAGCTTGACAATGATCAATGGATATAACTAACATGAAGTCAGACAGATGCCCATGGTTCAGACAGACCTTTAGGTGGTGGGAGTGTCATGGTCTTGGGTGGAATAAATTACAATCACAGGACTGCCTTCATGTCTGTCAAGGGAGAGTTAATGCCCTTTATTACCGTGAGCAGATTCTTCAGAATCACATCGTATCTGTCTTCAATCACCACCAAGATGTCCATACTTTTCAACAGGACAACGCACGGGCACACACAACAAGACTTTCCATGCAGTATCTGGCCCAGCAACACATCCAAGTTATTCATTGGCCAGTTCAGTCGCCAGATGTATCCCCCATGGAGCACTTGTGGGACTTGCATAACTCTGCTATGCTTAACTGTTAGCCATTGTAAACCCATATCTAGCCTTTCTCCATGGCTGTACTGAGTGTTACGTAATGGTAATTCTATCCTTTAAAGAGGCAAATCTAGATAAGCGGTCAATACAGGACCCCAGTCTGATATTTATATTTTTTATAGAAATGATCATTTAAACTCTTAATTATTACGTTAAAGACTTACGTGCAAGTCCAACCCATATCCTTCTTGTCCGTGGGGAGAATCTGGTATGACTCACGTTAATACATTCTAGCATTTGTTTATTCATGTGTAGTCACATTGTTCCCTCGATATAGATAGCCCTTGAAATTTTCAGTGAATACATGAAATCCCTGAGGATCACAGAGATTTCACGAAATCACTGACTCTTTTAGGGATTACATGAAATCCCTGGTTTTACATATTCCTGTAACATATACATGAATGACTCAAGTAGGTAACGTTATCAGAATCAGTCCTGACATCAATATGTTTCTATTTCCGTTTTTGTGTCCATTCTATCTTTGACTACGTGGAAAGGCACGCGAATACTGACGTGGGTGAGCGTGGTTTTGCGTCAGTCATGCCGTCACGTGGAACGGGTTCTATTGACTTAGTCATTGTTAAAGTATCTATAAATTCAATTATTCCGACGATAGGCCGTCGAGTGCATATTTGAATTAATCTGAGCTCATGTTATACAACATCACTACACTCAGCCGCAAATAAACAACAAACTTGGTTAATCTGTGAACATATAATCTCAGTTTACCTGGGTTAATAGTTTCAATGTCGATTTCAAAAGTAGTGACCTTGACTGTAATGGCAAATTCAACAAAAGTGTGGATTAAAAATAAAGAATAAATAATGGAATTCAAAACAGTTTGCGTTAGATTATACGCGTGAGTGAGTGAGTTGGTTTTAACGTCGATTCGAACAGTATTTCAGTTATTTTACGGCTTGTCAACGTACTATGCAAAGAAGACCCAAAAGATGCAGGTCTTTAATCACGTTGGTGTCTTGACCAGCAAGGGCGTGGTGCAGACAAACCTAAAACACTTAATCAGGACGAGCCGGGATTCGAACTCACAATCCTAGATTTTGGCCAAGAGACGACTCTGTAGAGCGGCGCCTTTAACGACTGGACGTTTTGTAAAAGCCATAGCCATTCGAAGGATGCTTCAAAGAAGCACACCAATAACTGTGTCCTGGACAAAAGGCGTTGAAATTGCCAACTTGTTTAACCGTTTAAATAAGACTGTCAAGTTTCATTCGACCCCATCCTCCCCCAACCGAATAAGACTTCTTGACATTCCCATAAATTATTCCCATGGTAAATATTTTTGTCTTAATTAATTGCCTGATAACTACTAGGGACTAGGCCACATAGACGTGTATGGCGTTTAACACCCCAACAGGGATCAGACAACACAAGACTTGTGATATGTCGCAAATATTTATTTATTCTTTCATCCCAGCGGAGTAGGGGCTTAATTCCTTTGTTGTTGAAGTTGGGAGTATAGGAACAGACTTCGTTCCTCCTCTCAAAGAGAATTGTCTCAGTAATATTTAAGTCAGACAATTAACATTGTTACTGCTCATGATCTAAAATGAGTTGAGGTGTCTGAAATTCCTTTTTAACGGAGTTAAGCAACTTGCTCCATGCTTTTCAACTTGGTGCATACTGTGTGAAATGGGCGCACGTTTTTGTTTAGTAACCACTAGAGTGACATGAATGGAACAATTCTAGTTTATGTAAGAAAGCAATACAATGGGAGTGGTCTCCCCTTGTGTTATCACCATCACACGTAGGCCAGGAATCTAATACTGATTTACTGTCCCTCTTTCCCGACGGAATATGTATATTTTCATGATAATTGCCCCTTGTTGGGCGTAATACTACGGTTGTTGTTATTTCAGATATACACAGAATTTCTATGTGAGTTATACAAGATGATTGTATCTTAAGGTAGCTGCGATAGCCATGTTGAAATCAGGCAGCACGAAAATACTCTTTCCACCGTCCAACCATATAATTCTTTTCAGTTTACTGCTTCAGAATGCATCATTTGTAACCGTAAACATATTAACACTAAGGTGGCACCCTTGCCCCTCGCTTGCGGTTGCACAACAGAGTCCTCGGACTAGTGTAAACATTCAGGTAACTGCTACCCAGTTTACGGAAAGGGACGAGAGGCGACGGTCGCTGAGACGGATCTCCATGGAGACCTTCACACACAAACGACGCCATTTTGGTTGTTGATGCTGCACTTTGTTTCCACGTCTGTGTTGACATTTTGCTCTTTATCCCGCACGTATCCCAAGTTCTGCACGATGTATGCCTCTGTTGCTTCGGTCTATCATCAAGGTATCTAGTTGTGGTATCTGAATTCAATTATTTTGCTTTTACCTTTTATTTCGTAGATTTCATTTTGATGAATTTTGACGGATGGTATCCCAAAGCTGAATCGTGCCCTGAAGACAATAAAATGTCTAAGGAAACGACTGACAGACGCAGGAAGAGACAAGCCATGCACAATGCGGGTTCCTCGTCTGTTTTCATGAACTATATCATTTTCTCAATGTATTTGTCACATTTGAAGTGAAAGTGCATGAATTTGAATGTGTGGATAATGTCGCTTCTTTTGTTTTCTATTTAGGCTTGTAAAATGCCTTTTGATTTCACAGCTGTCTGATATATGTTATTAATTCATATTCTTCAATTCAGATTCCAGTGATAAAGCATAATAATAATCTTTTTTATAAATAATGGGAATAACACTACATGTCTCCCTTTCCCATGTCTATGGGATCTATCCAATGCTTACCCAAAGTTGTTTTGGAGAATAGAAACTCCATCATGAAATAACGTATTCACTGGGGTTTTCAGAGTTTACAGACACTTCTTATTCGTTCTGGTGTCGAGGAACTCGTGTCTTTTCTGCCCCAATATCATGTCAAAATACCTCATTACCTCGACAACGGCACCGAACCCAGTAAGGTTGGCATAATTTGATTGAATAAGGTCGTCAAAAATGAGGATCCACCTTAACAGCTGTCACCATGTCGATTGATGTGTGCATTTATATATTTCCGTTTTTGTTCCATTCCAGCTCTGGACGATCTCCACAGGTTTAGGACCTACCCGGCCCCCGTCTCCCAACAGACACCCCCAGTCCCTGATCCTGTAGGTCATGGATAGGTTCAAGCTGTTTGAATGTGTCCTGTTGGTTTTAATAACACACCAAAATGTCGAAATATCCACAGCCAGTTAGAGGCAGATACTGTTTACAGTTAAAAATACAATATGGATTTTAGTAGCGTGTTATGAAAGTTAAATGCAACCCAGAGACATTCAAATCTAACATTTCTGAACCTCTACCAAATTTCCAAGAAATTAACAGCTCATATTCCATTGACAGAAATATGTTGTTCCTTTTGTAAATACACACTTGTCATGAAATATGGACACTATGGCAATTTCGATTGCTGGACTAACATTCACAACGCCAGAGTTATTAAACATATGTATGCTTTGTAACTCTATTTAGAATATTCCGTAAACTTATTGTTTGGCTACTCCAGAACTATTATTACAGGAAAATATTAAATATTCGATAAGCTTCAAATAAATCAGCACCCATTTCAAGCAAAGAAAATCCTGGCATTATTTTACATGCTTTTAACATAGGGGAATCATTCAGTGAACTCTGTTTTATTAGTGATTTCTTATAATTTTGGAAATGATTTTGTCTTTTCTATTTATATGTTTTGGAAGATGGTATAATTTTATTTACTTTTGTTTAAATACCCAGATACAACAGAGTGCAAATGTCTAAAATTGTCGACTTTCCCATATTTTCTTAATACAAGCTATTTAATTGAAATATCGATAAATACTTGTTTCATTGATTCAAAAAAATCTTCTTCCTCTCTATAAGCGCCCCGGTGTCTTCACGATCACCGTCAACCCCCTCTACTCCCTGCCCGACACCCTGCCCTCCTTCCCCGTCCTTGCCCCCAGAGCCCGTCCTCAAGTTGTGGAGATCGATCTTGGTGAAGAATCCAAGCAGCCCCAGTCGTGCTCGGCTGTCCTTGTGTCCTGTGTGAAACACATGTTCCAGAGTTTCTTCACACAGAGATAGACTTGGATGTGTTTGCTGTACCAGTGTTGTGTGAACTATCAGTTTTGGGACCTTTCGGACAAATCATTTGGACTATTTTGGCTTTTTTTCATTTAACATGTTTTTTGCTTCACACAGGAAATACATCATGTTATATTTAAGTTGTTAATGATAAACGTTATTATTGTGGATGTATATTCATATTTTGTTGTAGGAACAAACAATTTGGTAAGTTGCGGGTAGGGACTGGGATTTGTGGAAACGAACTAATTGTCCCATACCTTTCTGGAAAAGGGTTATTATGCTTAGGGCAGATTACGGTTTACAGTCTATTTACAAGTTTGACAGTCGCTGCTTTTCATTGCGATCTGGGGGATACAAGGTCATGTCGCCCACACCGTCGGAATCAGGTCAATGCGACCTTCAGTGTTTACATTATAAATTTGCTCCCAATTACGTAGATCGATGCTCATGCTGTTGATCACTGGATTGTATGGATCAGACTCGAATATTTTCAGACCGCCGCCATATAGCTGGAATATTGCTGAGTGCGGCGTAAAACAACATACCAAACCAAAATAACAAGTTCCTCAAAGATGCCGTCACAACCAATGGTTTTTCTGCCAGGGATCTTCAAGAACCGATCCTATATATCTATTGATTGCGCACTGTGATTGGGATTAGTCTTCATTCTGACTTGCATCACGTTTTGATAGCTGATGGGTATGTGGCATCCTTGGCATTCATTTCGGGTCACGTGACTTCCGGAATGTATTGTTTACATGGATCCTACAAGTTCATATACTTTCAAGTTTATTATACAGTTTATTTGTTTTGACAGTCCAGGTATACCAATCGTGGGAAGGATACAGACAAATGCCGAATTCTACAGTTTCGATGTGACAGACAATACTGAGCGATGTATTCAGTACAGTTGACAGATGGCATCGTGTCTCGCAATCTCGAGATCTTGTACAATACCTTTCAGTTCAAAGTTTAATCAATAAACTCGTTTTTGAACTTTATCTACTTGTTGCGTGATCATTCTGTATTTCACTAGACTAAGTGTGTTAGATCTTGTGATATATTTTCACTGCACCTCGTCTCCAGACTCTGGTATCTATCTTGTCCCATTTTGTAGGTGGTGGCAGCATCCATTAATTTTAGCAGGTTTTCCCACAGGACTGTTTGGACAATAATTTTTAACAATAAAAATCTAGATTTTTGCAACCGTATATTGTTTTGATATGTTTTGAGTAACTTATATTTCAAATTTAAACGAAATCGGTGAAGAAATGGAATTTTAGAAAAATCTCCCGCTTCTCTCATTGCATTTTGTTATTGTCCAAACAGTGATTCCAACTCCTGTGGGTTTTCCCGTTGTAATTATCAACCAGTCTTTGGCTCCAAATCAACCTTAAGCCAAGGTAAATCTGTGAATATATTATCTCCTTTTGCTGGGGTTATTAGTTTGAATGCTTATCTCAAAGGTAGTTACCTTGACAACAGTGTCAAAGTTAGCCAAAGTGTGAAATACATACTGAAGTTCAAACAATTTGCATTTCACATGAGTAAGTGTGTGAGTTGGTCTTAACGACGTTTCGAACAGAGTTCCAGTTGTATTACGGTTAGTCGGAGTATCATGGGAAAAAAACCCAGAGATGCCGGTCTCTGACGTTCACGATATCATGTTGGTGCCGTGACCAGCGTGGGTATGGTGCTGCAAACCTAAAACGCTTAATCGGGTTCGAACCCACAATCACAGTTTTAGGCGTCTCCGAGGGAGAACTTTTGAAAATGTCAACTCAGTAAGTTTTGTATTGATCTATACATGACTGTACCGGTGTTAACCTACATCTGGACTAGACAACACAGACATCACAGACATGAGCATTAATTAAGCACCACTTACACTGCAAAAATGACTGTTTATATACTGAACATCATTGAAAACGCACCAGTCTAAAATTGTCCATATTTTCATCAAGATGAATTTCAGCATGACAATGATCAATGGATATAACTAACATGAAGTCGAAGGGCATGTCCGGTTGAAAAAATGGTTTTGAAACAAATTCCTGTCCACAGTATGACTCTTAATGCCAAAATGCATCAACATGCAGCCACGCCATGAAAAAAGCGCGAATTTCATTCTGAAATCATACTGACTGTGACATTAAAACCGGGTGTATGAGAACCGATTCTCATTGCTTCATAAACGATTGTGAAACGAGGACAGAGATGCAGAGGTAAACACCTCACGGAAGAGAATGTGCACTAGACGCTCCATCAGGATCGCCATATTGACCTTGTCCATATCAGTGATTGAACACTGCCGACTGCCAGGACTGCTGCACTAGTTCAAGGTTGACGTGGGGGTCATCAGCGCTGATTCCATGCGACGCTATCTAAACGCTACAGGGATCCATGCTCGACGTCCTAACGTTGGACCAATTCTGACTGACAGACACCGTAATGAGCGTATACAATGGGCTAGCAGGCATTTTCAGTAAAGGTTACAACAACGGCATGGTGTGGTAGTCATTGACGAGTCACGTCTTCATCTACGTAATGCTGACGGCCGATTACGTGTTTGGCGTAGACGTGGTGAACGTTATGCTGATGAGTGTGTGGTTCAGACAGACCTTTAGGTGGTGGGAGTGTCATGGTCTGGGGTGGAATAAATTACAATCACAGGACTGCCTTCATGTCTGTCAAGGGAGAGTTAATGCCCTTTATTACCGTGAGCAGATTCTTCAGAATCACATCGTATCTGTCTTCAATCACCACCAAGATGTCCATACTTTTCAACAGGACAACGCACGGGCACACACAACAAGACTTTCCATGCAGTATCTGGCCCAGCAACACATCCAAATTATTCATTGGCCAGTTCAGTCGCCAGATGTATCCCCCATGGAGCACTTGTGGGACTTGCATAACTCTGCTATGCTTAACTGTTAGCCATTGTAAACCCATATCTAGCCTTTCTCCATGGCTGTACTGAGTGTTACGTAATGGTAATTCTATCCTTTAAAGAGGCAAATCTAGATAAGCGGTCAATACAGGACCCCAGTCTGATATTTATATTTTTTATAGAAATTATCATTTAAACTCTTAATTATTACGTTAAAGACTTACGTGCAAGTCCAACCCATATCCTTCTTGTCCGTGGGGAGAATCTGGTATGACTCACGTTAATACATTCTAGCATTTGTTTATTCATGTGTAGTCACATTGTTCCCTCGATATAGATAGCCCTTGAAATTTCAGTGAATACATGAAATCCCTGAGGATCACAGAGATTTCACGAAATCACTGACTCTTTTAGGGATTACATGAAATCCCTGGTTTTACATATTCCCTGTAACATATACATGAATGACTCAAGTAGGTTACTTTATCAGAATCAGTCTGACATCAATATGTTTCTATTTCCGTTTATGTGTCCATTCTATCTTTGACTACGTGGAAAGGCACGCGAATACTGACGTAAGTGAGCGTGGTTTTGCGTCAGTCATGCCGTCACGTGGAACGGGTTCTATTGACTTAGTCATTGTTAAAGTATCTATAAATTTAATTATTCCGACGATAGGCCGTCGAGTGCATATTTGAATTAATCTGAGCTCATGTTATACAACATCACTGCACTCAGCCGCAAATAAACAACAAACTTAGTTAATCTGTGAACATATAATCTCAGTTTACCTGGGTTAATAGTTTCAATGTCGATTTCAAAAGTAGTGACCTTGACTGTAATGGCAAATTCAGCAAAAGTGTGGATTAAAAATAAAGAATAAATAATGGAATTCAAAACAGTTTGCGTTAGATTATACGCGTGAGTGAGTGAGTTGGTTTTAACGTCGATTCGAACAGTATTTCAGTTATTTTACGGCTTGTCAACGTACTATGCAAAGAAGACCCAAAAGATGCAGGTCTTTAATCACGTTGGTGTCTTGACCAGCAAGGGCGTGGTGCAGACAAACCTAAAACACTTAATCAGGACGAGCCGGGATTCGAACTCACAATCATAGATTTTGGCCAAGAGACGACTCTTTAGAGCGGCGCCTTTAACGACTGGACGTTTTGTAAAAGCCATAGCCATTCGAAGGATGCTTCAAAGAAGCAAACCAATAACTGTGTCCTGGACAAAAGGCGTTGAAATTGCCAACTTGGTTAACCGTTTAAATAATAATGTCAAGTTTCATTCGACCCCATCCTCCCCCAACCGAATAAGACTTCTTGACATTCCCATAAATTATTCCCATGGTAAATATTTTTGTCTTAATTAATTGCATGATAACTACTAGGGACTAGGCCACATAGACGTGTATGGCGTTTAACACCCCAACAGGGATCAGACAACACAAGACTTGTGATATGTCGCAAATGTTTATTTATTTTTCATCCATCCATCCATCCATCCATCCATCCATCCATCCATCCATCCATCTGTGTGCCTCGTACATGAGGCATAGACAGATCATCTCCAACGGCGTCAGGTTTATCCCACACTATCTAGTTAAATTATTTCACAGGTATTTGTCAAAGAGCTTAAAATGACACAGAGTGTGTATTGGGGCATTGGAACCTTTCATTTGGGGGCATAGTCACAATAGCAATCATTTGAAACATATAGTGTTGTTTAACCACAATATGCGGTCAAAGTCATTTTTGTTTTTGTATCACAGTCTCAGGAAGTATATATACTGAACAACATTAGAAACGCACCACACTAAAATGCACCGACGATGCTCAGATATCATGGGTACATTTCAGTCTGACAGGGATATTTCGTATGTTATGGGTGGTGCGTTCCTAATGTTGTTCAGTATAATTTCATCGCGGTGGCTCTGACGCCCCATAGATGCCTATTCGTTATAGATAAAGAGTAAATCCATCTAATTCCAAATCTTCTGTCATTTTTAAAAATATTTTTTAAGTTTCAAAATAAGAAAGATTCCCAATTGGACAATCACAGCAAAATGTTCGAGAAGTAATATTTTTCTAACAAAAATATATTCATTGTCAACAGGTTTCACGCAAAACATTTTAATTCATTTTATACGAGTGTTCATAAGACCATGATTGAAATATTTCATAATTTGTATGAGGAGGACCTTGAAATGATTACCTGACCCCATTTCTGTTAATGGAAGCGTCCCTTCAAGGTAAAAATAAAAGAGGAAAAATATTAGGGGAAAATTATAAGAGGAAAAAAGCGAATATTTTGACAGTGAACTAAAATATAATTCTAAACTATGAGAAAATTATTTGCTTGATTCTTTTGTCACAACAGAAGTTATTTACTGGAAGGGGGGCTTATTGGTATACATTTTAGTGAAATATATCAGTTTAAAAATATGTTGAAATTATTTCACTGGAAATGACAGCGAGATGCTAGTTAAGAGGATATTAAGACGTCATTATGATTAAGCATGTTATATCAAAATGGAAAAGTAATTATAGAAATTATTGTCCAATCAATAATTATGATAGCTATTTCTGTCAGTTATGTTAATTATGCAACATCAGATTACCTTGATTTACATACAGGACAAGGCAAACAAACACTAAATGAATCACGGTACAACAATCAGCTTGTATGAAAGGTCACTTGCTGTTTCTTGCTGTCAGACGTATTTCCTTTTATAGTATATATTTATGAAAAATATCGTGTTGAAGGTGAGATTACCAGCATCATAACACAAAACCTATTTTAAGATACAGAGAATCTGTAATACAGGGAGAGTATCTCTTTGTAGGTCCGGCATTATTTAGTCCAGTCACAGAATACATAATTCTCAGTTGATTTCTTGTATATTTGGGATGAGTGAATGGGTATAACTGGGATCAATACTGAAATAAATTAATTTGACTCAGATTTGATGCAATTCTTCATGGAAATCATCAGCCTGGAGCGTTTGAGGATTGATCAAGAGCTATTATTTATCAAGGATGTTGATTTAGTACACTTTATTTTATTTTTGTTCACAATTATTTTGAAAATGAGCTTGCTGAGTCGCTTGATGGAGACAAAAGGCTTCAGGGCATTTCCATTATATATTTTTAACTATTAATTTGGCTTCACCAAACTGAAAGAAGTCTCAGTCAATAGCAAGAGTCTTTCGATTTTTTTAAGGAAAAGAGATGTGACGTTAAATATTAACTCACTCAACCACTCACTTTAGGGAAAAGATGTTGTTTACACTAGTATCTATAGAGCATACTTGAAATTATTTTTAGATATATAATGAATTCCTTGTGTACATTGCCTGACAACTGCATCTAAACATAGAACATTTTATGTATAAATGATACTTGTCACTTCAACAGTGGTGTGTTTTTCTCTGATGTGCAAAATTAAATATACCTTAGTTAGTGTTATATCCACTATAGATACAGTCTCTAATCCCTTAAAACAAAGATTATTATTGATTAAGAAGTAATAATTATGTCAACAATAATTTTATTAATAAAAGCTTTGAATTTAGAAGACATTCTTTGTACCTGATTAGTTGTTGATAATAAAACGTCTTGGAATTCGTAAGAATTCCTTTGAATAAAAATTATATATATTTTTATTTGTGTTCTATTTTATTTTAATACCAGTCAATTGATTGGGCAAACCACAGACCCCTGTGCAGATGATGGTACTATTAGACTATATCAGAGATTTCCCTTTTTGTGGAGGATGGATGCGACTGTTTTGTCATAACCATGGCAACTATATGGGTGCTGACTTTATCTTGCACCCGATCAATGTTTTCCACCTTTGTCACATACCTGTAACCAAATGCAGTTCATTAAATCAAATATTCTGGAAGTGTCAACAAGTATTTGTGTCGACACCTAGGTCATTACAAACTAAGTCCATTGCTAGAAGAAAATTGAAAACAAAATGTGTTCAAAAACATTTTTTAACTGATAGTTTCCTTATATTCTGTGATATTCTAGGAGGCATATAGATGTTAAAAGGTTTAAGAGAGAAATAAATTTTACAGACAATTTGTACAGATTGGAGGTTGAATATTATTTGAACTAATCTACATAGACCTGTGGAGACAAGATCAGCACAATGTTCCAGATCCCAAAATAAGATATTTTTCATCAAGTCTGATTCTTTTAAAAAAATAAAATCAACTTTTTAAAAATGCGAAAAATGTAGCTGATAGGGAAAGTAATTTACTGATTTAATTCTATTTACTTTCTTCTAATTATTCAAATAAACTAACTCTATAACTCAGTTAGGGCAACTCATAAAAACGTTAGCAGTCTTGCAACCGTTGACAATCTGTTTGCAGATATCGTAATGACCCGCACCTTGCACATGTGCTAGTGTGTACGGTTTCCATAAAATTGCGATTGAATTTTTTTTAAAAAATAACTCAGTTACCCCACCCCCGGGTAAAAACAATTATTGATTGATCCGTGACCTGTCACGAAAACAAAGACGGAGGCTTGTGGGCGAGGCTTTTCGGCCTTACGCTGTTCAACAGCATAGTCCTGTCTGCTGTGTCACATTTCAACCTCGTGAATTTCGAGCCGCACGTGCAGTACAGTTGGTCCTTGTCACGGTAGACAAGGAATCAATGGTAAAGCGGCCTTAGCCTGGGTTATAAAACTTGCTTGGACTGTACGGCTGGCTGACTGGTAGGCATGACAGGTGTTGAGTCGACACTTAGTTTAGTGATGTTGCTAAAGATTGGTAAACTGCTGTTATATGAAGCAATAAAGTAGGTTAGTACAGATTCTAGTACTTTCAGTCCCATCCGATTCAAACCACACTCTCATAATGAGGCACAATATTGCCAATACACAAGTCAACAATCTAACCCACTCACACACCGTGCTATTTAGACAATAGACATCACATTTCTATTTCTTTTGTGCCTCAATCTACTTTTTTAAACAATAAACATTCTAACAACATTCGGTTTGGTTCCATAAAGGTTTCAGGATCAACTGTTCTTTTTATAATTAAACCACCTTTGTGGTTGTTGACAACGGACATTAATTAATCCAAATTTATTCAGAATAAATACTCAAAATGACCTTGCGACAATATTCAACATGTTTACTATTTCTCGATACCTGATTAAACCCATCACCCGAGACTATGTACACGTAGTTTCAATACAATTCGTTGGAAGCGTTTTCACTGGCATCAATTAAAATGGTTGTTGACATTAGATTATTCAAATTCGGGCCGGGTTTAGTGACTATTAACCACAGCACCAAAACATTATAAACTCCTGTATCTTTTTTTCCATGACATTCAGACTGTCTGGATATGTAATGATAACAAGTGTGACCCTTGTTACCATGGCACCGAGTTTATTTCTTCCAGATATGGGTAGTATGACCAAATGTTCTTAGAATCAAAATTGCTTTTAATCTTAAATATTGTCAGGAAGAAAATAACAAAAAATGAGTACATTTCCTGCCCAGTTAATTCCGCGCCTGATTTTCAATACCATTTAACATGCAATTAATGATGTCTATGAGAGGCAAGGTTAACTGTCGCAATTACACTTTCTTCCTACCGGGTACCCATTTACTGCTGGGTGGACAGATTCATATGTAAAATAAAGAATTTGGAGGTGAAGAAACATTTTCACCACTAGTTGGTAAAACGTATATGTTGTTAGTTGTACGAACCGATGTTGTATAAATACAAGTTGTATGTAAAACATTTTTATAGAACGTCCAGTTCAAGACCAGTCTAAGTAAACTTAGGCTCTGCATTAATCGTTACACTGCTATTCAGTATAGCAGTGTAACAAATAATACTGAGCCTAAGTTTACTTAGACTGGTTCAAGACCAGTTGCATATAACCGGAATGTCGCGAGCTCTCTGACCTGAAGATGGATCTTGCCATTCTCTATTTTCCCGCTGGAATCGGTTGCCAAGTTAATTCTCAGAGCCACATTTTGAAAAAGGAAGGCTCTGCGAGGATTGCAGCCTCGCCACTGTGTCAGCCTCTAACTTTGCAATTTAACCGAGTTTTATACAGTATTGAATTTTCTACTCAATGTTTAACATGAATTAGGAGCTGGTTTGGAAAGAAGAAAATGCTAAAACTCTCTACAATGTAGTCACCTTTTTTCATCATTTCACAGTTAGTGAGTTTAGTTTTTCGCCGATTTTAGCAATATTCCAGCAACATCGAGGCGGGGGGGACACCAGAAAAGGACTTCACACATTGTGCACGTGGGGAATCGAACCCGAGTCTTCGGCGTGAAGAGCGAACGCCTTACTTGGCTACCGCCCCCATTTGACAGCTTTCTGTAAACAGTCATTATGTTGATATGTCGGCAATCGGGTCACGGGTCCGGACTGTTCACATCAAATGATTACACATTAGGCCCTGTTTTAAATAGAAAGTCAAGACAATCTAGCAGAGTTGCGAATGAAAGCGAAATAATTAATTCCATAATCATAAGAAATAATGTTCGACTGGGAATTTGGGTAGTATGAAAATCACACGACGTACCACAGGTGAGAAGTTATTCATTGCATTCTGGGATTCTATAATAACACTTTTATCCATACATGTTGTTTTACTAATCAGTCAATATTTACCAACTCCATCTTTGCATGGAAACACGTGTACTTTTCTGCACATTTCTGTAATTAAAAACTGTATCCTTGTCAGATCATCTCGTGTAGGGGGTCGGTCCCAAGCCTTTGACTACATCACCGATTAATTAAAATTGTTTCATCAGTAAGTTATGAAGGAACTTTTGCTCTGGCATTAGAATGTCCCATGACCTTAGTTCAGTCAGTCTATGGCATATTCTTCATCGATGGTTACACACGCACGCTCACTTGCGCTCGTATACATGCACACACATAACGCACACACTCGGGTATGTGAGTGAGTATGGTTTTAGGCCGCTTTTAGCAATATTTCACCAACATCACGGCGGGGGACACCAGAAATGGGCTTCACACATTGTACCCATGTGGGGAATCGAACCCGGGCCTTCGGCATGATGAGCGAACGCTTTAACCACTACTAAGGCTATCCCACCGTTTCCATGCGGGTATGTAGCTACCGTCATCTTCATCACTAGCAGCATCTTCATTATCATCGTCATCGTCATCGTCAATTGTATTTACTGCATCTGTACTTGAAGTACATCCAAGTGAGGTTTTCGTCAGCAGTAAATGCAGCATTTGAAGTTAAGGCTATACATGATATAACCTACACAGACATAACACTCCAGCACATTTCCTTGCTGATTTCCCTCTGGACCTTGTTTTGACAAGAAGTTCGTATCGATTGTTTGAAACTGGCATTGTGGATCTAATGTTGCCTGAAAGCCAGTTTTACAGGATTTGACGCAGGTGTCAATTTCATTCTTTCATATAATCACATTTGTAAAGAAATGAGCCGGCTGGTGTATGGTAGGTGTAAATTCGCAATTTTTCACAAGCAGTTCACGAATATGATTACTTGAGAGAGCGAAAGAGGGTTCACCAATTCGTTCTGTACGTAAGTGAACACTGCGACGCCTCCCGGTGTCTTTGCATGGTACTGTCTGTCAAGTCACATTTCAACCACGTGAATTTCGTGCAGTGCGTGCACTACAGTCGGTCCTACTCACGGTAAACAAGGAGTTAATGGTAAAGCGGACTTAGTATGGTTATAAAACTTGGTTCGACTGTACGGCTGGCTGACTGGTAGACTTTGGTTTGACAGGTGTGGAGTCAAACACTGACATGGAATAATGATTAATGAACTGTTGTTGGAGGGCACAATGCCGCTGGGTGCGCTTATGGGACCTCGGGAAATGTATAAAACTGAGATACAATTTCCTTCTAGAACATACATCATGAGCAGTGGGTACTTCAGAAGAACAAGTTCGTTAAAACTTGATAAATCCCAGTACTCAGTTAAGTGAAATCGCTGAAACCCGTGAAGATCCGGGTTAGAATTGGTCTTCAGTAACCCATGCTTGTCGTAAGAGGAAACTAACGGGATCGAGTGGTTGGGCTCCCTCCCAATTGTGTAGATCGATACTATGCTTTGATCACTGGATTGTCTGGTCCAGACTTGATTATTTACAGATTATCGCCATGTAGCTGGTGTAGTGCTGACTGAGTCCTTAAACAGCAAACAGCGAAGCTAAAACTGTAAACTGCTTTATTCATGCAATCTAAAAGTAGATAACCCTTGTAAAATGTAATCAAGAGTTGGCCCAGATCTAATGTCACTATGGTAATGATGGGGTCACAAACCTGATAAAACTTCATCCTATGGGAATTTCCTCCATACTTCAGAAGTACAGAACATCTTGTCATCAGTCAATCCCCACAAATCGTCCACCCGACCTGATAAATGAAATAACGCGAGTTGGGTTTTACGCCGCTCTTAGCAATCTTCCAGCAATAGGGCCCGTAAGTAGGTCACGGCACTTCGCGAGACCTGACGTTGTTTAGTACTTCCGGTGACAAACAACGTTTCATACCCTTTGGAATGGTCTCATGGTTGTCAGGTGACAGTAAGGAACAGATAATCCTTGCATGAATTACAAATTTCCCATCTAGCCATCCCCAAATTAATCAACTATTACGAGTGAGTGAGTTTTCTACGCCGCACTCAGCAATATTCCAGCTATGTGGCGAGGCGGTGGTCTGTAAATAATCGAGTCTGGACCAGACAATCCAGTGATCAACAGCATGAGCATCGATCTACACAATTGGGATACTATAAAACCAGCTTAAGTCTGGGCAGCGAGTACAAGCAGCCACACATACACATGCATGCACGTCGTCATATGAGGGTGTTGTGGTTAGAGCGTCCGCCCGGAGAGCGGAAGGTCGCGGGTTCGATCCCCGACCGCGTCATACCTGAAGACGTTAAAATATGGTACTTGTTGGTCCCTGTCTGGCGCTCGGCATTACTGGGTACCACACGGACTGGTCGGCTCGGAGTCAGTATAATGTGTTTGAGTGGGGTATTCATGCTTCACTGCGGCATGGTATCTCAGTGGGCTAGCACTTTAAAACCAGCTTCAGTCTGGGCTAGTACAAGCACCCGCACATACACATACACACGCATGCACGTCGTCATATGAGCGAAATATTCTCAAGCACGACGTTAAACCCAATTTCACCACACCTCACCTCATATGAGCGTAATATTCATCTCATCTCACCTCACGTGGTTTCAGATCTGGTAAAAGCATGTTTAGCACATTAAATACTACACCAGCATTTCTCTAGTTTAGTTTGTGCTTTCACTCGCCACTAAATCTGTGACCTGTAGCACTGTAGGCTTTCCTTTACCATAAGTCTGACACGAAGCGATACCGCTGGAATACTATTCAAAGCTCATGTATTTTAACCACTAGGCTCCACCATTCCAGGGCCAGTCAAGACTGGTTTTGTTTGTGTGTTGTTTTACGCCGCACTCAGCAATAGTCCAGCAATATGGCGGACCAGCAAAGATTGGTGAGTGAGTGAGTTTAGTTTTACGCTGCACTCAGCAATATGGCAGCGGTCTGTAAATAATCGAGTCTGGACAAAACAATCCAGTGATCAACAGCATGAGTATCAATCTGCGCAATTGGGAACCGATGACGTGTCAACCAAGTCAGCGAGCCTGACCACCCGATCCTTTTAGTCGCCTCTTAGGACAAGCATGGGTTACTGAAGATCAATATTCTAACCCGGACCTTCACGGGTCAGCAAAGATTGGAAACGAATTAGATACGCATCGAAACATTACATGATCAGTCCAAATTAGGATCAATCACAGAAAATGTAAATCATAGAAAGAAAAAAAGATTTGCATGTGTCTGTATACCTCAATACAGATTAAGTTTGTACTTCAGTGAGTTAAAACTTTAGATTTGCATGCGTGTGAAACATGGGACTATAACAATTAGGTAATAAAAATGGAAAGCACGGAATTCGCTTTCAAGTTAAACTGCTTGTTCTAAATTTTAAAAATATCTTGAAATTTGAGTACAGGAAGAAATTTCGACTTTGAGAAACTTTCCCAAACAATTTTTCAACAGCAATGAACGGCGTGGCTATAACGGGCGCCCGTGTTTCCATGTTAAATCACAGGGACTGGGATGAATCGATAAACAGCGAATGGCTGCAGCGATGCCCCCTGATGGGATCTGGATCTTTCCAAAGACAATTTACAAAATAAGTCCGTTTTTCATGTCTTTGTATTCTTTTTAACTCTTCTGATAAAACGAAAGTGTTGTTCCTACGACAGCAAGGAAACAAGGTTCTGGTGCTTGGTGAATTAGGTGACGGCTCGCCAACCTCAGATAAATGCTTTTCTTGTAATTCAAACTCCGCTTGAAATAGGAAATTTATTTGAAAACGTGCACTCTGATCAGTTTCACGTGGGCGAAATGGCAGAAAAATAGAAAAATTGCTTTCTGAAGCAATTGTAAAATAACATGCTGTTTTATGCAAACGAAATTCCTCTCATGTGTTGACTGTGCCATGCTCTTAAATGTCACGAAATATTTCAATCATTAGCGTAGAACATGTTAGCTGTTTTGAAAAGACACTCAGGTAATATGTCTTACTTCTGTCTGTAAATGTCTTGAATATTTAAGCGTATGAAGTACATTAGTGTTTTGTAAAACTATATTTTTTAGATTCTTATTTGCCAAATTACTACGTAATTTAGAACAAACGGGAGATAGATTTTCACAATATGTTTCCAGTATGATACAATATTTATGTATATTTTAGACTGTACCTTTCATAGTAATCGGAAGCCGGCCCCCTTACTCAAGGGAATACATTCACAAACTAATTCACATCAAGTTTAGAGAATCCGGGGAGTCTAACTCAGCAATAAAGAATTATTCTCGGCTCCTTTCTGATTTTATTTACCTTTTTGTGAAGATATATATCTTTAAAACGTTTTCTGGAATTAAATGTCTGTTTCGAACATCTGTTATTTATTTAAGTTCCAAGTCCCACATTTCTGTATTAGAGGATGCTAAAATAGTTCATTCTGTCTCCCGTCTTTGATGTGCCACGTTCTGCTGCGTGAGGCATGGGTCACGATCGTCTCGTTTACGGATTCTCCAAGTAGTATTCAGCTGTCTCAGGCTATTTTGAATGCAAAACCACATCCCAACCCACGCTGATCTCAGGCAACTAGACATATCGAGCTATTTACGATAGGAATAGAATACTAGTTCCACTTGTCCACATAGACCAATTATCGAGTATTTCTGAACACACGAAGACAATTACAATAAAGACTGTCTGTCGTGCACCAGCCCGAGGTCGTGACTGCGATCTTCCTGGCCACTCCATGGCGAATTTACCAGTCAGCTCATCAACTGAGACTTGACCGGTCAGACTAGTGAAACAAACACTACCAAGGCCGTCTTCAAATAAATACATGGTGGACAGAAATACTGTCCATGATGGTCAGTCTGTGAATGGCTGGAACAAGATTATCACGAATTCAGCCGGGGTTAGGCAAACAGCTGCAGATGAGGAGGTTTTGTCTCAGACGTTTCACTCATCAGCGGTGACTGATGTTATTGATGACTGATATTTGGTCCGTCCCAAAATGATGATTTTGTCATAAATTGATTCGGAGAAGCTGAATCAATAAAGTCCCTGGAGGTTAGATATACAAGGGAGGTAATTGTTCTTTGCCAAATTGACAATATATTGATAAACTTTGCTAATAGAATGAGAAAAAAAGGACAAATCGGAATGACGGGATCCACTCCTTGCACACAAATACTTACATTTCATGATCATCATTTCTGTTTTTGTTTGTGTTGTTTAACTCCGAACTCAGCAATGTTACAGCTATGTAAATAATCAGGACCAGTCAATCCAGCGATCAACAGCATGAACATCGATCTACGCCATTGGGATACGATCATCATAGTAAAACCATTACTATGTCTTTTAATGACCCTCCATAAACATCAGAAAGGGGGCGGATATACTGCATGTGTTAAATATGTGGAATAATACATAACAAATATTACTAATATCTTTAGTAATAAATGCCTCAATATGCATTAATGATCATATTGTCGTTATACATTAGAAAAGCAATGGAAACTTTTAAAATATATTTTAATTCAACAGACTAGTATATGAAGCGGCTGTAAAATACACGACGATCTAGGGTAATGATTCATGATTAATTAAGCTTTGAGGGCAAATTTTTGGTGTAATATTAAAAAACACAAGGCGACCATCACCATCAGCTGACAAGTGATATTTACAACCACTGGTTTTAAAACGTTCTTTTAGAGAGGTCAGGGCCTTGAAATTTCTGTGTAAAAAGTTATTCGAAATTTATGATTGAGTGAATTTTTAATCAGTCACACTAAATTGTAGATGATCAGGCGTCTCTCTAGGAGAGTAAGTGAGCAATATCCATGCTCATGATATTGAAACCATAAGTTTAAGTGACGCCTTAACAGCTTCTATCCTCACATTTATATGTAATGTGACAAAAGAGGGTAGAACACTCACTGATATCTACATCAGTTCGTCGTAGGTAGATCATGTATGTTTCATGTATCGTGCTAATTTCTGTATGTGTAGAATATGAATCATGTATTCAATTTTAATTGTATAGAAGTAACCTCAAGCGAAAGATTCGCAGCTGAATGTAAAGTTTGCCTAAACCTGCTTTTAGGAACCACGCTGTTCTACATTAGGACACAAATACAACTATTTTCTCAGGTTTTTTTATCGTTTTTTTATTGCATATTTAAAACATCAACTAAGAAAATAACCAAAAAAAACAAAACAAACAAAAAACACATTATGAGAAAATAACCAAATCAACTAGAAAAACTCGAAGTTTTGAACAATAAATTCAAGATAACGAAAGAAGAATCGAAATGACAAATACATAATAAGAGCAAGGAGAAACAAACTCAAAAGTTCGAGGAATAAATGACAAATAACGAGAAATAACGATTAACATTATAGATTTATTCTTGGCACCATCACACGAATCCTTCCAAATACCAATTAGTGGTTTTAACAAGTAGCATCAGTATAAAAACGGACCCAAGCGTCTTGCCCGGTATAATAACTATCAATAAATCCAATAAAGTGATAACTGATAACAGTCCAGTTTTAGTTTATGTATCAGAGGAGCACCATTGATTGTCTCATGAGAGTCTTTTGTACGCAATAGTTTCACCAATAAACATGTGTGTATTTTCTGTATCTTTTTGGTATATGACAGTATATCATGGAAGTACGGCACCTTAAAGGTCTGTTATATTCGTCTTGGACGTCAAATGTCTGATTTTATGACACATTTTGGGATAAGGATTCAACAATATCGTGGATATATGGTCCAGGAAATGGGGAACGATCAGTGTTGTACAACAAAGAAACAAAAGTGCTGGCGTTTTCCTAACTAAAATATTTTGCATTTTTGCAGAGAGACGTAAACTACATTAAGGTACAATATTGACATGAATTAACATTTCAATGTGGGTTCAAGTGGTCAAAGAGAACACGTTTATTGCAAGTTCTTTTGATAATAAGTTGTCTATCACTCATGATATAGAAAAGCTGTTTGATAGCGTTTGCTGCTTTAAGGACCCGTGAAGATCCGGGCTAGAATTGATCTTCAGCAACCCATGCTTGTCGTAAGAAGCGACTAATGGGATCAGGTGGCGCAAATGGCGCAGGTCAAAGCTTGAAATCGATCGGCAGATTTATAAATCTTACAGGAGCAAGGTCAATAACATGATTAAACACTCCAAACGTCAATTTTGCAAAGAAGAATTTAGAAATTTTCAAGCAAGCCACGAAATCTTCATAATTTTATGAATACTCTCTTGGGCACAAATAGAGAATGTGTTCTCCCAGATTCAGATGATTTCTCTAAATATGCAAATGACTTTAACAGCTATTTTGAATCCAAAGTTCGAAACATTAAAACTCTCTTTCATGGAAACTGTAGTCAAAAGACAAGGCATTCAGTCTGAGTTCACTGGAACAACCCTGTTCAAGTTTGAACCATTCTCGCAGCACGAAGTTAGACTTCTCATCAGATCATCAAATGTAACAACCTGTTTGAGTGATCCAATCCCAAGCAAAATGATTGTTGATCACATGACCTCTATGCGGCCCGTCATCACAGACATCATCAACAAGACTCTATCGGAGGGTGTGTTTCCGGACAACACGAAGACTGCTATCATCAAACCACACATAAAAAACTTGAACCATGACTCAACTGTCCTTAAACATTACCACCCGGTCTCTAAGTTGCCCTACCTGTCCAAACTGATTGAACGAGGAGTTACACAGAGACTCATGGATCATATGTCTGAAAATAACATTCTGAGTTAATTCCAGTCTGCCTATAGACCACACCACTCAACCGAAACTCTTCTACTAAGAGTCGTGAATGACCTCAGATGGGCAGTTGACTCAGGCAATGCTGCATATTTGGTCCTACTAGATTTAAGTGCAGCATTTGATACTGTGGATCATGAGATACTGCTGCACATTCTGGAGCATCACGCCGTAATTCATGGTTTAGCCTTGACATGGTTTCAGTCCTATCTGACAGACAGGAGTCAACTTGTATCAGCCGCAGATAAACTCTCCAGCAAGACCTTTTCTCTCGTGTGGTGTACCTCAGGGCTCCGTCCTAGGTCCAGTCCTCTTCCTCATCTATACAAACCAGCTTCAATCCGTCATCGACAGCTTCAAAATCTCAAACTATTCGTATGCAGAGGACACCCAACTCTTGAACCCTTTCACACCTGCGTTACAATCACCAGCCATCCAATAACTAGAACTCTGCACTGCCGGAATAAAATCATGGATGAACGGCCAAACACTAAAGCTCAATGATGAAAAAACAGAGGTTCTACTTGTTGGCAGAAAGCATCACCTAACTGATCTCAGAAATTAAGTCACAATTGGTTCAGCACAAGTGTCTACATCGAGACTTGTGAAAGACCTCGGAGTTTGGATTGGCGCAGACCTTTCACTGCAGGAGCAAGTCAACAGAATATGCAAATCATGTTACTTTCATCTCAGATCCATAGGAAACATCAGGAAGTACATCACAGCGGAATGTGCCCACATCCTAGTCAGATGCCTAGTGCTATCCGGACTAGGCTACTGCAATGGACTGTTGAATGGCCTCAGCAAACACAATATCTCCAGACTACAGAAAGTACAGAATACAGCTGCTTATTTCTCTGAAGACTATCATTATGTTTGTTCTCAGATTAAAGATTGGCTGCCTATGCAGCAGAGAATCAACTTCAAACTTCTCTGATCACTTTCAGCTGGCACAATCAAGCTCAGGCTGGTAATCACAGCTCATCATCAAGCTCAGGGCCCTTGCCCCCTCTACACGCACCCAAATTCCAGACAGCGAATGGGACTTCTCCCAGGGAAACGCTGCCTAGTCAGCGACCCACCAAAAGAACTTTCCGGAGCCTATGACTGACTCTTTTACCCAACTCTTTTCAGCGCTGCAGCCTTCTGCATTACCGCTTTAGAGTGTCAGAAGGGCTGTACCCCGGCACAGTGGAGAACCTCAGGCACTCTCTGATCTGCGCCAAATGAGATCAGGAACGCTGCCTAGTCGAACTCAAGGGCACCGAGAACAATGGGGCATTACCTGACGACAGAAGGGCTGTACTCGGTAGGATGCAAGCGCCAAAGACATTTCAAAGGCGAGGTCCAATATTTATCATGCTTTTCCTTAATCTTGTCAATCACATTCTTGTCTGTCAAAGGGACAGAAAATTCAATGACATAAATAAATTCATTGGCTTTATCAAAAGGACAAGATCAGGTTTGTTGGCAGGAATTCTTCTGAGGCTGTATATGGGCCTATTCCAGAGAAGTTTGAAAGCATCATTTTCCATGACGCCCTGGACATGTTCAGGGTCGTACCATGGATGGACCTCGAGTCAAAGCCACAGGCATGGCGGAGACGGTAGTAAAAGCAACGAGCCATGCCATCATGTCGTTTAAGATATGCTGTTTGTGCCAAGGAAGGGCATCCACTGACAAGGTGTTGGACAGTCTCTGTGAATTCATTGCAAAGTCGACATTTCATATTGATGTTTTCTTTAAGAATCACATTTAGGCGATTGCGAGTGGGAAGTGACTGGTCCTGAGCAGCAAAAGGAAGCCCTCAGTTTCACATTTAAGACCAGCCGACTTCATCCAGGCGAAGGAGTCGGTGGGATTGCTATTCTGTTCAACACACTGCATGTACACACGATGCAATGGCTTCTCAGAAAGCTTCTCCACAAAGACCGACTCTGGGCAGACTTGGTAAAGAACTTCACCTGGTTTACTCCCATCGCTGTACCGTCCAGCAGTACATCGCCATCAACAAAATCTACCTCAAATTTCAGATTCTGTCCAACAACCTTGGCACGCTTAAAATAGCTGTGGAATTCCTTGCTTTCATCATGAGTCTTCACATGCATCACCAGAGGATCATCTGATAAATAAATATGTGCAAAAGTACACAATAAAATTCTATCATGAAGAGCCTCCACATTAATCAAACCCCGACCTCCAGAATTGATTGGCATGTATAAACGGTTAAGAGAGGAACGAGGGTGGTGGGCTCTGTTATCAGACATGATCCTTCTGGTCAGACGGTCAAGACTCTGGATGTTTTGTTTTGTCCAATCAACTACTCCAAAGGAATAGGAAAGGACTGGCACAGCAAATGTATTGGTAGCTTTGACCTTGTTTCGAGCATTTAGCTCTGAGCTCCAGATTTTCTTTAAGCGAGATTTGTACTCAGCCCGAAGTTTGTCTTGAATCTGGGCATTCTGGAGCTTGTCTCGAACTTGCATTCCAAGATAGGTGTAGGCCTGATCTTCCACAAGATGCTCAATAACTCCTCCCCCTTGTAACTTGACCGATCCATCATTAGTTACCTTGCCACGTTTCAAATGAAGAGTATTACATTTGTCGAGTCCAAATGTCATGCCAATATCATTCGAAAAGGACTCGACAAGGAGAACCTGTTCTTTCAAATTGGAATCTCCTTTGGCAAGGAGCTCGATGTCATCCATGTAAAGGAGATGAGTAAGAGGTGTTGGGGATCTGTGCTGAGGAGGTCCGGGATGGTAACCCTCCTCTTTATTGAGCAGAAAGCTCAAAGGATTTAGAGACAAACAAAAAAAGCAAAGGACTAAAGGAGTCCCCCTGGAAAATCCCCCTTCTGATTGGAATAGATTCCGAAGTCTGCACCTGCCCTTGCGAGTACATCTCAAGTTGAGTCGACCAGCAACTCATTAAAGACTTGAGTAAATCAAGTAGTCGCTCAGGGAGGTCAATACAATGAAGAGACTTCAGAATCCATTCGTGAGGAACAGAGTCGTATGCTTTCTTGTAGTCAATCCAGCACATGGAGAGGTTGCGGTGATATGCTTTAGCCTCTTCCAAAATCATTTTTTGTACAAGAAGTTGATCCTTGCACCCCCAACATCCCTTTCTCGCCCCCTTCTGCTCTCTGTAAATTATATCATTGGAAGAGCAGTAAGATGACACGAGCTTTGTCAAACACCCTGTGAATATTTTGTATTGTGTATTCAAACATGTGATAGGGCGGAAGTTTTTTGGGATCAGTCAAGTCTCCTTTCTTGGGAAGGAGTATTGTGCGACCTTTGCAGAACCATGGAGGAACATCACCTGTGTCCACAAGAGAATTGAAACAGTGAAGTAATGGTGTTTGGACACAGGGGAACAGTTTCCAATACCGGTTTCGAATGCCATCAGGCCCTGGAGCTGTATTAGATTTGGACTTTTTGATGACACTTTTCAGGCAATCTGGTGAGATGTAACAGACAAACGACCTAGTTACTTTCTCATGCATTGCATGGTCATAATCACGGACCCATGGTGCCTCCAGGTTACAGTCGCCGGGTATAGACCACAACTGTTTCCAGAACCTTTCATTGGCATTCATAGAAGGCCGTTTATCATGTTCACCATCACCGTTTGTTTTAAGTTGCCTGTAGAAGTGTTTTTCATTATTTCTAAAAAAGTTTATTTTGTTTGATGAATTTATTTTTATTTTCCCATTTTTTCTTTCTTTCAGTCCAAACTTTTATTTTTGCCTTAAGGGAATCGACAATTTGGGGAAGTACCTTTTCTTTTGTTGTCTTGTACTGCAATTTTAATTTTCTCCAAATTGTCTTTTGCCGTTTTGACATTGGACTCCCTGATGATCTTAGTTTCAGGCACAGCTCTATCCAGGAAACGTATTTTCTCGTTCCGTTAGTTTTACTTGAAACCGGTTTTTCTTTGGTGTATTGTTTTTAGTATTAGATGTTTTTTCTTCTTCTTCTTCTTATTATTATTATTATCATTATTAGGTGGTCAGTTCGCTGACATTTTTGACACATGTCATCGGTTCCCAATTGCGTAGATCGATGCTCATGCTGTTGATCACTGGATTGTCTGGTCCAGACTCGGTTATTTACAGACCACCGCCATATAGATGGAATAGTGCGGCGTAAAACTAAACTCACTCACTCACCGATGCTTTACGATAGTAAGTTGAATGGAGAGCGAGAAACACTTTACATAACAATGGAACTTTGTTGCCGTCAAAGCTTGAGTTCGTACTTTGCATATGTAAGATTCAGCCTGTATATCATTCTTTAGTGAATGTGACATCATTCAACGTGAAGGACTACATTGTCAGTTTGTATGTCAGACAGACAGACAGACAGACAGGTTTTATTCAGTAATGTAGGCACAGTGGCCCATAGTACAGTTGAATTTTCATTTTAACAAATATTGGTCACGTGACACGAAATTATGGTTTTACATGTGATTTAAGGATGGACATCAAATGTTTTATGAAAATGGCAGCTGATTTAATAGTGTCATCGTTATTAGAATTAAGTATTTTATATATCGTTTGTGGGGCATCATTAAAGCATTTTAGATACTTCTTTCGGCCAGCAGAGAATGCCTCACAGTCTAATAATAAGTGACGTTCGTCTTCAGTTTTACCAGAAGAACAATGAGAACATGATAAATCTTCCAATGTATTTTTATCTTTTCTATAACGCTGTATTTTTTAAGGCATGTAGAGATTCTAAATTTACAAAATTTCTTAAAAAGGACTTATCATTAAGGACCCTAATATATTTTTCAGGTCCGAACATCGATTTACATTGTGAATAATGACTTAGAAAACTCGATGAATTTACTGATGCGTGCCAATTCTGAATATATATATCTTTTATTCGTTGCTTAAAAGTTAACAAAAACATTTTTATATCACCAACATCTTGCTTAAACCAAACATAAGAAAACCCGCTTGAAAATAACACATTTCGGACACCAGAAGCCCAAGAATACTTTTAACGTTTGTCTAGGGATAATAATAATTGATAGCTTTGATAGGGGTAGCGATAATCAGGCATTCTTATAAGTTTAATCCAGTATCTGATAGCTCTCATTTGACTCTCAATATGCATGCTATAGCGGCCTGTATCGCCAAGTACGGCTTTGTTGGAAGCAAATTTACCTACAGTAAGAAATCTTTTAAAATATGATGCATGCACATTTTCTATAGCTTCGAAATAGTTTACTCCCCAAATTTCAGATCCATATAACAATATTGGTGCTATTTTAGTGTCAAAAAGTAAGCAAGCTGAGTCAAATGAAATAAACTTATTTATAGTTTGTATGTGGTGGCAAATGAACATGACTTAGTTCAGGTGGCATTACATCACCCAAAATCCTTCTAAGTCAACATTGTGAAGTACTTCAGAGAAATTGGTCTCTATCATAAATTGTAACTATGTGTATGTGTGACATATAGTTTGTTTTCAAATTTGGTGTTATGAGTTTTCTATTGGCAAATAATACTGTAATGAAGAAATATGTATTTTAAGAAACTCATAGCTGAGGCAATGCTAAAGGGACGTAGTACTTCAACTCAACTCAACTCTAAGCCAGCAGACTTTTGTCCGCGTTTTGCATGGCTGGAAACCAAACACAGGTCCTCAGCTTTTGTTGTTGTTGTTGTTGTTGTTGTAGTTGTTGTTGTTGTTGTTGTTGTTGTTTAACGTTGTACTCAGTAATATGCCAGCTATATGGCTTCAGTCTGTAAATAATTGAGTCTGCACCAGGCAATGACTACCCGATCCCTTTAGTCTTACGACGAGCATAGGCTGTTGAAGACCAATTCTAACCTGGATCTTCCGGGTCGAAATCAATATAGGATGCGCGTTTAAATATGTCTGCTGTTGCCGAATATAACATAAATACCACTTAGTAGTCGGCACAACCTGATACTGGCGACACTTCAGTAGTCGGCACAACCTGATACTGGCGACACTTCAGAAGTCGGCACAACCTGATACTGGCGACACTTCAGTAGTCGGCACAACCTGATACTGGCGACACTTCAGAAGTCGGCACAACCTGATACTGGCGACACTTAGTCAGTAGTCTGGCACAACCTGATACTGGTGACACTTCAGAAGTCGGCACAACCTGATACTGGCGACACTTCAGTAGTCGGCACAACCTGATACTGGCGACACTTCAGTAGTCGGCACAACCTGATACTGGCGACACTTCAGTAGTCGGCACAACCTGATACTGGCGACACTTCAGAAGTCTGCACAACCTGATACTGGCGACACTTCAGTAGTCGGCACAACCTGATACTGGCGACACTTCAGTAACAACCTGTCGGCGACAGCCTGATACTGGCGACACTTCAGTAGTCGGCACAACCTGATACTGGCGACTGGCACAACACTTCAGTAGTCGGCACAACCTGATACTGGCGACACTTCAGTAGTCGGCACAACCTGATACTGGCGACACTTCAGTAGTCGGCACAACCTGATACTGGCGACACTTCAGTCGGCAGATCTGGCACAACCTGATACTGGCGACACTTCAGAAGTCGGCACAACCTGATACTGGCGACACTTCAGTAGTCGGCACAACCTGATACTGGCGACACTTCAGTAGTCGGCACAACCTGATACTGGCGACACTTCAGTAGTCTGCACAACCTGATACTGGCGACACTTCAGAAGTCTGCAACTAATCAATAGAGAACTAATTATACAGACACGAGTTCCGTGAACAGAAGAACCACTATTCCTTTCATACCAGTATTTACGCACAAGGATCAAAGGATGGAGAGATGGTGTCAGCGACAGCTGTTGATAACAATTGTACAACCAACTAATGGAAACTCGATTTAAACGACTGGAGCTCAAGCGATACTATTTGCTTAGCAATGCACAGAAAGGCGTTCCATAACTACTACATTTTTTCCACAGTCTATCCTGCTTCGCATCAATAAGATATCCAAAAATCGATAACACCGTTCTCAGCTGTCATTTCAATTTATCCTTTGTCGTAAAAGTATCATGTTTTTCGGCTGTAAGATGCAACTTAAGTCAGATGACTTGGCAACAGCTGCTACTGGTTACGTCAACTTTCATGGAAACTGGATACGACTGCTTGGGTCCAGAATGTTGGAATCTGTTGGAGTCCAGCAGTCTTTTCCTTTTCTACGCACGTCGATCTGCTTACGAATTTCGACTAACCAGTGGAAGATACGAGAGCCCGGTTGATCTTGACCCCAATGGAAAATGATCGTGAAAACGAGTAGATGGAATGGAAATGTATGCCCCCACTGCAGACCAGCGTTGCGGAGACTATTACGCATGAGAAAAAAAATGAACACCATTGGCGGTCCGCAGGTCATTTCTGAGTGTGGTGGCAGTCGCGAAATGATGAACTGCATTCAGGAGAAACATGTCTTTCCGCTACGTGGTGGAATGCTATCGACCACCTGCAGGTATTCGATCCAAACGTGTGGTTGCGATTATTTTCCCTGCTGGTCAAACCGTCCTGACATCAAAGACATGTTAACGCATGTTTGTGCATCTGAATGATCCACGTCTTTGACGCTGAGAAGGCATAGGAGCATTCATCAGCTAGACCAGTTAGTAATTGTGTGATTGGGTGTGCTGCAATTTAACGTTTGATCGGCAATGTGTCAGCATTTTACCGACGGGACCAATCATACTTCCATTAAAGGAAAAAACGTCAGTGTCAGTGTCGATTGTCTGTGCAAAGATTTCACTGGTCGTAAAGTCAAAACAGCATGCATATTAAAATGGTTAAGTAAATATCACGGGTACAATAACAATAATTCATATGGATAACAGTAAAACGTCTAGACTGACACTTCAAATGCTTTAAAACTTAAATTAAACAAAAAAAGATGCATTCACAATTTTCAGCTCTCACAAAATTAGGAGTCTAACTCATTCAGGCTTCAAACAAGCGATAATTTTCAAAACAAAGATTTCTTCTAAATATTTAAAAATCAAATGTCTTCTAATACTAGAAATGAAGCATGCCAGTCAATATTTCTCAATACTACAGAATACTTCGAATGAAGTGATAACACCTCCATGTTAAATTGTGTATACCAAGCTCCAGACAAGCCCTCTACTCATCAGCTGTTTTTCATCTAAATGACAAAGAGCATAAAAAACACATGAAAGCTCAACGTTAAGATAAACATGCACGAAAGCACAGATTTGGAGCGATATCTGTTTCATGCGGTTCATTACATGTCACGTCAAGAGGTCATTTCGCGAACGAATAAGATAACTAACAAGAAGTTGGCATTCACCAGTGAGAGAGCAACAAAATCAAACATGTCGACACCAGTTTCAAACTAGCGACTGAAAAATGTCCACTGGATTGTACTACAGTTTTTACCATGGGCTACGGAAAGACTTTCCAGTTTCAAATGTTTATGTTACTGAAGCAAAAGATAAATGTTGATTTTGGGTGATCCAGTTGCACATCAGATATTATTCGTGATCAACTACCCGTTATCCCGGCACAAGTCAAATCTTGTAGGTCACGGAAATGCACGAGTGGTGACGAATGTCCGTAACCGTTGTTCACAATACCCCGTGTTAACGATTCGTGAATCCATAACCAGAAAATATATTCTGACTGTCGCATTCCAGATCTAGACTGCGACGCTATGATTGGTCAGAAAAAAGGCCGTTCAGACGTGACCCGTAATATGGGGTGTCCTCTGATCACTGTCAGACATAACGATCTTAATGCGAACATGATATATGTCATTAAATTGTTCCTCACGGTGTGAGTTTGTGAGGTTAGTTTTACGCAATATTCCAGCAATATCACGGCGGGGGACACCACAAATGGGCTTCACACATTGGACCCATGTGGGGAATCGAACCCGAGTCTTCGGCGTCACGAGCGAACGCTTTAACCATGCACTAGGCTACCTCACCGCCACTCTCAAATAGCGACGTTTTCGGTACTACGACAATCACACTGATCTCAAAAGAAACGTTGATGTCTGCATATTTGTCCTGTATTTATTTAGAGGCGGTGGGGTAGCCTAATGGTTAAAGCGTTGGCTCGTCACGCCGAAGACCCGGGTTCGAATCCCTACATGGGCACAATGTGCGAAGCCCATTTCTGGTGTCCCCGCCGTGATGTTGCTGGAATATTGCTAAAAGCGGCGTAAAACCAAACTCAGTCAGTCAGTGTATTTATTTATATTCATTACTGAGTGAGTGTTGGGTTATTGTTTATTTTATGGCCCATTTGTTGAAAAGACGATGTATCTAACCATCTTTGTACCTCTGTTTCTTAATACTTTTGCGACCTTCATATTTGATGCTTATGTGACCGTTTGGGTTCTACCCTTTCCGTGATTTCTGTGAACCCATATTCGACGTTTGTTGTGTGATGTGGTAGCGCGATGAACGCAAAGCGAACGAACCCACAAAGCGTTCGTAGAGATACGACATTCGTAAGCCTATTCTAAACTATAGAGTTACCACAGATCGTAACGTTACGGACGCTTTGTGGGTCGGGACCCAGGTTATACAAATTTGTTGTTGCTTAACGCAGCAGTCATCAGTATAATAACCACATGACGGCGCCCTGTATATATGATAGGCCCCGGGGGAGACAGACCAGTTATTATTAGTACGAATCGTCAAGTTGTAATTACAGCCAATCAATCAAATCAACGAGCTTGACCACTTGATCCGTTTAGTTGCGTGTTATGGTCAGCATGGCCTGCTCTGACCAACTGTAGCCGGAAGCCACATAGATTATGTACAAGATGGGCTTTATATAATCTACTCTGGAAATAAAGGCACCAGGTTGAATCAACAGCAACAGCCAGCTGGTCCTCGATACATTCTAACTAAAAAGTGTGTTTCTTTCAAATATGAACCGAAGCCCCGGTCGATTCCCCACATGGGTACAATGTGTGAATCCTATTTCTGGTGTGCTCCACCATAATATTGCTGGAATATTGCTAAAAGCGGTGTAAAACAAGACTCATTCACTCTCATTTGAAAACAGATCGTAGCAACATCTGGTTAATGAGACATATTAGATCGAAGCGCTATATTCCTCCACATGTGTAGTCGCCATTGCAGCAGGTCTGTTATGAGCTGGACCAATGTCGCGACCGAGAGATCACCCGGCCGAAGTTAGCCAAGACTCTTGTCTCTGATAGACTGGCCCAAACTTTTCATGAAGTAGACATAATATTCACCATTTTTGTTCCTTGTGGTAAATAGTCGATGTATGTATAGTGTGTCCTTGCTTTCCCAATAGAAGGTGGTAATAATTTAATATGCTTAATGGATAAGTTTGGTATTTTCTTCTTGGTTTTGGCGTCTTCTTCTCGACGTCTTGCCACTCGATGGATCCTTGTTTGCTCTCAGGATCACGGTGATGGAGACAGATTTTATCACCAGTCACTAGCCTGAGAGGGATATCTGCTACGTTGCGATTAATCCGGTTAACATGGCATTGAAGATGGTGAACCGCTTTGACTCAATTTCATCTGACAGCAGTCGAGGACTCCATCAATATTTGTTTACAAACCTTTGACACATGTACGGGATCATGTATAATTGGGTTTGGTGGTGTAGCCTAGAGGTTAAAGCGTTAGTTCGTCACGCCGCTGACCCGGGTTTCATGCCCTACATTTGTACAATGTGTGAAGCTCATTTCTGGTGTCCCGCTATGGTATTGCTGGAAAATTGCTACAAACGGTGTAAAACCTAACTCATTCACTGATTTGTATGATGCATTAATTTGCTTGTGATAGTGACATTATGGCTCCAATATTGACGACGTGAAATTGCGTAGATCGATGCTCATGCTGTTGATCACTGGATTGTCTGGTCCAGACTCGATTATTTACAGACAGCCACCATAATACTGGAATACTGCTTAGAGAGGCGTTAACTAGAAATCGTTGAAATTTAATAAGAAAAAAATCGTAACTAACGTTGAACACAGCCGTACCTGGGTCCCTATCCATAAAGCGTTCGTAGCGCTACGACATTCGTAAGCCTATGATAAACTATAGAGTTACGACAGGTCGTAACTTTACGAATGCTTTGTGGATCGGGACCCAGGTATATATGTTGCTGCCGCCATATATAGCTCTAATATTGCTGAGGGCGGCGTAAAATTAAACTCACTCACTAAACTATCTATCGCTGTGTCAGTATATTAGGGTAGCGTTAAGGAACGTCAGTATATCCTATATCACATTCACAGACTATAATTACGTCTCATAAACTAATCTCCATGTAATGTGAATACAGATACAAAGCTACTGATCCCATAGTCAGGTTTGTCTAACAACGAACTGGCTGTCTGTGTATCAGGTTACGTTCTGCATTCCAGGATTCCCACAAAAGGGGTATTATGGGCCATAGAGATGAAGGTCGTACAAAATACAAACTTTGAGAAGGTTCGCGTAAAATTTGACAGCCGTTAATAGGCAAAAATACAAAATTATTAAAAAGAATTGCAAGAGTTTAGTAAGCGGCAATAGTGCGTACAGCTATATCTCGCCAAGTCCAAAAACATTCAAAGTAAATTGAAACTCTCCTCTTTTTTAATCGTAGAATATGTGTTTTATTTAATGTATGGCTAGATGTGTTTAAATAGCTAACAGCTGAAGGGATGATGTAAATCCAGGTAGGGTCCATGCAGGAAGCAAATGTACTGTAAGTCCCCATGGTCCCTAGTATGGCGATCTACCTTCAGTTTTTGGCGATCTATAGCCTGTTTTATATTGTATTGTCTTGTATAGTTAAAACGTTTTAGATTTAGTTGCTAGTTTTAAATTTCTAACTGTGATATCTAGTTGTTTTACTGTCCTTCGTCGACAGGTATTTATAATTTACCTTTAATTTATATTAATCTATTACTTGATTTTTGCCAAAGTGACTTTAAATTTTAACTCACTCACTCACTATATCTCGCCAGACTTTACATGGTGGAGTCTGATAAGGAAAACCGATGACTGAGAACATGAGCGTCTATCCCTGCCGAGGGATACTGACACACAACATGACCAACCAATCCCCATTTTAGCCAGCCCTGTGAAACACTATAGGGACATGGTCCGAGAGGCACATTATACCCATGAAGATCTGGGTTAGATAGAATTGGTCTTCAGAAACACATGCTTGTCGCAAGAGGCGACTAAAAGGACCGGGAACGCCGCACTCAGCAATGTCCCTGCTAAATGATGGCGGTCTGTAAACAATGTGGACCAGACAATTCAGTGATTGGCATCATGAGTATCGATCTATGTATTTGGGATATAATAACATGCATCATCCAAGTCAAAACACCTGATCTCTTCGATCTTCGCGGTTGCGATACGGTGACAAGTATCAATCAAATAAGCGAGTCTGGCGATCCTGTTAATTCCTTTTTATGTCAAACCGTAGAGGCTGAGTGGGTTAGATCGTTGACTTTGAGCGCTGGCGATTAGATGCCTTACTCTGAGAGTGTAGGTTCGAATCCCATATGGGACTCAACCCCCCCAAAATACTAGAATCTGTACCTTTCTGAGAAAGTGTAATCCCAAATATAACATTTCTTACATATGACCACTTGGCAGAGTGTGTTCTTATACCATGTTAAGAAAAATAGTAAAATTGGAATTTTTTTTTAAATCTTAAAATTATCTAAGACCAATTTAAGACAGTGGGAAGCTGACAGAAAGAGCAATTTATACTAAAAAATCTATCGCAAAGTAACGATCCAATCCCCTATGACGTCGGCAAACAACAACCGCAGTTATACGCCGTCTGTTCCAACAGGCAATACAATGTCATACATAGCGAGTCCGATAAACACGCAGAGGTTGAGTTAATGGAGATTTTTTACAGCTTATATCAGCGTGAATAGACCAGAATGTTTCCAGAAATACCACAGACAGATTTAGCATCTTCTAACACTCCCCTGTTCTACGTCAATCGATCCTTTTTCATTCCATGTTTTCGAAGTACCCTTTATTTTTATTCTCCTAAATCAGATTTTATAGAACCGATAATAGCTACAGTGTTATTTTCGTTCCGCATTCGGGAGTGATTTGACGTTTCTAAGACTGATCCCACAAACAAGAGCTTGTGTTTTGTAAATGGAGGTTGGAGCTCTAAGATAAGACTCAATTCCTGCACTACCAGAAATCGATAGACTGAGTTAGGTATCTGATAAGGCTCTTCCCTTATAGACTTGCGATATGCTTGAGAGGTATAATAACACTTGAACCACGTCCAAACAGCCATGTCTTCAAATTTAAATGGCTTTTAGAGAAGAGAAAAATCGTTGAAAGGAATTATCTATATTAGTTCCGTCGCAAAAAATGAACATCAATCCTTTCGCCAATATTTTCGGAGGTGATATCGATTTCGAAGTGTAAAGCTAACATTAAGGCTAGAAGTTTAGAATCTGTTTTGCAAGTAAAGTCGCAGTTTTATTACGAATCAATACAAGATGGAATGTTTATGGCCGCACACAAGACACTCCATGGCATGTGTAATCACAGAACCATTCTACACTCATATAACATCATTTCAGAGACGAGCAAATATTCATGAGACACATGCGATTGTCGATAAAATAATTTCGACATAGCAGTTCCTTCTTAGAATTCTTTCTATCGTTCCAGTTGAGAGGACAATACTATCCGCAGTGAGACAATCACATCTGACGGGAACAATGGCAAGTCTATATGCGTCGAGACATCGTCTTAGAGCGGAATTGCATTAAGAATCGGAATATGCCGAAGATGACCTCAGTGATATCGACCTGCATCTCGCTACATGGCTAATGTAGCTCTACTCCAACATCCACCGACTTATGTCAACCTCTGTCTTCATCAGAGCCATTTATTTCGAGTAACTGGTGTTTCATTCATTCTCGTTAGAAAGTTGAATAATTTTTAGATTTTTGGAATAATATTTTCATAGATTTTATATATGTTTTAAAATATCATTTGCATTTCTTGAAGAGGGACGATGCTCTACATCCCGGTGCCCTTATTGAGCCAGTCTCTGGATGTGACGAAAGGTTGGAGAACATGTTTATGCTGAAGTCATAGTGATTGTATGCTTTTTTTTACCAAAAGGGATTGATTGAGTACCGTTTTACGTCGCTTTCAGCAATATCACGGCGGGGATACCAGAAATGAATGAATTCTATTCTTGTATTCCTGAAAGGGACTCGAAGGGGAAAAGAATATCGACTATCGAAAACAGTACAAAGTGCAAGATTGAAAGTGCTCCGAAAAGCTACCCAAATTCTCACGCCTGAACGCAACTAGTGGTTTAATGTGCAATACGTGGCAGTAGCCATCGTGGGTGTAAAATATTTCATTCCAGATGCAACTGAACTGAACTCTCTCAGTTCAATACTTCTGACAAATCAGTGTGTGATTTATAGGGATATCATGAGAAATGAGATATTCTGAGTGGTGACTTACGGTAGTTTTACGTCGTATCGCCATTCCAGCGACATCACAGTGGGGAATAACCTTATAATGGACTCGGCACTAATGTGAGATATTGATCCTTGTATTTGGATCAACCAACCTTACAACAACCAGGCTTTATCCCACGGACCAATTTATGTAACGGTTGTTTTAAAACCTACAAAGAAAACCAACAATCTTATGAATTAGTCGATCCCCACTTGTTCAAATGACAAGCTTGGATGACACACCCAATGCTGAATCATCAAAATGTCCTGACCGACCTGTAGGTTCTGAAGCACTTCTCCCAATTTAATTGTTCTTTCAGTCATATTATTGAATTAACCTCGTTTCCTAGACCAGGATCGAAATTAATCTGATTTGTCTGCACTGTCGTCTATCGTGAGCGTATCCTCCCCTGCTTTTACCGCTACATCCACATGAGGGATGGGAAAGAGAGTTAAAAAATACCATTTCAGAGCTGATTAAACCATGTTCCTTACATGGTGCCAGTTAAAAGGCTTCATGTGTGCTTCATGAATGAAGCCAAAGCAGATTCAGAGAGAGGGAAAAAAACAGACGAAATTTTCCTTTTGCACTCCAGCTGTGACAAAAATAATGTTAATAACTACAAAGTGTTTTTGTTGAGGCTAAATACCAAATTCAAGGATCTCTAAATGTCAAAATTAAACTTTTGAGGAAAAAGTGATTGAGTCGGGTTTGACAGGCTTTGAACAGTACATCAGTGCTTGTCAGCTTAATGTGGGAAGAGATCACAAGTTATGCAGGTCTCTAAACCCTAAACAGGGACATGGTGCTGACTGTTCTGTTTGTTGTTTCATGCAGCACTACACAACATTCATGTTGTATGTCAGAGGTCTTTAAAACAATGGAGTCTGGACCAAATGATCGGTGATTGATATCATGAGCATCGATGTTGGGGATACCATGACATGCATCTGCAAATTCACCAATCCCTTTATTATATAAATTGCCTAATATGAAAAGGATAGTGGCATCTTACAAGCATTGGGTTCTGAGGCCCATTCTAATTTGGAACTTTCCTAGAAACCTATGCTGGGCTAAACAAGATTCAAACACACATTCGCAGGATTCTGCCACCCAAATGTCTTTCTGCACTGTGAAATGTGGGACCTTAGACCGTGGGCTACTGAGGCCCTTCCAAGGAGAGAGAGCATCTCAATCTGTACATTTGGAAGAAGTATATCATTATTTTACACTGCACAATTTCTACCAATCGCTAGAGATCATAAATGTGGCTCAGTATATTGATAACTGGATATGCCACTGGTGCAGTTATGTCTAAATAATATCTGATAAGCTTCAAAATATATGAAATGCAAAAGACACACTGATTTGGGGCTGTGAGTGAGCGAGTCCTCATGACAAGCATGTAGTATGAAACTACCTCCACCCTTAGCTTCAGCAACCCTATTCTATCATAGTACTGTCTGTAGGTAGTGATGGAGTTTTAATGCCACTTTAAACAGTATTCCTGTCATATCATGGCTTCAAACCTTACTGTGGAAGGAATCTCTTCAGTGATGCTGATATCAGACATTTACAACATGGGTGAACCCCAGGTCCAACCACATGGTGCAGACAAGCATAGAACTATAAGCATGGACCTTAGAAAAATGGACAGACTTGACAACAAATAATAGGACACAGTCATAAAAGAAACATCTTTATTGAGGAAATCCATACTGATTACAATGACTGAGGGTAAATGTATCTTTTGAACTGGCAATGAATACCTACTACCAATTTCATTGGTGACAGCAAGGCAAATATCACATTTTGTCATGGCAAACATGTCAAGTAACAGAACATAGACAAAACCTATTGGCATATCCTTATTAGAAAAGAGTTTATCAGTTTCCACTTTACATTAAAACAATTTGATATGAAGTTTGACTTGAAGTAAGCACAATCCTTCAGTCATTATTATTTTTCAAAACGTGGGCCAAAAATATCTGAAAGTGTGTGAACTGAATGATGACACTGAATGATGCAACTTCCATTGTTCTGCAAACGTTATTTCATTTCAAGGAATTCCCAAATGATTACAGATTATTGTACATTCTTGATTGTTATCCATGTGTGTGAAAATGGTTTAAGTCACTACAAATAAAGAATACAATGGACAAGTACTTTAGACCTGCAATTCATCATACCATGGCCAAGTACCTGAGACCTGCAATTTATCATACCATGGCCAAGTGCCTTAGCCATGCAATCTATCACACCATGGCCAAGTGCCTTAGACCTGCAATTTATCATACCATGGCCATGTACCTTAGACCTGCAATTTATCATACCATGGCCAAGTGCCTTAGACCTGCAATTTATCATACCATGGCCAAGTATCTCATACCTGCAACTTTTCATACCATGGCCAAGTACCTCAGACCTGCAATTCATCATACCATGACCAAGTACACCTGCAATTTATCATACCATGGCCAAGTGCCTTAGACCTGCAATTTATCATACCATGGCCAAGTACCTTAGACCTGCAATTTATCATACCATGGCCAAGTACCTCAGACCTGCAATTTATCATACCATGGCCAAGTACCTTAGACATGCAATCTTATCATACCATGGCCAAGTGCCTTAGACCTGCAATTTATCATACCATGGCCAAGTACCTGAGACCTGCAATTTATCATACCATGGCCAAGTACCTCAGACCTGCAATTTATCATACCATTGACCAAGTACCTCAGACCTGCACTTCATCATACCATGACAAAGTACCTTATGCAATTTATCATACCATGGCCAAGTACCTCAGACCTGCAATTTATCATACCATGGCCAAGTACCTCAGACCTGCAATTTATCATACCATGGCCAAGTACCTGCATACCATGACCAAGACCTGCATGGCCAAGCACCTCATACCATGGCCAAGTACCTCAGACCTGCAATTTATCATACCATGGCCAAGTACCACAGACCTGCAATTTATCATACCATGGCCAAGTACCTCTGACCTGCAATTTATCATACCATGGCCAAGTACCTCAGACCTGCAATTTATCATACCATGGCCAAGTGCCTCAGACCTGCAATTTATCATACCATGGCCAAGTAACTTAGACCTGCACTTCATCATACCATGGCCAAGAGCCTCAGACCTGCAATTCACCTTATGGTCAAGTCCCTTCAACCTGCAATTCAGATTGTGTTTACTCGGAAGGAAAAACAATTAGTATTGGTTACAAAAACAATGCATGCATATATCAAGCTTATGTGGTTTCTATTGGCAAGCAAAATATTGTATAAATAGACAAAATATATTACAGAATAACTTGGGAAACGTATTGAACATACTAGGGATTAGTGAAAAGAAAAATATAGGACAAAAATATAAATGCAAATTGTTTAAAGAAAACATAATTTACAAGTAAACATACAAACAATATTGTAAACCAAGCAACACTGATCTGGCAAATGGAGGGAATAATCAATTGATAAACTTTGTAAATACAAAATGGTAGAATTGTAAAGCAGGAATGATTTACATCAAATCAAAATCACAAAATATTGACTATTCATATCGACTTCCTATGTTGCATACACATGATAAAAGCTGATGCATGTAATGCCTTTGATGTTATTCAAAAAGATTCAGAAAAGTGCAGTCCACCAAAATACATGTATATGACATGTTTAACCACTGTGAACATAACAAGTGAATATGTCAGATATCGAATCAACATAGTTCAAAGGGAGCTTTGAGCTTCTCCCACAAAAAGGCAACGATCACATAGCTCATGCCCTACCATGTACATGTAAGACAACAAAAAAGAAGACTTTTTAAAATTATTTTTGCTCATTATGATTGGCCATTCTTAAATAGAATAATAGTTTTACTGATAAAACAAACAAAACAAAACAATCCTCAGAAATACTTGTACGACAAACAGATTATGTTTTAGAGAGAACTGATCTGAAATACTGACACAGATCCTGAAATGAAACTGTTTATTGCAGGATTTGAGCCCTGAAATTCTTCATTTCTAACTAATAGTTTTCATACTCTTTGTTGACAATGCCTTTAAGAAGTAGGAAGAACAAATGTTTTGTCTTGATAGAATACATGAAGCAATCTACATATCATACTCCACTTGACATAAACAGTGTATATGAACTAAACTGTTGATCAGTACCAGCTTGTAGTTGTACTGCTATGATATGACAAATACAACATGTAGAGTATCATGTATTGTATTATATTACTATCTGGGATTTGTTTAGCTCTTCAGCTTTATGAACATCTCTAGGGAAACTATTACTACATCATGTCCATGATGTAACCATGGCTACATAACAAGAATATTAACATCAATAACATACATGTTGTAACAGACACATCGAGTTGCATACTTAAGTACTCAAGATGTGTCAAGTACTACACCATCTACATTTATCAAACCCAAGTCATCACTTATCAAAACATGTAAAACATATTGTTTTACATTTGTACTATATCACTGAAAGAACAACCATTTGATATTCTACGAACCCACAATTTTCCCACGACAAAAATACTATTCCAGAAAATAGTGGTAACAAATCATTTTGCCTCAAATTTCTAAAAATATATATAATTGTATACTGAACGTCTTGAACAAAATTGGCTTGCGTCCACAACATATTGTTCGAATCTTTCTCTTAGAGAAAATATATGGTAAGTGACAAACACAACATGAATCCAACAAATATCCACCACTCCACCAACCTCAGAATAATAAATACTAGGTCCCTCACCATGCTGACATGACTAAGGATGCTACAGATACTATCACATTTTCTTTACAGTTATGATTTATATTAAATATATTCACTAGCCATTGGATGCATGAACGATTATTGCACATTCTAAGGTGATTTTGATAATGACATCATAGATAAGCCTATTAAGGCTGATGAAAAAACAGTGACATTATCTTAAGTAATGTACATGGTGATACCTAACTACAAGTATTTTGAGACCCGTGAAGATCTGAGAACTGGTCTTGAACACTCCACTCCAAGAGATAACAAACAGGATTGTGTGGTCTGGGTCCCTGACTTGGATGATGTATGTATCCTAAATGCGTAGATCTATGCTCATAGTGTTAATCATTGGAATGTCCAGTAAAAACATGCTATTTACAGACTGTTGTCATATAGCTGGAATATTACTGAGTGTGAAGCTGAACAACAAATATTATGAATGACAGGAAGAGCAAATATAATCCAGCCTAATATTTGCTAAATGCTGAAAATATTCAAAATAAGGTTATCACCTTGAAATCGGGACTTAGACGACTGGAAGCAGAATTTCCCGTCATTTGATACAGTTACATGTTTAATTATTGTTACATGTTTAATTATTATCTATTATGTCTGTATTTATAGATGTCTCATGTGAACAAAATCTTCCAGTTGATCTAGCCGTCAGAAATCGAAGGCAGAATTGGCTTGGGCAAATAGGCATTCCTAGCAAATTTGACAGAAAATGTTTAAAACATCACTTTGCTTTCTGATTAACATATGTCAATGTCAATATCTTGGCTAATATAAAACCTAATTACATAGAAACATGGTCTCAGGTTCACTGAAGGCACAAATTGAAATGTCTGAAAAATGGCATAGATAAGTGTTATATACTGTAGGTACTCTTAAACCTTTCATCTTGAACATGAACTCTTGACAATGACCCTTTGATTTAATCCTAAATTCTAAATACTGTCTGGATCATACATCTCGAAACCTAGGTTTGTCATGATTTACGATATCAATGAAGTTTGGGTACAGATGGTATCATAATCATCAGTTTGGGAGATTGTGATACAATATTTTAAACAGACAGTTACCTAGCAAAACGGAAGAAGTAAGAGAAACCATCTTATTCTTAAGCATGGCAGAACACAAATACTTGGTAATAGACAATGACAGAGGATACATCCACTATTACATTTCTTGAATACTAATGTTTATTCATTACACATATTCTTCATAATGTTTACATGATACACATGTCATGGCATCACATGAAGTTGAACTGTTGATATTTTTCCAATCTTAACATGACTGATCATGCCAACGACACAAGAATGCCATTCAGATAATTTAAGTTTTTCTATATAAAATTTTCATAAATCATTCTCCAGTACCATTACTAAAACTGAAATACAGAGGACACCTCAGATGGATATCAACCAATGTCATAAAAACTTAACTGTTTTGAAAGCCTTTTTGTTCTGTGTGACACTTGATGAGAAGGTTAATTAACATATATCTTAACTTTCTGTTGCCCTTTGAATTTGTAAGATGCATATTGAGGATTTTACTGAGTCTACCAACATGGTAATAACAGTTCGAACTTAAATACTACACAATCTTAACAAAACACAAGGTTGAAGTTGGCTTGTCTGGTTCATCATCTTTTCATGATGTCTTTCAAAACTTTTGGCACTATGAAAGAACCTTCCTTCATTCCTTATTGAAAAAATAAGAACATATTGTAATTTCTATTTGATCCAGGAGACAACTGTTCAATACTTTCATATACTACTTATAGTAAATAAGAAACATATTTGTACATGCCTAAACAAAATGCTCAAAAACAACTGTGTAGACATATAGCTGTATCATTTGAAACAAATAACATGAAAGATCATGATAAATATATTTGGCAAATGGACAAAATACATATTGATCTCTTGAGCAAGGCATATGACTGGAGTGTTGTTTAAAAAGGTTTGATTCAGGAAATCAGAATCTCATTGTACATGTTGTAGATCTCTCCACACTAAAGTCAGGCATGCTCATAGCACGCGTTTCTCTGGGAACACCTTCTTGCATTTCGACATCCTCAATCCCAGAACTGGGGGCAACTTTGGGATTTGGTCGTAGTTTAAGACTTGTGAGACTCATAGTCCTTTTTGTAACCCATTCAGAGAGGGTTTCCTCCCTCGGTCGTTGTTCAATGACTTGTAGAACGCACGATCTCATCACACCTGGCAGCTCCCGAACAGGTCGTTCACGAAGCACAGCATCTCGAAACAGTGAGATGATTTTACCACATTCAGTAGACGACACCTTGTAGCATAGTTCCTCCAGCTCCAAACGTTCAAGCTGAGGTACTTCATAAGTTTTCGGTGTAACACTGACTAGCCAAGAGTAATCCACTCCTGTTGTACGGCGTTTATCTTCATCCTCCTTATCTCGATTCCTTTTATCAATATCACGTATATGAAACTCCAGCTCTGACAGGAGAGAATCTGCAACCATCACATGCTCATCTTTTTCAGGTGGTTTGTATGTGTCTGTGGAGAGCCAGCGTCTGTTCCAGAGAGACTTGAAAGCCATCATATATGTTTTACTGCTACAAATTCAGCAATGTGAAAACCATTCACATATTAAAGTCTCTTTTTCTCTCTGTAATTCAACAGAAATATCATAGAGGCATCTAAATCATCATATACACTGCAGAGAACATAAACAACAACATGTAAAACATGACAATTTCAGTTAGTTTAAAATCAATGAGAATGAATTGTATCGTGTTCAGAATCCAACAGCCATGGGTAGAATTGAGGTAACCTACCTGAACAAATTCATAAATATGTATTTTCTAATAGATCTACCACTGAGCCAGTATATATTTTCTAATTTTTATGTACCACAGCAAATATAATCCTAACCAAATCCTCTATCCCCATCCAGACAAGGACATAACTGATCTTATACACGAGACATCACATTAAAGGTGTACATGTCGGAAAAAATATTCATATGCTAGAAATATAGCTTCATACATTTATGAACTACTCTGATACTGAACATGTTACTAATCCATTAAACTGGTTCATTGAGTTCGTTCTCTGATACGGCATCCCCTTGCAGTAAACAATTAAATGGAAGCTTTTGTGTGCCGAACAACGACTCACTAATATTAGCTACCAAGTCGATCATGGCTATTAGAGTCTTCGATAGACCAAAACGATTCATCCACAACTTCGTGTTGTTGACACTTGTCAGTAATAGAGGAAATACGCCAGAATCAAAAGTTTACAAACTAAATCTCGAATATAAAATTACGGAAAATAAGGAATTACCTGAACTGGATATAATAGGATACCGAAATCACCTTTCCCCCACACAATAGATCTCACCTAAGACACAAGGCAGGTTCTTCCTTGAGTAAGTTGGTTAGAAGCAGACGCGTTTTCCGTGTAGAGACACCTTATATTTGATTGGTTAATCATGTTTACTGCAACCAATCACCGATGGTTTGAGCAAAAACACCCATCGCCTTAGTAGCTGCCTTTTGATTGGTTCATATATTATCTTCACCCAATTGGAGTCATTGATACAATACTTAGCATAGGAAACCAGGAAACATGGCGACTCACCATCAACCAGCTCCTCATCAAAGGCCAATTCAACAAGACTGGGCTAACAGAGAATACATAGAAGTGATAACCTGTAGCATCAAGAAAATATCTGATTTCTTGAATTCATTTGGTGAGCCAGTTTGTATCTACCAAAAGCATGCTCTTGACTTCGTGTGGGTCCTTGACACTTGACGCTGTTTTGACAATTACACATCCTGAAAAGACTTATGTCAACATGGTCAACAATGCTTGATGACAAATGATCGGGTCACAAATCAATGAAACTATTGAAACATTATCACATTGGTTGAGAACCTATACATTCTACTGCTTTCATAGTTTTGACACAAGGGACGCGTTTTTGAGTCAAGCTGCTGCCCAAGTAGAAGCAAATTTGATTTTTAACTACAGTGTAATATAAGTCTATTATTTGTTACTGTGGACACTGTATATGAGCTAACATACTTAGCAAGCTGACAGTACTTAGTAGCTTGTTTTCACGCATGGAACTACTGCAGTGTAGACAGGGTTAATGTATATTTGCATTTTTCAGAGTTTCAACAGTTGGGTGACATTATCATGTTGCTAGGTGTGTGTGTGTGTGTGTGCGTGCGTGTGTGTGCACACACACAACAAAAATGCTTACAATAAAATGCCAGATTATTTTGGTCCCAGGGACTTTCTGTGTTTTTTTTAGTCGAAATGCGTATAGCAATCAACGTTTATAAAAAAAATAAAATTGATACTGCCTTTCATTTTTTATAACCATAGTTTACTCTTCAAGGTTGTGAAATTGAATCCAAACCAAGGATATGATAGAGCACTGTACTTGTACTTTTTCATTGTAATGATTGTACTGATTTAGTTTTTTATAAGAACATTATGTGTATTTATCAGCTGTTAAGATCATGATAATGCTCGAGTTTTAGAATGAGCATGTCATAGTCATATACAACGAAAAAAGTGAATCAGTGACTGAATATCAGACGTATTGTCAAGATTAATCATATTATGAAGGGACTGGAGTAATCCAAGTAGTTACGGTATTCACTATACAGTATGTCATGCTGAACACTGCTGAAGGCTTTGGCTTTGATTCTTTTCAAAGTGTAAGGTCCATCATTTTGTTCATTGTTAGTGCATGTTTCCATGATGTTTGAATATTTTTAAAAATGGCCCAAAACGCCTAGCCATTCACGCATTCATCACTGGTAAAACGTCTATAATTATCTTAACTTAGGGGGCATGGATAGATAATTAGCTTGTGTGTATTTAAAGGTTTCAGAAACCTGCATCACATTTGGCTATCTCCCTCATTAGACTTACACACTTTGATTTTGTCATGATTATGGAAATACTATTCAAATAGGCCATACTGCTCATTTCTTGCCTCATCCCCTATGTCTTATATACTCCACTGATGTGTACTATAATTGAGCATTCTGTGATCCTTCATGTTTCAGACATGTCATGCCGTTCAAGACTTGCCACTCTAAATGAGAAGCTGTCAGAATTAGAGCGAAGGGTGGAGTACATTGAAGCGAGGGTAAATACATCTTCTGATGCTTATTAAAGAAATTCATGTGTTAATCATTTTAATGTTACCATGGAAATCTGTTTGGACAGTTTCACTGTTTAATGCAGTGCTTAAGCATACTGAGTTATTGATTAATAGATTGTCTTTAAGTTGAAAAGGATACATTGCAGAAATACCACAGATTCTGATCTGCTATCAAAGTGTTATATACTAGCCACATAAAGAAACTGTGCATTGTCAAAGTATTATCCCAGTTGATAAGTACGATAACAATGTCAAAGGTACATATATACTTTTATGGAGGGATCATGAGACCATAACAAGTCGGGAGAATTTCAATTGAAAAGTCAATCACAATGACGTACGAGTCCACAAGCGGGACAGGGGTCAAACGACCATGTCACAAGCATAATAATGGGTATGTCCACCATCGGCATTGAGAACAGCAGTGCATCGACGATCCATAGAGCCTATCAAACGTGCAAGGAAGGCTTGTGGGATGTCACGCCAGATTATCTCAAGTTCTGTTGCAAGGTCAAGGACGTTATCTGGCGGATGAGGAAGACGGCGTAGAAGTCGATCCATCTCGTCCCAAACATGCTCTATCGGGGAGAGATCCGGTGAATTTGCAGGCCAAGGCAGTAAGTCAACATTGTGGTGTTGCAAAAAATCCATATCAACCCTTGCCGTATGAGGGCGGGCATTGTCCTGTTGGAAGAAAAGGAATTGCCATAGGTCGAAGAATCTGATCCCTGTAGCCCACACCAGTTAAGTTGCCCTGAACAATCACCAAAGGAGTTCTTTGGTGTGCTGTTATTCCACCCCAAATCATCACGGAACCACCACCAAAGCGATTCCTCTCCAAGACACAGACCTGTGCATAACGTTCTCCCACGTTTATAGGCACGTTGACGTCCATCACTATGGGAAATGTTAAACCTGGACTCATCTGTAAAAACAATATTTCTCCACCAAAACAAGGGTCTGCGGACAGGATTTCGGCACCACATTCGGCAAACTTGTCGATGACGTTGTGTCAGGATAGGCCGTATGGCGGGACGTCGTGGTCTGATCCTGTGATGACGTAAACGTTGTCGAACTGTGTTGGGGTGGATACGGCAAAGTCCTGGGATGGTTCGGGCAGTCATCACTGCAGTCTGAAACCTGTGGCAAAGATGGGTCACCCATATCCATATGTCCTTTCTTGGCGTTGTTACACGTGGACTTCCAGAACGTGGCTGATCGAAGACGTCATTTGTGTTCTGGTAGCGTCTCGCCAGTGCAGAAATGGTGTTCCGGTGGCAGTGGAAATGTGCAGCGACTTGTCGTTGAGACATTACCCCACGGACCATCCCAATGGCCTCATGATGCTGTGCAGACGTGAGCCTTGGCATGCTATGCGTTTCAATAGCCGTTTAATTTTTTGAACGATCGCAAGGGCAGGGGTTGAGCTTTCCAAAGTGACAGTATTGTGTGGCATTCATTTGCTCTGTTTCTCTTTCCCGGAATGCACGTGCAACAACGTATTGCACGTCTCAAGGATGAACCCAATGACGTCACGGAATGTGGCATGTGCATGCATGTTGGATACATGTCACTAATCTCTGAGTTTAAATCCTTATGTGCCTACACAGGTTTGATAAATTTAGATTTTAAATTTTTTTATGCACAGTTTCTTTATGTGCCTAGTATACATATGATACAACTATTAAACATTTCCATACACTAGAGATTTGATGTAATTCAATGACTTGCTTTCCCATGTTTACATGGTTTGCTTTAGCAGGTTTAGATGCCATGTCTGAAATTTGATGGTCCCAAATTCAACTTCAATGTTAGAAATAGAGTTGACTTAAATGTTGTACTGTTATCAGTGACCACTGGACTCTTACCACCGAGTATGCTTGTCAGCTGTAAGGTTATTGAGTTCTCTAAAGCTAAATAATAAAGCTGATAGTTTAACATGTTTCATTTCTGAATTAGCCCATTGTTCCACCGCCTTTTCTCTTCTCGCTTCTACAATCAAACAGTGTTATTTCGAAGTGGCTGGTATCAGTGAGTTGATAAGCAGATATACACAATCATTATCATCGTCATTCCATTAGTACAGGAAGGCATCATCTAGCCAGAATAGTGCTGAGTGTGACAAGAAATGTGAGGGGATAGTTTTAATGTTTTGTGAAAAGCTTGTATTTTTGTTATTCGAAAATCTAAATGTTTTTCGTACACAGCTTGAATTTCAAATATGTTATTATGGTTATCTTTTAAAAGAAATATATATTTGTTTCAGATTACGAAAGGAGAGACTCTATCATGATCCCATCAGTGAATCATCAATGGCTTTTCACGTGTACAGTTTCATTGTTGATCTGTTAACTGTTTTTCAGAATTGAAACCTTCAAACCCAAGACTGTGTAGCAGGTTTCAAGACACCTGTTGCATCTGTAGTCCCTAGCAACTACTGCTTGAAGCAGAATGGGTTCCTGTTCAAAATCTACATCTCTCTGAAATAGATTCAGTGTTACCGTGTCATAATGACAGCCAGTACTTTTCGATTGAGACTATGATACCTATTTGGCTAAGTGAGTGTAATGACTTTAAGATTTCAGAATCAAGGGTGGGGTTGGGTTGGGGAAGTATGTCTCCTTGATACTGAATGGAGACCTGAAACAATTGTTTATACTGTATGATTGTAGTCATACCTGTGCAGATTTAAAGTAATAAACATTGATACAAACATTGTCATGCTAAATATTTTAGACTTTTTGTGGTGTTCTCCAAACCATTTTATATTTTTATTCCATTTTGTACTTAAGATTTAATGGGTTTTATGGATTGTTCTTTGGGTAGTTTGAAAATAAATTTGGATGGAAATAATAATTGCACCATCAGGTGTTGTGTCCATGTTTCAAAGAGCCACTGACAGTATCACCATACTGTAGTGGTCAGCTTGTGCAACTGTCAATCATGTAGTGCTTTTTATCTAATTATTGCGGGTATTATTAAGGTAATCAGTTGGAGCAGTTACTGGTGGAGATTTTACTCAATAAGGAAAACATTGATGTGTCTGATGGTGGTGTAAGATTTTATTCCAATGATAGAAAATTCAGTACTGTGTACTGAGACTGAAATGATACAATAGATGGAGGTGCTGTAATATTAATTTCAAATACAATTGTATAGTGTATCTTTATATAAATAGTTTTAAGTATCTGAATAGGAGTTTCTTTGAATCGGCACTGACTGAAATTTGTTCTTACCACATAAATCTTTCAATGGTGTCAACATGAACATTTGATTTCACGAAACTATTTGGGAAAATTAATCACCTATTTTTTCATTATAATAATGGACCTAATTAAAAGTGTTTTTCTAATTTGTATTCAGATAATATAGAACCTTGTCGTTTCTGTCTGAGATCATGGTAGAATAAGAAACTTTGCAGTATTACTTGAAGACAGAAAATACAAATGATTTGGTAAAGAATAAAATCCTTGGTAAAATGGTAGATGTAGAAACTAGCTTGAAAGAAGTCAGTATCTCATTAGTGTAATTTACACAAGTCATAAAGATATTTCCAAACACTGTACTTTATATTGAAATTATAACCCATTGTCCGACGTCCGAGTCCAGTGTTTTTTTCTGTCGGGCAAGCAAATTTGTATATCACACTGTACCGTTGTCCAGTTGACTTTCCAATGTTAATTATGCTGTTTATTTTTAAAAATCAGCAAGAAAACGGTTGGTATAGTGGAAAAATAATAAGGGCATGTGACTTTACATGTGCCACTATACCGGAGTACACTACCAGTTATTTGCACCCCTGTGGTTAATCAAATTGTGGTTAAAGTGTTTGCTTGTCATGACGAAGGTCCAAGTTCAATTCCAACGTAGACTCATGTGAAGCCCATTTTCAGAGGCCCCAGCTGTGAATTAGCTTTGATATTTGCTGAAAGCAGCATTAAACCATAATCACTCAAACTTCAGGTAGCAATTATGCATGCTTGTAAGATATTTATTTATATTCTCTGATGTAGAAATAAACATTTTCTCCATATATGATGTGTCGTAATTTATTACCTAAGCCACTCACGACTTAAAATATGGTCAAAGGGAGAGAACTTCTTCGGTTGCAGGAATGGAATATCATCATACTAAAGCACTAGTGTATAATATTGACAGCAGTGCATTTAAAAAGTAAGTTTAGCAAAAATCAACGATGAAGCATGTTTTTATTTGATCCAGGGTTATGTGGTCAAAGGGAGATAATCAGTTTACAAGAATTACATTGAGAGTCTTTTGTTCACTGATCATGCTTTCGCCCATGCTCTAGCTGCAGCTACAACTATTCTGTTCAGCTTAGAGGGCTGATATTCCATGTGATGAACATTCACTTCTCTGGGGTTGGACGGGGTTAACATTGAGTAACAGTCTATCATTACACTGCTATACTGAGTCTAACAAACCCTAGTAGAAGGTCGCATCAGCTAACCTTTTGGACTGACCAATCAGAAAAAGGCTTACCAAATCGCGAAAGTTAACATTTGCACATACCGTTTGATCCTTTACCTCAAAAACTCAAACGATTCCGAATGCTATTTTCCTCACGATCGATTCCGAATGATACACATGGAGAGACGCAATGAGTAAAACAGTTGCTGAAAATAGCGTTTTTGTCAATATTCAAGGATGTCATCTTGTGAAAGTATAAGCTTATAGTAACCATGTCATTAGAAACCCCTAGGCGTATATACTGCAGGTCAGAATCAGATATATGTGTTTTATGCGGACTTTTGTTGGTTGATAGATCAGTGTCAGCGACCAGGGAAGAAAAAATCCAAAAACCGTTTTGTAAGTCCTGCCGAACCCCAACAAGTAGTCGTTGTCTGATTGAATAAACTGATTGATTGGAAATCCGTTAGCTGCCTTTTCTACTAGGGTCTTGCATTTGATTGGAAGGTCATAGGTAGCTCAAAGGTTAGCTGGGATATGTCCCAGTCTTGACCTTCTACTAGGAAAAGACTTTGTTGTCTAAGACTCTCAGTATTATTTGTTATACATACTGTCTAACAAACCCTAAAGGTCATCAGCTAACCTTTTGACTGTTTTGTTGGACTCAGTATAGCAGTGTAACAAATAATATTGAGCCTAAGTTTATTTAAATGTTGTAGAAGTCCTCCTAAAATCTCCCACATGTGATGGAGTCGGCTGTTTTTTTGGTGTACATATTCTTCCAAACCTGTGAAGATGGGGTTAGAATTGATCTTCAGCAACCCATGCATGTCGTAAGAGGCGACTGAGATTGGAAGGTCAGGCTCACTGATTTAGTTGACACGTCATCGTATCTATTTGTGTACATTTGTGCTCATTCTGTTGATCACAGGATTGTCTGGTGCAGACTCGATTATTTACAGATAGCTGGAATATTGCTGAGTGTAACGTTAAACAACAAACATTCTTCAATTATTATTATTCCTTAGTCCTGTTACGATTCATTCACATATTCAGTGAATCTAACTGTATCACTTCATAAATTCAATTCATTATTCACTAGAATCAAATATTTACTAATATTTTGAAGCCAGTGTTTTTACTTGGAACTAGTTTGTTGTCAAGTGATATACGCGGAATTGAAAATATCCAAGCCACTTGGTATTGTAACATGTGTTAATTTGCCAAGGCCCCTTACAGCACCGTCATTTGACTAGTTGCATTGTTGACAGTGTATTGCTTGTTTTTGCTTTACAGAAAATATCATTTGTGGGTAAATGTTTCAACTTAAGCAATTACATGACATTATGTTAATTTCATGATATTAAACTTAATGTATTCAGGACAAATTACTCATTGACGTCATATTTCTATATATTTGTAAAACATATCGTATTGGCCTCATAGTGTACTTGTTGCAGCCCTACTATTCATCTCTGCAATTTCATGTTATGGATGTTCGCTGCACCTTTCTCGTACTAGTGACCAGGGTCCACTTGCACAAAGTGATCTTAGCTCCTTGACAAACTAAGTCTATGTTACAGTATGTGTATGTGCGGCTGCTTGTACTAGCCAGACTGAAGCACAGTATGGGAGTTACCATCAGAAGAAAACAAAACATACATACAACTGCAAGATTTTATTCAACAACTTTATACTCAGCTTAATACATGATAAATGGTAGTTATTCTGTTAGGTGACATTCTAGGGGGCCCTGTGTGTTATATACATCACAACACCACAGAAACAACGGGTATCGGACGCATGTCACTCCAGCAATCAATCAAACAATGTTACAGTTATGGAAGTATATTTGCACATTTCAGATTCCAAATCAAATAGAAATATACAGTGTCTACACTATGATACAAAAATAATATGATATACAGTTATCTTGAAAGCAATGTGCCATTAAGCATGTTACTGTGGATACACACATGGATTCAGCTTATTTGGCAGGATGAAATCATATGATTAATGAAGTGAAAACTCATCACAGAATCAGGATCTTAGATACTTGTATATTCATAAAATGAGTACAGCAGGTGATATCCTGTAAACATTTTTCAAAATCAGCAACTGACACCTTTCTGCATCAAAGATGCCATATTCCATACAATCAGCTGTAGTTAACACACATCACTCAGCAATAGACATGAAATGGACGAAGAACTGAAAAGGGTGACCCTCCTCTTGTTTGAGACAAGCATTGTAATCTACATGTATGCTTCATGTTTTGATTATAGCCACTGTCAGGCTTGGCGTTATATGTCGAGAGTTGAATATATAACTATATCACAGCAGTTAACAAACCAACTATCGTTCTCACTGGTTGTGGAATACAAGCTATCTACCTCAATACAGCTCACTAGTATTAAAGATATGATTGTTAAACATAACAAAGGTGATAAGTCAGTCTACAAAGATTAATGTCAATGAACTGTTTGATACACCCTAGCAAAGGCATAATGCTATTGTATCTGTGTATCAGTGTATGAAATACGGCCCGTCCGACAGCCCGAGACTGACTAAATTTCTGACATATGGTCTAAATTTACAGCTAGCCAGGCCGATGGTCTGGTAAAAAGTTTAGATAACATGTTTCATACATCGGAGTAAATCCACCATATCATTATGACATAAAATCTATTTTCAGGACATCAAATTATTCATTGTAACTAACAACTGAGTTATTTTCATCGGATTGTCTGGTTAAATCCATTTTGGGCTGGTAACATTTTGAAGTTACTCACCCTGATGTCTGGCTGCGATTTTGGCTTATTTCATACACTGCTGTGTATGTTTAGCTTCAATAAAAACCTTTCAGTTCAGGCAGCACATACTTGTGGAGAAATGGTCACGTTGTGTATGTATTACATCCTTATGTAGTTCAAATCAGATCAATGAAACTGGTGTTCTGAGAGGAGGGATGTGAGGTAGATTGAACTAACACTAAACATTCTAGTATTGTGTGTGTCATGTAAATATTGAGAAACAATTTGTGTTTACAAATATGTGTGCTAGCTCTTGGCATAAGGAGACCATTAATGATACTTGCAGTAGTGGCCTCTCAACATTCAGAATATATATTTACAATATACAGCTGGTAAAACAGTATCACAGACAAAATGTAATAAATCTTAAATATAAATAAATATCACAGATAGTTGTATCAAGGTAATGAAAGATTCTTTGCATCATTTAAAAACAACTGGATATGTCCAAATCATGAAATGGTTTTGATAATTGGGAAATTCAAACAATAGTTTCCAAAATATAGGCTAGTATTATTTTGGCATCTGGTTATGATTTCTGATTTTTCTAAAACTCAGGGATAGCAATTTTCTGCTGATCGGTGGATTTCCGCCAATTTTTTTCAAACATCATTTCTGTGAATCATCTGAGTCTTGAATCCCACTGAACCCCCCCCCATTCGATGACACAATATTAAGTTCTCAACTGAAAATAGGGTTCCTGTTGCCATCCCTGAAAGCTGTTTCCAACCAAAAGCAATTATATTTTGCATAGAACATCTAACAAATTCTCCTGATGTCAAACAGACATCTGGTGGTATTTCATTATTGAAAAGAAATCATTAAACTGACACAGTACCATTGTTCTCACTATCATTTGCCGGAGTCATTGTACCGGTGATAATTACAATGTGACCGGTATATGTGTACAAAACCCCTCGATTGTCTTGACAATGGTATGATTCACAATTGTTATCAGAATCTTAGCTCCACCTGCAGGCTCAGCAGTTACTTGCATCAAATCCTTTCACGGCAAATCATGGCAAAATTAGCTCTAGAACAAAATCTGATGTGAAAACATTTGATTCTATTGGCACAGGTCATTCTCCAAATGCTGCCTTAAAATTAAAGACCACACTTGGTATATGCAAAATAAATATATTTGCAATTCCAAGAACATAATTCTGGTCCAGATCTTTTCTTGACGACACTACTGAAATGGTATCAGTCATGAACATGCATAGATCTTCATATGCAGTTAAGCACATTCTCTGGTTTCAAAGTCAGTAGTCACTGCATAATTAGCTTGAGAAGACCTCATGGACAGGTCTATACATAATGGTTGAGTCTGTTAGCGCTGACTGGCCTGTTCCGTGTCCTGTAAGATCGGGGTGATGTTGGGCGGAGACGGTCGAGGTAAGGACTGTTCTGTAACTGAGGGGGGGATACAGAAGCCGAGGCTGAGAACGGCCGATTGTTGACGCTGATTCGTGTCTTCTTCCTCTTGGGCGACTGCTTCCTGCGTAGAAACACCCTGTCTGTACCTGCTGCATTGTTGGCATACCCGTTGTGTGGGAGGTACTTCAGCTCGTGGGATGGGCTGTGTTTAGACCCCGGGACTGGGAGGGGCGTGTCCTCCTTCAACATGATGCTCACACTCTTTGGTGAACCATGGCGACTGTTCTCATTGGAGAAAAGAAGTCCTGAAATGAGGAAAAGGTAGCTGGTAAGTGAAAGCATTTGTTGGGATACTTCAAGGTCTTCTTTCAGGTGGCTTGTTGAGTCAAACATGGTTGACAGTAACAAGGCCCTAGACTGCCAGACCAACAGCTGGTTTGGTTTGTTGTTTTACACAGCACTCAGCAATATTACGGCTATATGGCAGCGGTCTGTAATATATCGAGTCTGGTCCAGACAATCCAGTGATCAACAGCATGAACATCCATCTACGCAACTGGGATACAATGACGTGTCAACTAAGTCAGCGAGTCTGACCACCCGATCCCATTAGTCGCCTCTTAAGACAAACATGGGTTACAGAAGACCAATTCTAACCCGGATCTTCACAGGTCTTGGAAGGTGAAGGTGAGTGTTTTAATGATGTTTAACAGTCAACAATATTCAGGCTATACCACAGTGACCTGTACACAAGCAAGTCTAGATTAGGTAGACCAGCGACAGAGGAGACAAGATGTGCACCATCCATGCCTGGTGAGATCAGTGAGAAAGTCGGACCACACCAAAAGCACAGGAGAAGATGGATGTAGAGGGATGTTGAAGCCTTACCCACAAATTACAAGTTTGACTTATGAACAGATAATCTGTCTTCACATTACTTGCAAAACAATTCACTATATTAAACCTTTAGCATACTATCAGGAATAATCTTATGTAAGTCAAATAATTCCAGGAAACATTGCAATACCTGAGTTGAAGAGTTCATCATCCAGGGTCATGTCGTTCTTGCAGCAGTCACAGTTGTAGACAGGGCAGGGCTGGTGGAGCACCTCACTCATGGTGTGGCGCATGAAGGCGGAGAATGACGAGTAGTCGTAGGCACTGTACCGACCATGCCAGGCGATGTATCCTGGGGACCAAAAACAAAACTGCATGAGGAAACATTTGAACATCTGACGACATGACACTACTTCCATGTCTGCCGGGAACTTCAGCTCATCTCCCTGTCTTGCTTACAAACCAGTTCTCTGTTATACATAATGCATAGAAAAACTTTGTTCCTCCATGACCCGTGAACACATACAGCTGTATTGAAGGGTAGTAAACTGAAATACTACTAGGGGTGTCACGATACACCAATCTCACGATACGATATGTATCACGATTTTAAGGTCACGATACGATACGTATCGCGATACATAATTTTCGCACCTTTTCATAGCATTACCTCACCAGCAACGTACGCGCTCGCTGATTGGTCCATCAAAATAGTCTAGCCAATCACAAAAGCTGTTAGTTTCCAACCTATTTTTTAAGTAAAGCTAGCTACATCTATTTATCAGAACGGTCTCGTATAATTTTACTATCAAGACTTTGACGGAGATGGATATAGCATAAAAATTTGAATCGATAAAGTTTTAAAATAGGAATCGATACACGCAAGCATGTATCGCCTATCGTATCGTCAGTAAAAATGTATCGATGCATAGCGACACCCCTAAATACTACCATGGCTAACTCTGCCGAGAGATCCACCAAAGCTCAGATGACATAACAAATAATTCCATTTAAACTGAAAAGGAGATGTGAGAATCAGATCCCAAACCTGATGAAACTCTCGACTTGCTTCGTTTAACATTGCAGAAAAATGTGTGTTTCAGGGATTTTCATTCTTGGATATATGAAGAATGTAGTCCACACTCCACTGATGATGCATATAAAGATGAATGACAGCAAGTTTTTGACATTCATCCAGATTTGAAGCCACAGAAATGTTTTGTGACCCTGATTCCAGTGCACCCCAAACAACTCTCCATCACCTACCGTCAGGATGAAGGAAGAGGAAGGTGGGGACTCCTGCGATACCCAGCAGCTCTGTCAGCTCCATCTGCCGCTCGCCCTCCACGTCACTCTCTAGCCTCATGCCTACAACACACACACACACAGTTCCTACTCTGTTATAGCTTCCTTCAAGACCATACACATCACACATTTCCCTTGTCAACTGGTTAAAATGTCACACTTGCAAATGCGATTCAACTATATGTATTAGAAAACATGCACTTCAGAATCTACCGTTCAAACCAATATAGATTTCGCATGTTCAAATAACATTAGAAACAATCATAGGAGGGGAGATAACTCTATGGTTACACGCTGATCAGAAGGAACAATGACTAAATACATACAAAATGTAACCAGATCTCAGATATCTCTTGTTATAGCTTTTGAGTTGAGTTGGTGATGTAATAGGAGTACTTATGTCATCTGCTAATCAACTGAGAATCATATGTTACAGTAAACACTTTGTTACTGTAATCCTTGTCCAAAATCATGTTGCCTCCTTACCAGTGGGTGTCTTGCGGACATTGTTGGCAGCCTCGTAGACGTTGGATGCACACTCGCTGGTGCAGTGCCAGACCATGCCGTCCTCGCGCCAACCGTTGGAGGTGATGAGATGGATGAGGCTCTTCCTGTCTGCCACAGACACACCAGACATTCCGCACGTTACAGCAACAAACGTGAACTGTAAAACAGAGAGACAAATATGTTAACCATTATTGTGGCAGTCCTAAGATCTTGAGGTCTACTGGTAACGCATTTGAATCCAAGAAAACCTTACATCTTGAGATTTGGAAAGTAGTCATACAGGGACTTTCAACCTGAATGATAATAAAAGGTAAAAGTTTATACATGGCTAGATACACAATTTCACAAACTATTTTTACCAACTGTAATAACATAATTAGTTTTACCTCTTTAGCGGTTTCCCTGGCAAATCTTGTGTAAAAAGACATGATCTGTTGTGAAGGCAGGCACCTGTATAGATGAAAAGTAGAGTTGAGATCTTGACCAGACAATGTGGCAAATTATGTTGAAACATAGATGGTGGGTTCACAACAATACTGCTCTGTCAACCATGTTGTTACCCTACTGGTTATTGTCCTTTTCTTTCAAGAATGTAAATTGTCGTTACAATTAATCCTTCACACACCACATTATTAAGTCTGTACCATACATAGATCACTCATTCCTGCTTGACAACTGTGTAAGGATTTACACTGAATAAAAGTACATAAAATAAGTTGTCATCCAGAACTTGTGTAAAGATTTACACCGAAATGCCTTCATAAAAGTACATAAAATAAGTTGTCATCCAGAACTTGTGTAAAGATTTACACTGAAATGCCTTCATAATAGTACATAAAATAAGTTGTCATCCAGAACTTCTGTAAAGATTTACACATAAAATAGAAATGCCTTCATAAATGCCTTCATAATAGTACATAAAATAAGTTGTCATCCAGAACTTGCTTCATAATAGTACAAAGATTTACACTGAAATGCCTTCATAATAGTACATAAAATAAGTTGTCATCCAGAACTTGTGTAAAGATTTACACTGAAATGCCTTCATAATAGTACATAAAATAAGTTGTCATCCAGAACTTGTGTAAAGATTTACACTGAAATGCCTTCATAATAGTACATTAAATAAGTTGTCATCCAGAACTTGTGTAAAGATACATAATAATGATAAGTTGTCATCCATCCAGAACTTGTGTAAAGATTTCATCCACTGAAATGCACTGAAATGCCTTCATAATAGTACATAAAATAAGTTGTCATTAAATAAATGTTGTCATCCATAACTTGTGTAAAGATTTACACTGAAATGCCTTCATAATAAAGTACATTAAATAAGTTGTCATCCATAACTTGTGTCTACTTTTTAATTTCTTCATCATAATCAGGACACTTATATAGTACTGACCTCCATGTGGGACAGACTTGCTCTAAGCGCATTCAAGATAATGGACATTATTACCCTGCATAACCCCAGCAGCCTGTGAGGTGCTAGAAGGTTAATAGTAATATGACTTATCCCACATGGTACCCATTTTCTGCCAGGTGTACAGAGGCAATTTAGAACAAAACTACCCATCACTACACAAGCTTCCTCACCATGGTGTCCAGAAGAGTAGCACAGTGGGATGCTGGGGTTTGTGTGCTCCCATCAGAGGCTTGAACACCCCGTCGAACACATCTAGGAGACTGCAGGCTGGTGGAGGGACGTGTTTCTGCAGCAGGCCTTGGTTGGCCAGCTTCTTGGCTACCTGCCGCTCATATGTGATGGAGTCCTGGTACTTGCAGCAGCCGTACGACGGCCAGCTGCAACACACAACACAACATGCTATATGACCGGGTCATGCCCTAGACTCTTACTGTATCTGACTTGTCGCTGAAGTGGCAGTAATTAATAATACCCCAGCAAGCTGTAAATGTAACCAGTTGTAAGTAGGCCAACTGGATAAAATGTCACAATTGCAGTCCCACTATATGCTTAAGAAAACATGCACTTCAGGATCTATGTTTCAATACAATGCAGATTTCTCATATTCAACTAAGGTCAGAAACACTCATGGGAGGGGAGATAACTCTATGGTTACTGATCACACACACAGACAAGTGGCTGATCATGTCAAAATGCAGGCAAGATTTCAGGGTAGAGGACACACATACTGCCAATAGTTAACACATTCTAGCAAACCCCTGATCATCAGAGCCATGGACGTATTCCTCACGTCATCATCACCAGAAACAAGTCAGGACATAGGGCTCTCCACCGGCCATGTGATAGCTGAATCTCTTCCAAATATATAAGACACTTCAGATAAAAAAGTGCTTAAAACATGTGGAAGATCAGAGGTTATTCAAAATGAAGCCTTTGGGGTGTGGACATTCTTCAGAGATGAGTTCATTCATCAGTGACAAATTTAATAATCTGATCTGACAGATGGGATGGGTTAGAAGATCTGCCCATGAGACTGGACTGACTTACGCTGTGTCCTTGTTGTGTATGGCATGGTAGCAGTAGAAGGAGAAGGGTTTGAAGGGCGTGGCCAGCAGCTCCACCGTGTTGGACTCCTCGCTGGTGCCCTGCGGCTTCTCACTCATGGACACCAGGGACAGCTTGTAGCTGGACTGTTCCAGGCCCAGCTGTAACATGGCAACGTCAGTCATACGGTCAGCATGGCAACATCACACATCATGCAGTCAGCATGGCAATGTCAGTCATACGGTCAGCATGGCAACGTCAGTCATACAGTCATATGGCAACATCAGTCATACCGCATGGCAACGCACACATCATGCAGTCATACACATCATGCAGTCAGCATGGCAACTAAACACATCAGTCATACAGTCAGTAGGGTTTAATGATGCTTTGAACAATAGTTCAGTTACAGATTGTGTTGCCTTAATGTGGAAGCAAAGACTGGAGTGATGCAGACTTTAAATGTTTCCCACTTTGGTGAAACAATCAAATCATTCCCTGTAACAGGATTCTGGTGTGCAAAAGGGACAAAACTCTGTGAATTGCTGTGTCTGGGGTCAAAATGATCCCAAGTATGATATGTTAAGCAAACAAATTGTGAAGCAGATTACCAAAATCAATGATTGCACCTGTCTCTGCTGAGTTCAAGGCATACATTACAGTTGTTAAGAACAGAGAGCAGCTGTGATAGACCTCCTCACCTTGATCCTGACTGTCTTGACCCCGGAGTGCATGGCGTTCCCGTACTGCTTGCCGTCGATGAGGACCTTGTAGCTGGAGATGGCCATGTCGGGGTTGGACTGTGGGCACTGCCAGCTCACATGGGCAATCAGGTGGCCTGCAACACACCCGGCACACTTACTTCTACCGTCTCATACAAAAGTGCAAAGTGTAACAGTAAGTGAACCTGAAATCTTAAGCCACTACATCTATGAATTCATTCATTGATATCTCCTATTTGTTCACCTGAAACATGTTCTCCTTTTTACTGAACATTAAAACAAGACAATTTTTTCTGAAGCTTAACATCCTATACATACCTGTGTACTGTTCTAGAGCATTGAAGCAGTCCTCCAGAAGCTCCTCGACTCGGGTGAGTGTGTGTGCTCCCAGGATGATGTCCTGCAACACAGGATAGGGATGATCCTGATCACAGACTCAACAATCCTATCTTCTACTCTACTTCCAGATTTTGTGTTAAGTGAGTGAGTGACTATGGTTTTTACGCCGCTTATAGGAATATTCCAGCCATATTATGGCGGGGGACACCAGAAATGGGCTCCACACATTGTACCTAAGTGGGGAATCGAACCTGGGCCTTCGGCATGACGAGTGAACGCTTTAACCACTGGGCTACCCCATCGCCCCTTGAGTTAAGTGAACATTGTTTTATGGCAAGTTAATCAAGACATAAACTGAATATATAACACTGAAATAAGTGTTGAGGTAAACCAGCAGCTGATGCTTTGGATGTTGGTCCTACCCATTTGAGAACAATTTGATCTACATTCAATCACATGACACACTGTAACAAGCCAGCCCTAATCAGTCCATGGGCTTTTCATTCACCTACATCTTAATGTACTTACATCATTTTTCTCTGCTCTGATTGGGTGAGCCAGGGCACCAATTTTCTTTAACTTATGTCCTACGGCTCGTATCAACCTGGAATGAAAGTATCACATGTTGAGGCTGTGGAATGAAACTGTTTTACAGCCATTGAAGCAGGCCTAATTTAGTCTTTAAACCTGTTAATATGTTTCAGAGCATTGAAGCAGTGCAGCAGAAGCTCCTTGACTCGATGAATGTGTGTGCTCTCATTGCCTCCAACTTAATTTCTAATGATTGTTTTGATGGAGCGCATCTGTAATATGTTCTCACCTGTCTCGCTTGTTGACGAGGTCACAGGTGACCTTCTCGATCTGTCTGCGCTCCTCCAGGCCAGCGATGGTGCTGCTGATGACAGGGGGGTCGGGGGACAGCGCAGGCTGCATGCGGATCATGTCCGACCTCACCACATCACTTGTCCCATATAACTGGAACAAGACACATCCAGTAAACACTGGTAAACATCAGCAAGAAAGGAAGGTCGTCGGATCCAGCAGAATCAATACAATGGCAGCTACATTCATATATCAATACACCAGGGTGTTTTCTTACACATTTTTTCAAACAAACATTTCAATATAATCTGGTCATTTCATGAGACATAAGAAATGTAAACACTATTCCAATTTATATCATTTGCAAAACTTGGCTCTAAATTCACAGTGAATATTGCTGAAACATTCCCCTATCCCACCACCCTCTCTCTGTCTCTCTCCCCTCCCCCACCTCCTCTCTGTGAAAAGGGACCCCCAAAAGAACCAGATTAGAATTGGCCTTTCGTGACCTTTGCATGTTGAAAGAGGAAACTAATGGTACCAGGTGTTTATGACTTTGTTGATGCAGGTGATCGTATCCTAAACATGCGGATCAGTACTCATAATGTCAATCACTGGAGTGTCTGGTATAGATTCAATTATTTACAGACGTCAAAAAACATTGTTGTCGTCAGTGAAGTGACCCAGTAAACTAGCTACAACAATTAAGTCCTAACAAAGGGATCATGTAACCATGGCAACTCACGTGTGTTTCAAGGTAGACAGAGTAGTTTCCCTTCTTGAGATGTTTAAACTCGGCCTCGCGGGTGTCAGGGTGGATTGGTCCGATACTCTGCACCAGCTTCTCTGTGTCCTCCTCCACACAACACAGCTGAAACACGTGTGGACAGTTACACACAACTAGCAGAATACCTGTTTACCTGTTTGATTGGGATTTCAGATGTTCGTGATTAACAATAAGGGTAAGATACTTGTATGGATCACAACTTCTGTATTCCATAATGACTGTAACATTTGGGTATAAATCCTCATACCATTACATCCAACGGTACAAGTGTCTATACCAAAACGTGACATTGTAAAAGAAATAAAAAGTTGTCATCCATAAACATGTCTTGCCTTTATCCCCATCTTTACCATTCATATATTTGTCTCTGGCAAATTCACTGCCTTATGTGAGTGTATGTAGATATTTTTAAATAAGGTTAGCATTTTAATATTTGTCACTATTATACTGTGTTACTTAATCAGAAAACGAGATAACTCTAGTGCTGTAATATATTTACATCTAACATATTCATCCATTCATAAATTTTTCGAAAGTGTTAATGTTTATAATATTCCAAAAATGGGTGGGTTCGCTCCCTTGCATGTGTCTGGATGTTCTTTCACACAAGAAAAGTAACAAAAAGATGAAGCAAAGATTGCAGTAACAGTCACTCAGCCAGTGCAATATATACATCCTCCATCATCGTGGCTTGACTCACCCTGTAGTGCTTGACCTTGATGCCCTCTGTCATGTAGGGAGCCTCCCAGCCCACTCTCAGGGTGGAGCTGCTGACCGACGGGATGCGGAAGATGGCTGGTGGCTTCACCCCAGGCCACGGCACCACCAAGGGCTCGGAGGGCTTGCTGTTGAGGCGTTCCGTGGCAGTAAGGGCCTGGACTTGGAAGGAATACTCCTGGCACCATTTGCCATGTGTGAACGTAAAGCTGAGCTGGTCGGCATTCAAGATGGCCTCAACAATTCCGTTAACATAGACCTTGTAGCCTGTGACTAGAGCATCTCCATATGTATTGGGCTTGTCCCATTGGATGGCAATGTAGCGGAAGTTGCACGCCCTGGAAGAGTACGTACACTTGATACATGACATATAATGAATACAAAATGTTTTTCGATGTTTTGTCTCAATTGAAAATCAACAACTGATGACCATATACTAATGAAATTATTTTCTGTGAGGCCCTTGGTTCCTACATACTGACTAAATGCATTGGTTGTTTGCAATGTCATATCTGTCAACAAATGTGATCTCTTCTTGTGAACAAGAAAGAAATGTTTCATTTTCTTACAAGAAATAGCAAATAGAAATAAGCGACTTTCCAAGTCAGTATAATTAATTAGGTTTAAATTTCCTTATTAATGTTTCTGACAGAGTTTTCCACAGTAAGTTTGAATTCACTATGTCCTCACCTGATGGACAGCACTGGGCCATCTGGTGGGGCAGACGTCTGGACAGTCAGCTGCTTGGACTTGTCCATGATCTGACCCTCATCATTGTATGCCACCAGACGCACGAAGTGGGTGGTGCCGGGCAGACACTTGTTGATGACACAGTTGGTGTCCCTCTCAGACAGACGCACCTCACGTTGCTAAAACAACATGCTTGACATTCAACAGTTGCCTCGGACACATCAGCAAAGTTGCAGTTATTTAGGGATGGAACGCAATGGGATGTTTCAGTTCATACACTCCATTAATAACATGAAAACAGTGTTGAGTAACATTGTAATCTAAAATACTTGCAAAAATTACAAATAATTCAATCTTTTATTAGGCCTGAATTTTACACATTTCTTTCTGAAACTTTCTCTTGGAAGGCACAGATCCAATGTCTACATTTATAACAAACTGAAAGATGGATCCAGGCCACTTGCCTTAAATTTTATTCAAATCTGTAAAATTAACCAAATTCATATCACTGGTACTAAATCACTGGTCCCTTTGAGTTTATTGAAATCGTAATTTAGGGTAATTCCTTTTATGGCCAGACCAATTTGTTTTATGAATAAAAAGAGATTGGTCTGTCGCTACTGATGCTAACAGCACTCATCACATATGTTATATTTGGGATGGATAATACTTTCTCGGTACAGTACAGATTCTAGTCCTTTTGTAAGGATGAGACCAATCTGGGATTTGAACCCACAGTCTCAGAGTCAGGCACCTTAATGTCATCACAGAAAGTCAGACGTCTAACCAACTCAGCCACCACAGCTTCTACAATAATGGAAGTCAGACAACTGGTAGTCTATATCACATACTTCATGTACTCCTCTGAAAAGTGTAAATTGGCATGGCTCCCTGAAAGCTATGAATGCACAATGCCATATAGAAAGTGGTCAAATGTAACATGTTTTATCTATGAGAAAACTTTCTCGTTAAATGGCATTGTGTATTAATCAGTCGCCCCTTACCGCTGGCTGTGCCACACTGCTCCACTGTATCTTGTAGAAGCCGATGCCCTCTGTCTCCAGGAAGGTGCTCCAGTCCAGGTGGATGGAGTTCTCAGAGATGCGGGTCACCTTGAGGGGGACCTCATGGTCATCAGCAGTGGACGACCAGTCCTCCAGACTGAGGCTGCTCTCCCCGGGCCGGGGGGAAGACGACGATGTGTTCACCAGCAGGCTGTTAGACTTGGGGGAGTCCATGTACTCAGGGTTGGAGCTCAGGGCCACCAGGCTGATCTTGTACGTCCTGCAGACACAGGTACTCATTATAGAAGTATCACATGACAGAGGCATGTTTTATACATCCGAAGTGTTTAGGGTCAAAATAATCTTATTCAAAAGATACAAATGGCTTAATCTAAACTTCAAAGAACACGTCAGCATTGTTGATGAATCTGTTTGTTTGTTGTTTAATGCCACACTCAGCAATATTCCAGCTATATGGCGGAGTTCTGTAAATAACTGCATCTGGATCAGACAATTTAGTTATCAATATCATGAGCATCAAAGAAGCAGTTCTACTACAACAAAGGACATTCAGAGTGGGGCAACTTATGTACACACTTAATGGGTACAAACCCAGCCCTTCTTCAAAGCAAATGAACACACTACACACCAAGTCCCACAATCATATTTAGACAGAAGAGATTCCGAGATCACCATTGTTTGTTTATCAAGACAAGCTATATGACAAGGAAAGTCTATTCTTATTCCCGCCAAAGTTTGCCACTTTAGAAAACACCACAGAAATATATATTTTTTGAACACTGGAATTACCAAACAAATCTGACAAGAGCATTACTAAACCAACCAAAAAAGTTGCCAAAAAGAAGTTGAAAACTTCATTCTGTTGAGATTCTCAGTCTGAGTGAGTGAGTGAGTTTTGGTTTTAAGCCGCTTTTAGCAATATTCCAGCAACATCAAGGCAGGAGACACCAGAAATGGGCTTCACACATTGTACCCATGTGGGGAATCGAACCTTGGTCTTCGGCGTGACGAGTCTACGCTTTACCCACTAGGCTACAACAACGCCCCTCTCAGTCTGAAGATTGGCGGTTGAAAGGACAATATTCTTACCGGTTTGGCCTGCATGGAATCACAGCTTTCCTATGGGAGCTACTCAGCTCATTGCCTGCTTTCTTATCATTCAAGTAGACCTGGAAGAAATACAATCAGTAAAACCTTTATTTGTTTGTTTATGGTGCTGCCGTTAGGAAAATACCATGGACCTGTACATTTGAATCTGAACCAGGAAAACCACAGGCTGATATCATGAGCAACAATCAGGTCACAGTGACATTGAGCCGGGTGTAAGTATATTAGTTACCTCTTACAACCCGCATGGCCTGCTGGTGCTTGTTTGAGTGAGTGAGTTAAGATTTATTGTCACAGTGACAATATTTCAGCCATACCATGACTGAAGCAAGTCATAAATTGGTAATAGATAAAGTAGTTTCATCGTAAATTCTGTCAACGTATTTGAACCCAGAATCCCAACTATTAGGTAACACTTTCCATAATCTATCCTACCTGATACCCTTTAACCCTGATCCCTCCATACAACTTGGGCTCTCCCCACTCAATGATGAACTCCTCTGGTTCGACTGTTCTAAGGAAGATCTCGGGGGCATCAGGTGGCCCAGGGATCATGATCTGTATCTCCTGGGCTGTCTGAGGGATGACATCAGTGAAGTAGACTGGCTCTACAGTAATGGTGTACGTGGCTCTGGAACAGTCAAATCATTCAACTCATGGAAGCAACTGATCGTCACAAACAATGTCCCAAAACATCACTATTACAGTTTTGTTGTAGTTGTTTAACACAGCACTCAGCAAAATGAAGGCGGTCTGTAAATAATAGAGCGTGGACAAGACAATCCAGTGACTGACATGAACATCGATCGATGCAATTTGGATATGATGACATGAATCATCAAGTCAGTGAGCCTGAAAACCTGATTCTGTTATTACTGACTGACTGAGTTTGGTTTTACGCTGCTTTTAGCAATATTCCAGCAATATCACGGCGGGGGACACCAGAAATGGGCTTCACACATTGTACCCATGTGGGGATTCGAACCCGGGTCTTCGGCGTGATGAGCCAACGCTTTAACCACTAGGCTACCCCACCGCCCGATTCTGTTATTAGCTTCTTATGACAAGAATGGGTTACTGAAGACCTGGATCTTCACAGGTCACTATTTACATATATAGGCTTGACAACAGTACATCAATCTGTATTGAAACGTTGCACTCACGAAATAAAAGAAATTGTTATAGACTTGAAACCCAATAGTTCTAACAATACATTCATTATTACACTCATTTCTGAGGCCATTTCTAAGAGAAGCAGTTATAGCGAATGAACTCACTTGATCCTGGTGATGGGGATGGTGCACTGCATCTGCGTGGGCTGGACATATTTGGTTTGAATAACTCTGTCTTCACAATACCATATAACATTGAACTGCTTGAGTGGAGTTATCTGCCCCTGAGTGGTCCAGGACAGGACAACATCTCCAAACGTTTTGTTGTCTCTCTCAGCTTGGTGGAGAAACTCAGCAGTAAGTGTGGATATGAAGCCTGCGATAGAAGAAAAAACACTCTCTAAATCTTCATAGAAACAAGCCAAAAATGTGAGCAACAATCACTAATACCTCCAGACCATGACTCCCAGCTTCAACTATCAAGGTCAGGGTATAAAAATCGCACTATGCCATGACAATTAGAAAGCCTACCAGATGTTCCATCTCTGCAAGACAGAATTACTGACAGAGTCAAAGACAATGACAGCTTGCACTACCTACCCTCCTGGTTTTTGGGCAGTGTGATCTCTGCAGAGTCTGATGGTGCCTCATCCAGGCTCTCTGGGTCATCCAAGATGGTGGCATAGTCCAGGTCCTGGGGGTTAGTATTCTTGAAGAAACCCTTGTACTGGGGTACAGAAGAATCATCCATGTTATGAGGAGCTAACAAACCTTTCATGATTACGGTATATCACCAAATGCACTAGACTAGACCCGTAACCATTTGTTAAGAACTTACATACTAAACTGATAAACTGATAACTGATAAAACTTTTTCAGTGTCTACAATTTTAAGTCTCTGGCTCCAAACTAGAGCCATGTATAAGAGTAGATGTACATGAACCTATTTCAGAGAGTTAACTTGATTTGTAAGCCTCTGTAGTCAGTTAGGAGAATTTGGAAAATGTCTGGGCTTATATATGTACTTGACACACTTTGTTTGGGGCAACTTTACACAAGAATAAATGTTCTTACAAAGTTTTCCTTAAGATCTTTGCAAGATCCCAGGCAAGACAAAAATTTAAATGCTTGATCTATACAAACTCTAAAATTTGATGTTTTAATCTCAAAACATGAGATGAAATCCTACAAATTCTCCATGGTTATCAAAGACCTTCACCTTCTGTTTCCTCTCCTTCTTGGCGTCCTCGGTGCAGGTGAGCGCCACCAGCGTCACGTTGTACATCTTCCCTGGCTTACACTTGGTGAGAGTGCAGCTCTGAGCAGCTGGCCCCAGACAACACTGCAGCTTCCCATTGATCTCCAGCTTGTAGCCCTCCAAGTACCTCCTCAGGTAGATCGGTCGACCGTCGTCATCTTTGCCGATCACAGACATCAGTGGTGGCTTTTCCCAGTACAGGTTGGCAGTGTTCTGAGTGTAGGACGACACTAGGAGCCGGGGAGGCTCAATCGGGGCTCTTGTCCTTGCCATCAGGGCCTTGGACATAACATGAGCTGTCCTTCTATATTTCTCAATCCCAGAATCCCACTTGTCTGGATCCAGAGAAGTTTTGATGCTTACCACAGCTTCTATGACTATTCTATAATGGGCTCCCGGAGAAAGATCTTCGATTGTGAGACTGTCCTCTGTAGCGAGAAGATTTACATGACTAGCAACAACCAAATCTTCATCCTTTAACCTGCCCTTCTTCACGTCTGCCCACCGGACGATCTGACCTTGAAGTTTGTTTGACCCGTACACCAATGGCGGAGTCCAGGTCAGGCGTAGTGATGTTGTGGAAGATTGTAAGACCTTGATGTTGGTTGGTGGTTCTGTTCCAGCAGTTTTTGCCAGAATACTTGAGTTTGGAAGCCATACGGAATCATCTGGTGAGATCATGGTCTCTTTGGGTATAGAGCGGTGCTTCTTGTATTTGTGTTTGTCTGGCAGACGGTCAAAATACTCGTCAGTGACAGCAATGATTCGAACAAGATAGTCTGTCTTCTCCTGCAGGTGATCAACAATGGCCATCTTGGCGTCCGGCATGGTGTCCACACACACATGATGGGGATCGTTAGCGTTGAGGGACACACATTCAATCCGCATAGCTGCACAAGACACATATGTTAGTATTGATCAGAACAGGGTGAGATGGGGAAACATTTGGAATTTAGCAGAAACGTCTGACTAACTGAATGAATATCAATTCAACTTTTATTGAAGAAATGTTTGATCAATCTGACATTATTCAATACAAAGCTGATTACCAGTAACTCAGATGATTGCGTTTCTGAAAAACTGATAACAGCGAGTGAGTGAGTCAGTCAGTTAAGTTTTACACCAATATTCCAGCAATATCACAGTGGGCGACACCAGAAATGGGCTTCACACATTGTGCCCATGTGGGGAATCGAACCCGTGTCTTCGGCGTGACAAGCGAACGCCTTAACCACTAGGCTACTCCACCTCCCCAGTGATAACAGAATATGACAGTTCAATACAAAATCCAGTTCATTTATATAAATATTTTTCAGAGAAAATCAGAAAGAACATTCCAAATCAAAGAGCATCAAGAGATTACACCCATGTCTGACCCCGACTCACCGATGACCTCCACTCCAAATCAAAGAGCATCAAGAGATTACACCCATGTCTGACCCCGACTCACCGATGACCTCCACTCCAAAGCAAAGAGCATCAAGAGATTACACCCATGTCTGACCCCGACTCACCGATGACCTCCACTCCAAAGCAAAGAGCATCAAGAGATTACACCCATGTCTGACCCGACTCACCGATGACCTCCACTCCAAAGCAAAGAGCATCAAGAGATTACACCCATGTCTGACCCGACTCACCGATGACCTCCACTCCAAAGCAAAGAGCATCAAGAGATTACACCCATGTCTGACCCCGACTCACCGATGACCTCCACTCCAAAGCAAAGAGCATCAAGAGATTACACCCATGTCTGACCCCGACTCACCGATGACCTCCACTCCAAAGCAAAGAGCATCAAGAGATTACACCCATGTCTGACCCCGACTCACCGATGACCTCCACTCCAAAGCAAAGAGCATCAAGAGATTACACCCATGTCTGACCCCGACTCACCGATGACCTCCACTCCAAAGCAAAGAGCATCAAGAGATTACACCCATGTCTGACCCCGACTCACCGATGACCTCCACTCCAAATCAAAGAGCATCAAGAGATTACACCCATGTCTGACCTCGACTCACCGATGACCTCCACTCCAAATCAAAGAGCATCAAGAGATTACACCCATGTCTGACCCTCACTCACCGATGACCTCCACTCCAAATCAAAGAGCATCAAGAGATTACACCCATGTCTGACCCACTCACCGATGACCTCCACTCCAAAGCAAAGAGCATCAAGAGATTACACCCATGTCTGACCCGACTCACCGATGACCTCCACTCCAAATCAAAGAGCATCAAGAGATTACACCCATGTCTGACCCCGACTCACCGATGACCTCCACTCCAAATCAAAGAGCATCAAGAGATTACACCCATGTCTGACCCCGACTCACCGATGACCTCCACTCCAAATCAAAGAGCATCAAGAGATTACACCCATGTCTGACCCCGACTCACCGATGACCTCCACTCCAAATCAAAGAGCATCAAGAGATTACACCCATGTCTGACCCCGACTCACCGATGACCTCCACTCCAAAGCAAAGAGCATCAAGAGATTACACCCATGTCTGACCCCTCGACTCACCGATGACCTCCACTCCAAATCAAAGAGCATCAAGAGATTACACCCATGTCTGACCCCTCACTCACCGATGACCTCCACTCCAAATCAAAGAGCATCAAGAGATTACACCCATGTCTGACCCGACTCACCGATGACCTCCACTCCAAAGCAAAGAGCATCAAGAGATTACACCCATGTCTGACCCTCGACTCACCATGACCTCCACTCCAAATCAAAGAGCATCAAGAGATTACACCCATGTCTGACCCGACTCACCGATGACCTCCACTCCAAATCAGATTACACCCATGTCTGACCCCTCACTCACCATGACCTCCACTCCAAATCAAAGAGCATCAAGAGATTACACCCATGTCTGACCCCGACTCACCGATGACCTCCACTCCAAATCAAAGAGCATCAAGAGATTACACCCATGTCTGACCCCATGTCGACTCACCGATGACCTCCACTCCAAATCAAAGAGCATCAAGAGATTACACCCATGTCTGACCCCGACTCACCGATGACCTCCACTCCAAATCAAAGAGCATCAAGAGATTACACCCATGTCTGACCCCGACTCACCGATGACCTCCACTCCAAATCAAAGAGCATCAAGAGATTACACCCATGTCTGACCCCGACTCACCGATGACCTCCACTCCAAAGCAAAGAGCATCAAGAGATTACACCCATGTCTGACCCTGACTCACCGATGACCTCCACTCCATGCTCCTGGGGTGGGTCCCACGCAATCTTCAGGCTGTTACATGTGGTAGCGATCACCCCTAGGTTACGAGGAGCATCAGGTGGGGAGGCTGTCTTCACAGACAGCTGGTCCGACTTGGATGTCAGGATAAATGCATTAAGGCCATCGGGTGTCTCTGTTGTGCCTGGATGAATCAATGCCTTCGTTACACAGGTCAAAGTATACGCTGGACAGACTATGAATTTTCTCACTATATAAAGATGAATTAATTAGCATGAATTTGAACAGGTTCAAAGTATGGATGAGGATCCATACATTTTCGTAGCATATGTGTGCTAAATCTTTGTTTCTTAACATCTCACTCAGTATATTCCAGCATTAAAACAACTGTCAGCAAAAAAATGGAGTCTGTACCAGACAAACCAATGATTGATATTATTAGCACTGATCTATGAACTTGGGATATGATGACATGCATCAACCAAGTTTGCCAGCCTGACAACCCGATCCCGTTAGTCTCTATTACGATAAGCATGGAAATCACAGGTCTGTGAACTAAGTACTTTTCAAAACATAGGACCATTATTGATGAATTAGGTCTTGACCTATTTGGTTATACTCACAAGTTCCTTCATCAATGTCAGTGTACTTCTCCATTTTCCTGGCCTCCACAACGACGGTGTAGGAGGTGCATGGCCGCAGACTGGTGATGAGCAGGTGGTCCTCTGTAACAACACATTACATGTTCAAATGTGACTGTTCACCCAGCAGGGAATGGCTACATGTGAGGTGCATGCAAAAACTACAAGCACTACTAGGCATATACTTCTCAGGGAGTTGAGAATTTGATAGCTGGAAAGCATACAGAGCCACTGGATGGGGATAAATAGGCTGCATTATAGCTCAATAAGTGAGTTACATAAATGTACAACAATAATAATTCAAATAATAATAATGATCATCATCATCATGCTGCCTTCATCACACATAACCTTTTCTCCTTTACTTCTCAGATCTCAGTCCCAAAGTAAGGAGAGGAGGAAGAGTGTTTTCAACATTCTTCATGAGAAATTATTACCACATACACGGAGAGAACTTCCTTGTGTGATATAGTAAATTCCTTATACAAGCTCTTCTGTCAGCCATGACTACAACACTTCCCATCAACAACAGGAGATTTACATAACACTCCTACAACTGTGAGTGGCAAGAGTTCTCTCCCATCTCAACAACACACTGTAGACTACTTCCCATAAGCATACAACCAGATTCAATACACATGTTTATTACCATGACAACCTTACCAGGTATGATATTTAACATTGACTAAATGGTAAGAATTAAATCACAAACCTGTATTTGACTGAAACAATCAGTATTTGTTCAAGGGAAACTATCTTATTTGACTCATGTGAATATTATTTCTGTGAAGGAGACCTATGCTTTCATATCTAAGCATGCCAAGCCCCCAGTTAAACAAAGGCCAAACTTCAGCAAACTGAAAGTACTCAGTGAATTCTATGTCAAGTACTCTTGAAATTCTTGAATTCAAAGTCGTGTACAGCTTAATGCTTGCCTGCGTTAGAAAAAGCTCCTTCACAATTCAGGACCATTGGCTCATGTTAGTGTACTGAAGTATGGGGAAGAAGCATTTATGAAAGTTCTCATACCACAGACACTAATACCAAATATTGATGTCATATTATATGTCGCCATGGTTTTCATCCTAACAAATACATGCATAAATCTGGTCACGCTGGCAGCAGACAAAACCATCCAATCAAGTTTAAGATAAGGCTAGAACATCAACTTGAGTAGAAATCAATAACAATTTGTGATCATTTGTTACATTTGAAAATTCATCCTATTGTAGTGAGTTTTTACAGAGTTTCTTTTTGAGTTGGGGAAGGAAGGATTTTAGGTAATTTGATAGGCAAATTAAGCTAAGCAGAGACGCCAGAAGTGGCCATTGGCTACCAAGGAAGTCTTCATGACACTCACTGGATCTTAACTGGGCCAGTGGTGACGAATCAAGGACAATATCCCCCCCTGGACAAAATCCCCCCTGGACATAATCCCCCCATCCTTAACTTTAAAATGGACAAAATCCCCCTACTCATCTTTAGCTTTAGATTAAAGGCTCTTTAATCCTTGGTATCGTGTTTTGATAGAACAGCTTCATTAACAATTGTAGAAGAGTTGGAGAAGATTGTTTTAGCTGTGTAAACTGGCATAGAACTGGCAAAAAACGGACTAAATCCCCCCCTACTCATCTTTAGCTTGGTTCTCCTGATCTTTGATCAACACTTAATCCCGCTCCCAAATTTCTTGCATGGTATTGGCCACTGTATGCGAACTGATGTTTGAACTGATGTTTGATGAAATGATATGCTATGATCAAATAACATTGATGACAAATGAATAAATGTCACATAATGTATGAATAAATATAAGCTCATATAAATATGTCAAATAAAAATAAATGTGCAATGAATGATGTGAATATGCTCAAATATGTGCTATGTGCTCTTTGACCTTGTTGAAATATTGACAAATAATTAAGTGGATATCTTTAACTTGTTTGATTATTTTTCCTTTGGGATTTTGTCCTACGATGCACTTTTGGGGGGGATTTTGTTGGGGGGGATTTTGTCCGGTTACCGTGACAGTTACCTGTTGTGCTGTCGCTGTTGATCTCCTCCTCAGGGCGGTCACCTGGCCACCATGTCACCTGGTAGCTGTCAGGACGGACAAAGTGAGCCTTGGGTTCAAAATCTGCAAAAGAGACATCACACTTTCAGAATACAAAGACATTTGTAGCACTGTCTGACAAAGGGCTGACTAAACAGAAATAATCTCTTTGTTTGTTGTTTAACAGTGCAATCAACAGTATTCCAGCAACATGGCAGCAGTCTGCAAATAACTGAGTCTGGACCAGATGATCTAGTGATCAACATCATGTGCATTGATCTATGGAATTGGGATAGCATGACAGGTGCTAACCAAGTCACTGTGCCTACCCACCCGATCCCATGCATACTACAACCAGCACGGTTTGCTGAAGGCCAAGAAATAATCTCTAATGACACAGCAGCAGCTGCATTGAAATCTTTCCCTGATACAACTGGACAACTTGTCTATTTGACATCCATCTGTCCAGCACTGCAGGCTGCACTTCACACCTTTAAGTGTTTGAACTAAGGGTGGACCTGGATTATTGACGTGTACTGCTTTAGTATTTGAAACTTGGACCCTTATCTATTAACTTTCAAAACTAGGACTGACAAAGGCCCTCCAGATTTTGCTGTGTTTTTCAGAACACAGCACATCCCTTGGCATTTGGAATGTATTGTGGCAACACTGGAGGGGAGGGGAAGAAAGACGGAAAGGTATGGCTTGCCATTCCTGTACTGTATCTACCAAGTCCTGTAAGTGGCAAACATGGGGAGACAGAGCGTGTTGGCTTGCCAATCCCAACTTACTTGCCAAGTCCAGTAAGTGGACAGGTTTTGTTGTTCTGCCTAACATATCAAACAAAAAACAAGGGCGATCACTTCCAGCTAAGCTTCTATTTTGCGGGATGTCACTCCACTAAAGAAAAGAAAGATGGTGACAGATGGAGCATCATGTCAGTGTTAACACTTGTTCAGAGTTACATATTCCTGGAACAAAAGATGCATAGACTGGTGAATATAGAATGTGATGCTCAATGCCAGTTTCTGGTAACTCCTGACACATGAAGTGTCACATGAAGTGTCCATGAAGTTTCCTCAGTGTGAGCTAAGTCAGATCACAATGTTTGAAAGGTAATGAAGAGGTAACCATTGACGAAGCACATTCCAGGTAGAAGAACTAACAGCTTCTAGTTTGAGAGAGTTTAAGGCTCCTGCAATCACTAATATCCCTTTCATAGAGCCAGGTCAGGTCTAAGGTAAATAAAGGTTGACCAGCAAAAATGAAAGCACTGATTCTCTAATGACCCCAAACCTACTTTACATCATGCCTGAAACATGTCATTTAGTAGCCTAATCCAGCAGAAACTCCACACACCTCCCTGTAATGACAGTGCCACTAATCCTGTAGAAACTCCACACACCTCCCTGTAATGACAGTGCCACTAATCCTGCAGAAACTCCACACACCTCCCTGTAATGACAGTGCCACTAATCCAGCAGAAACTCCACACACCTCCCTGTAATGACAGTGCCACTAATCCTGTAGAAACTCCACACACCTCCCTGTAATATCAGTGTCACCAATCCAGCAGAAACTCCACACACCTCCCTGTAATATCAGTGTCACCAATCCAGCAGAAATTCCACACAACTCCCTGTAATATCAGTGTCACCAATCCAGCAGAAATTCCACACAACTCCCTGTAATAACCGAGCCACTAATCCAGTGTATATCAGCTATATCAACATGGTTCCTGGCAATGGAAGTGCCACGGTGTTATTACACAGCAATACATCATGCCAGTCTCATTACCATTGTGTATTCCTCTACACCAGGTGACAGCACTTCCACCGCAGGACAATCAGGCCACTACAACTACAACTACAATATCAGGGAGAGTTGGGCCTAATCCTAGGTGATCAGGGAAATCAATACGTTATTGACTCACTCGTTTACCCTGGTAATTGAACAGCAATTTGGCTCTTTCAGCACCAAAACATATTGAAGTGGCATCATCATCACCTTTCATGCTTCATACAATGTAACATCATTCGGACCACGGTTAGTAAACAGTTTAAATTAGCGGAATTCTACATTGTTTAGAAAACAATTTCAAGATTACATGCATGGGTACATCCGTGAAGATCCGGGTTAAAATTGGTTTTCAGCAGGTGGTCAGGCTTGCTGATTTGGTTTACAAGCGAGTCCGGTAATTCCGCGCGTCCGGTAATTCTGTGCAGCTGCAATAGCGTACTTCCGTATCGAAGGTAAAATCGTCTGCTACCACATTTACGCTTGAAATCGGGACATTTCTACAAGGGACTGGCTTTTAATCACTAAAGGTAAGTAAATATCAGTAAACTGACAGATAAATTGACAGTTTTATGAAAATTCGTTTTCTTCAGACTTCTAAACCTTTTTCTTGATTATTCATAATTGGATTTAATATGAAACACACTTCCTTACATTAATGAAGTGATTTTTGAAAATAATCTGGCCCTAATACGCTTTCATACTTCGGATCTCTAGCTGGATGTTATGCGCATCAGTTGCTGCGCAGAATTGCCGGACAGCAAGCGATGTCGTCAGAACGCCGGTAAGGTCAACCGTATGGCATAATGCACCGTTAGAATCTTATAGTCGTCAATAAAACTTATATTTCTAGGTAAATATGATGCATACCAGCATGTTTAGTCACGTAAACCACAAAAAATAAGAGACCTTAGCTGCTGTGTTGCAAACGATGTGCTTAGGTGCTGAAATTACCGGTCGGCATTGTACACATGTCATCGTATCCCAATTGTGTAGATCAATACTCATGCTATTGATCAGTGGTTTATCTGGTCCAGACTCGATTGTTTACAGACCACTGCCAGCTGGAATATTGCTGAGTGCGGCATTATACAACAAATCAACATGCAAACAAAGAGAATGGTTTACTGAATTATTACATTTATCACAGGTGTACAGACCACATGTACATTTGAACTTACAGATGATATTTTTACTCTGGTAAATAAAGAATGATAAAGTTCAGAGAGTGAATGGTTGAATGTTCTTCACTCTATAATTGAAATCTCCTTCCGTTGGATTCAGGCATTTATCATCGGTAAATTTCATTACATCTAATATATGCCCCATGTTGCAAGCTTGGGACTGCAATGTGTATGTCTTGGACCCCCAATGAGAACAATGGTGAGCCCCTTTAACAGACAAACCCAGATAAATCCCTTCAATCACGAGAAAAAAGATGCAAAGTTCATCCAACCTTTTAAAGACAGTACTGAGTAGGCTTGAGAAAACCGCCAACTCCAGATGGGTCAACATGTGTGAAATGTACAAGTTCTCTACGGTTATGGACATAAATCAGCCTGCTATTGATTAACCACTTATGTTGTCAGAAGAAGATGACAGATTGACTCCCTGACTTGTGTGATATTGACAACTAATCACCCTGCAGAGCATGAAGAAGCCACTTGTACAGATAAGAACTGACTTCAGGGTACAACTCTGTTTCCACAGGCCAGGTAAACCACAAGCAGGCTACTGTCTCTCAGTCTACACACTGCTGTTTGTGGGAAGACACAACCATCATCTGGGAGGGGGGAATATTTACAAATGCACCATCAGTAAAGAAATAGGAGAGTCTTTTTGGTGGGCCTTTTCGGGCTCACGACCGTATTCACTTGAACCCCTAATGTATATACTACACCTTTCCATGTCAGCTGTGACTTCGATCAGTATTGTATGTACTTTAAATATCCTCTGTTTATATACATGGATGACTGACTGACTGAGTTTAGTTTTACGACGCTTTTAGCAATATTCCAGCAATATCACGGCGGGGGACACCAGAAATGGTCTTCCGTGTGACGAGCCAACGCTTTAACCACTAGGCTACCCCACTGCCCATATATATACATGGATGAGTGAGTAAGTTTAGTTTTACACCACTTTAGGCAATATTCCAGCAATATCACGGTGGGGGACACCAGAAATAGGGAATTGAACCCCGGTCTTCGGTGTGACAAGCGAACACTTTAACCACTAGACTACCCCACCACCCCTGTTTATAAAGACACCTTAACTATATGGCCACAGTCTGTAAATAATTGAGTCTGGACCAGACAATCCAGTGATCAACATCATGACATCGATCTGCGCAATTGGGAACCAATGACATGTGTCAACAAAGTCAGCGAGCCTGACCACCCGATCCCGTTAGTCACCTACAACAAGCATGGGTTGCTGAAGACCAATTCTAACCCGGATCCACACTGAAGATCAGAGGTATCAAACTCCTGACTCAGGACACAAAACCACTTGCCCTAACAACTCTATACTATCAAAAACAATATTTACAGCCCAAATATACACAAAACACGCCATAACTGTCCCCATTATAAGTCCCAGATGTGTTATACTACAGCAATAGGCGAGAGGTTACCTGGATCGTGTTGATAACCTGTCTGCTAGATATCCCCACAAATACCCTTGAGGAGGACTTAGGGTGGAGATTATGACACCACTCTTTGCCCTTTCCACAGTGTGTATGACAGCTGGGCTATGTTCAGGGAGGAATCTGTCTGATTCTGTAGTCATGGCAACACCAACAACTCATGTTATCTGTACAGTTACACTGATGTTGAAAACCTGTCAGTTTCAACTTGCCCATTGTTTAAATATTGTGTATTGTGAGTGAATGATTACTGAAAGATATACTGTTTTTACAAAAGAATGATCTACACTATCAACTGCAGAAGGGTTTAGTGTTTCCTTTCTACTTTTTAAATTTAAAAAAAGATTATTGTCCTTACCCCTCCCCCCTGCCATGTCCATCTAACAAAAACTGTACAAGAAACAACCCCCCCAAAAAGAAAGAAAAAATCATAAAAAATTTCTTAATTGAAAGCTGTGAGTAGTTATACTTCAGAATATACTTCAGATAAGATAAGATAATATTCACCATATATAACCACCAACACCCTTGTTCTTCATAATGTACAAATCTTTGTCATTTACATAGAGTACGGATGCCTGAGTCTTGAATCTAGACTGTTAAAACTATAATCTATAACATAAGTTAACTTTAAACTTCTCATTTTTCAGTTGTTTGACACTTGTTTTAAAGAAGGTATTAAATCCGATCAGTGTCTGGTGCTATTGAATTATCTGACCAATCTAAAACCCCATACACATTTTATCTAATTAAGAAAACATAACTCTAAAACTCCAATACATAACGCACCCCAACATCTAACACCCCAACCATGCACCTGATCACCTGGTGTTAAACAGAAGCCTGAAGTTGATCCTGTAGATAAGATCGCACACCCAGCACCAGAGCAGTCCAACAGGTATTTGTTCTCACTTCCATTACAGGAGATATACTGCCTCCACCGTTGTGCACTTCAGCATGACAACACTTGGCCTCCATACCACTATACAGTAAAGATAATCAGCCTACCCTTGGTATCATAGCACGTGTACCCCTCAACATTAATGGAAGTTAAATAATTCGCGCTTACTTCTTATCAGGTAACCATGGAAAATATTTCAAACCATCAATTTTTTTATCTTAGTATGAAACCATTTAACAAGCTGGAATAATGCTATTTTCTGGTTCATGTTGCAAAATAATCCATTGAAAATATTTTGCTTTTATTTAATGAAGCAAATGTTAACAGAAAATGCTTATGATACCTCAAGTAGGTAAACTATATTCAAATCTATTAAAATATTCAAAACGTTAAGTAAAATTTACCAAAGTTTTCACACAGACCAACATATAATAACTTCCTTGGTCGATTCCATTCAACAACTCTTCCAAAAATATGGCTGTCATGTCATTGATATGTCATACATGCTCACAACTAATAAACATTGAACTAAAACAGGTCATACCTGATTAATTAACTTCCTAGGGAGTAATCCAGGTGAGGTTAGTATCCAGTGGATAACACAATATTATCTCGTATTCCCCTCCCTATATTCACAGCGTGCTGTTTACTGTGGGTTGAAACACACCAGGATAGTAACCCCTATAGACCAATATAACCTCTTCTGCCTCAACAAGCAAGATCAATAGCGCAGGGCACGTCAATTGCAGATATATGACCTTGTCACTTTCATTCCACCTCCAAAACCTTTACAATATCCATTATAAGAACATAGGACAAATTCTTAGCTGTGGCACTTGAGTCCTCCATACCAGGCAACACAAAGACTGTAACGGTTACTACAATATGCGACTGCGATCCGTGGATCGTGACTTCCACGCCGAGTCAATATCAACAAAAGACACGGTATGGTGCCTGGCTTGAGAGTGACAGTAGGTAGAGAAACGACCCAGGTGAAATGTACTCCTGTTGATTTCTATCAACTTGATATCAGTGACTTGTGATTAGTTGTACACCCCATCCAGTGGAGTGTGAACAGATGCCACAACAGATACTGATATCACACTGGGCTCTTCATATTCATAAACCAGAAACTATGGGCTCTTCATATTCATAAACCAGAAACTATGGGCTCTTCATATTCATAAACCAGAAACTATGGGCTTTTCATATTCATAAACCAGAAACTATGGGCTTTTCATATTCATAAACCAGAAACTATGGGCTTTTCATATTCATAAACCAGAAACTATGGGCTCTTCATATTCATAAACCAGAAACTATGGGCTTTTCATATTCATAAACTAGAAGTTATTTGCAAACATCTGTGCGACATGATATTGGAAATTTTTATACTATGACTAGAAAACATATTGCCATCTTCTTTCTGAAACAGAACAGTAAAGTGGAATTTTCTCTGTGTGTTAAAAAATTGAATATTGAATATTGCTTCATTAAAGACAAGGTCAGTTTGGTCCATGAGATATCCTGAATTAATAAGAAAGTCATGAAATGTTAACATTAAAGTAAGTTCTTTTTTAAAACACTGTCATACCTAAACTCTTCAGCAAAATATAGAACCAAATTTTAATAACCAAATTAAATATCTTCCAATAACTCCTTCACATAAATAACTCCCGCAATCTATCGTTCCCTTCCCACTGAGACGAGTGTGGTCAACCAGCAATACCAACAGGAGTCTAATTGTGTGTATTGCTATCCCATATACACCCCTAACAATGGAACCTACCCAAGGGAGACTTTGTTAATAGACCCACTAATAACTGACACAAATTTGACTTGGACAGCCAATAAGGGCAACTGTATGTATGACAATAGCTTTTAACAGTTTGTGGGGGTCCAACAGAGCTTGCCCTGAACAATGCACTATACCACGAGTCTACAGATCTGCATGTAGCATACCCATTCATCAAGACATAATGCTGATGTTCATGTTGAAGGTGATCTACCCACCAGTAACTGAGAGAGACATTGAAATAAAAATGGACTTTATGGGAAGATTATGCTTTGTTTTTACTGAAGAAACAGGATGTATGTTTTGTGAAAATGTTCATGTAGTGTGAATGTCTTTATCCTTAAGAAAGCAGAAATATCTCATGATTATAACCCGTTTTAAACAGGCAAAGGTCATTAAGTCAAAGAATTGCACAAACCATTGACAAGTCTATGACTGATTTTTTACAAATATTTTTTGGTGGTTTAGTTATAATGGCTACATATGAACATGAGGAATATCATAGTTTATGGTTATGTTTAAAATGTTACAACGTAGGCATTCTGAGAAGGAACCACCTACCGGTACACTGAGTGAAACAATCATAAACACCATAACACCTCTACATTGATTACAACACAAGCAGTGAGACCACTAATGTGATATAATTGCTCTTTAATACCAATGCTTTAACATTAATGATGATAAACCAAATATTAGGATGCTTTGATGAATGAGGATCATGTTTACACTGTGATGTTAGCAAAATAACTGTGGTTATGATTCCTAAGCACCAAGATCGGTTTGTAGGTCCTGGACATTACATACACGATACACGATGGATGCAGAAATTCTGCTTCTCTCTCTGCCAACAACTGTTCCAGTAGCAACATCATTTGATTATCAATCAAGAAGCACTCAGAGACAGGCAATAGATAGGTATAATACCAGTGGACACAAATGCTACTGCAAGCTTGAAATAACACTGATAGGAAAAGCCATTACTTCAAAAGCTTATTGTTTGTAATTTATCAACATGGATTATCATCGACATTGTGAATGAAAAGCTTGTTCATTCCCAATCTAGACTACAGGTAAAAAACCAAGTAAATCAATAAAACATGATTTGTCTCAAAACAACACTGCTCCAAGACAGAAGAGGAACATCTTGGTGTCCAGTCATGTTGATTGAAGTACTGACTGTCAGGTTTGTGTGCATTCGTTGGAGTAGGAACATTCTCTGAGAGAAGGCCAAAGTGTACGAAAGTCTGAGCTCGAAACTATGTACCTTCTCTGAGTGAGGGCCAAACTGTAGGAAAGTCAGAGCTCGATACTATGCACCTTTATAGAATCATGACGAAACTATATGAATGTTAGAGCTCAAACCTACCAACCTACATAGAATCTGGGTCAAAGTGTATGCATGTCATTGTTTTACACAATTTCCTGTAGTACGAGTGACTTCATGTTTCCATCACTCTTTCCTTCTATATCATTCAAATAGTCTCGTTAAGAACGTGTGAAGTAAAATTGTGTTGTGTGTATGATACTGACACAAACGAAAGTCAGTTTTAGTCATGTGACCGACATCCAATGGAGAAGCTGAAAATCATGTAAACTTCACATTACAAAACTTGTGACAGATGCAACACAGCAATAAGAATGAGGTACATACCTGTATTCCAGACAATGAGTGCTGAGTGTCCTGTGACCTGCTCACACCACACCTCCCTCGGGGGCTGAACGAGACCCGTGTAGTGCACCACCAGCTCCGGACCAGGGGCACACCCAGAGTAACGGTCGCCAATGAAAACATCTACAATGTAACATCAGCCTTAGACACAGGCACATGATGTATTTGAACAACAAATCATGATTATTACTGAAGACAAAAAAAACATGAACAAATTTCTGCAGCAGGGTAGCATTTTGTTTCAAATTTTTAAAATATGTTCAGTACGTGGAATAAATGAATTTCACTTTTTTAATAAAAACAACACAAGAAAAGAACTGTTCCCATTTTGAGGTATATTCGCCTAAAGGTTGATGCCTGGAACATATCACATTTACATCTGCAGAACGTCAACAACAAATGTATCTGTATAGTATATTTCACCGCTACCACATGTTTTAAGAGATCAATGTATGTTATATTTCTTGAAGTAACATGGACGAGTTAGTGTGATAATGTTCTGGTAAAATGACGATTTGCTACTTTGATTCTGTAACCTCAAACAGTGATGATGGTCAATGAGGACTTCACTTTGTGGCTTTTGAGTTGGATCGCATAACTGAAAATGTACAGTCTAAGTAAACTTAGGCTCAGTATTATTCGTTACACTGCTATACTGAGTCTAAGAAAACCTTGTAGAAGGTTGTGTCAGCTAACCTTTTGGACTGACCAATCAGAACACAGCTTACCAAATCACAAAAGTTAACATTCTTACATACCGTTTGAACCTTTACCTAAAAAACACGAATGCTATTTTCCGCACGATCATTTCCGAGTGATACACGCAATGAGTAGTAGACAGTCGCTGAAAATAGCGTTTTTGTCAATATTCAAGGATGTCATCTTTCAAAAATATAAGCAAATAGTAACCATGTAATTAGAAACCCCTAAACGTACATACTGCATGTCAAATATCTGTGTTTTATGCAGATTTTCGTTTGTTGATAGATCAGTGTCAGCGACCAGGGAAGAGAAAATCCCAAAACCGTTTTGTAAGTCCTGCCGAACCCTAACAAGTAGTCGTTGTCTGATTGGTTAAATCTGTTCAGCCATCTCGCGTTTGATTGGATGGTCATAGGTCGCGACCTTCTACTAGGTTTTCTTAGTCTCAGTATAGCAGTGTAACGAATAATACTGAGCCTAAGTTTACTTAGACTGGAAAATGTACATCATCATATCCAAATACAATAATTTGTCACTAAAATGAGATCAATACATAAGTATTCCTGACAGTGATGTAAATTTCAACAAATTGTACACTTTCACCTCATACTTGTTCTAAAAGACTAACAATGTAATATTAATTACACAATAGTTTAGTGAATATAGTTATAACAAGAGGTTAGTAGGTTATGAAAGTTGCATTGCTACAAACCCTTCCATTAAAACATCACATTCTGTCAAAAGATGATATGATATTTGTAGTTTTTGTGATACCTGGAACATCATAAATGTAACTGAGCATATTGTGATATGATCATCAGATGGACCTTCAGGCCATAGAGACAACTCAGGATATCTTCACATGGACAATCCAACAATATGACACTTCTAAAGTTTATCCATGCAGGGATTGGGACAGAGAGCTTTGACAATGAACCATTTTCAAGATTATTAGCCATTTTCTGAACATAAAATGGGCCACTGCCCTTGTATCAATAGTAAACGTCAAAATTTTAATGGGCCATTTTTTTATTTACACATATTTATTTCCAAAGAAAGGAACGCACTGGTAAACAAGCATAAGCTTATACGAATACCGCTCCGGAGAATGTGCAAAATGGCCCATGACCCCTGCCTGTCCCAATCCCTGCCATGAATGGTTAATTTGAGAAATAGGAATTTCATGTTTCAAATTTGTATAGTCAAAGTGATTCCTTCACCATGAGAAAATGACATTTAGATGAACACTGTATGTAATACAAATGTTGAGACAGCACGTGTGAGACAGCTTGAGTTGGCTGTGGTCCTGAGGAGAATAGAGTTAATGGCTGGATATAAGGATTATACAACACACCAGGTGAATGCCACTCGCAGTCAGATACACACTTCACGGCACACACAAACTTAGCTCCTTCATGCTGTTATATTCTGTTTCAGTGTTACCAGAAATACACAGTGTCGTCAGGTCCTAGGTATTCCTGTAGACTGAACTACAAGGGCAGATAAGCAGCTAAGCCATCACAGAAAGAAAGAGAAAAAACTACTACTGCTAAAGCCACAAAGCAATGCCAGTACTGTGTAGTAAATCCCTTAACACAGACTTACTGACATAGCTTGTGACTGCTTTGAAGAACAGATTCTAGTGACTACTCTACTGAGGCACCCATCCTTGATACATAACAGCAGGTCAGAAGCTGATATTGTCAACAAACAAGTGCAATATTCAGAACACAAAGTTAAATACGTTGAAATACCGTTGACCTACAATATCATATTTTCATAATGTCATACTTGCACAGCTTGAATTTTGAAAAAACAATAAAATAAATTAATTCAACTCTTTTGATACAATATCTGAACTTGTGTCTGGTATTTGCACTTGCCTGCATGAAGCTAATGTTTAGCAATGCCCACTCTGTGTCTATAGTTACCCTTAACAGATGATGGCAGATCTGCCGTAGGATCGTCATGTGCGTGGAAAATAAGTTTATGTGGCTCTGGCATGGTGGCTGAATAGCAAAACACTCATCAAAGCTACACAGGTCTAAGGTTACATACTCAAACCTGTGGACTAAAAGCTTCAGAAGATCTTTCTCAATGCTATCAGACTGATGTGCAAAAAGAACTGAGAGGCTCTGTAGGCCAACTACACTGTGCAACATGGTCAGGTTAGTATCTGGTGAGTGCAACAGACTATCAATATTCACACTGGCTTTCTAGGCTGAGACTACGAAGGGGAGAGAGTACATGCTGTTCTATGTCTCAAACAGCAGAACCCAAACTGTCCGAGTTCAAAATAGTCAAGTCTGGACCAGGCAACCAGTGGTGCTTATGCAACTGCCAGAACATTTCTGAGTCTGGGATTGGAATCAAACAAAGGTCGAACAAAGGTCAAATACCTTGTCCATAAACCCAATTTTTTTAACCTTTTCAGCAGGTAAATATGTCATCGGTTATACCATGCTACACTTGCTTGACATTGTTCCATGGCACAGGATGCCCCTAATCAAACAGGTCTCTCTACTCATCATCGCAGTCAACTCTTGCAAGAAGCTGATTTAAACAGTTGTGTCTGCTCAGGAAGAAGTGTTAATGCAAAGCTTATCGTCTAAAAAGGTACACAGCTGAACAGTCTTACTACAGATCAGTGAAGGACAACGAGACTGAACGTGACCACAATACTATTTATCCTATCCTTGTACACACTAACATGTTACACAACAATAACTACTACATAAGAGAGATGTGAGGTATCACTACATATAACTAACTATGAATACTAACAAACTGTTTACTTTAAGTGCAGATAATACAAGGTTAGACAACTCACACTACAACAAACTCAACAAGTTAAATTCTCATCAGCATTACTCAAATCAAACAGCAAATAAACTGTTAATGATGAGGATTACACAAACTATCGTCATTGGGGTATGTCTGCGTACCTGTGATTCTCTCGTCTGGCTGACTGAGTCCCCCCTCGATCCCCGAGTCGCCATCCAAACACTTGCGTGTGTCCTTCCCGACGGGGTGCTCGGTGAGCTCGATCAGCTTCAGCTCCACCTTCTCCCCAAGCATCATGTCCCGGATACGGAGGCTGTTCACGTCTGGAGGGATGATGGAGCCGTACAGCTTGCCGTTCTTCAACATCTGGTAGCCCTGTACAAGGAGAGACACGAGTTACTCATGACACATACACAACAAGCATGCATGGCAGATTGGAGCCAAGATGATGGACCACACTGGTCATTAGGAAGAAAACTGATCCCTTGGGTATGGCACCAATAAACTCACTATATATAACTAAAAACAAGTTCAAAACAGCATAAGCTGCCACTAGCATTTACTGGATAATATTCTGAAATGAACGAGTTGGGATCATGAAAATAGTGAGTGAGTTATTATTTAACGTCACATCGGCAATATTTCAGCCATATCATGATGGATCATGAAAATAACTTTGGAAACATTTTTGTAGTGAAGTCTGAGTACTCAATATCAATTTTCCTGATCCAAAAATATTGTTCCCTGGCAATAGATATTCATGCGCAATACAATAAATAAATCCAACTTCTCAATAATTTCAGAGACTTGACATACATGCATTTATAAAGCACCTAACATTAGATGCTCAGAGGCGCCAAGGACAAAGACATTATTATATTAACCCAAGCTGCCTGTCAGATGCTAGACGATCAACAGTCATACGACCATCTCATCCCACCGGGTACCCATTCACTGCTGGGTGAACAGAGGCAATCTTGAACAAACTCACTTGCCTAAGGTGAGACCAAAAGTTTCACATGAGCTTCGTTCTGGGACAGGACTGAAGTATCTCATCAAGGATTTCTACAACATTAGTTTGGTGCAGCAAGAACCCCCATCTTATTCCTTCTACTTACTGATATAGAAGCATCTCCGAACTGTTGGGGCACCTGCCATGTGCAGTCAATACCACCAGGGTGGAGTCCCTCCAGCCTCAGCTTGGGCGACTTGGGTGCCGCTGGCGCCATCACGGGGACGATGTTGGACATGCTGCTGTCACTGAGGCAGTAAATGTGCTGGGCATCAGAGTCCACTCGCCGAGTGCCACAGATTGCCTGAAACGTGGAAACATTAACATGTCAAAGCAGCCACACATCCAAACACTTTCAACAACTGATGGTGTTCAACTTTGTCACTACCAGGGGACCATGTGTCATACTTTTTCCGACAACCAAAGAAAGCTTCCAGAGTTGAAATCCCAAGCAAGAATGTCTTCCCAGCAATCACATTGCAGCACACACTTCATTTGACTACACCATGACAAAGCAGTTAGCTGCCTCTACCAGTATTCATCAAGTCTATGACGTGTGTATCTATGATCAACCTGTACCTACCCTGATGGAGATGTCATAGGGCTGCTCTGGAGAGAGATCGGTTAGGAAGAATTGGTAGCCCTGTTTGTCACTCATCTTGTTGGCCTTCACTTCACCATGCCAGTGACCGTCTATGTAGATACTGTGCAAATAATTGTTATATTCAGTATATATTTTAAGCAGATGGGATCTACCTTCAGATTAGCATGAATGATTGAATTGGATTTCAGTACGGTATTCTGTAATATTTCTCCACCTAAAGTCTGCAATATTCTACGAAGTAGAAATATGATGATGACCCAAAGACTGCAAGGTATGATGATGTGCAATATTCTACCAAGGTAGAAATATGATGACACCAAAGTCCAATATTCTACCAAGGTAGAAATATGATGATGACCCAAAGTCTGCAATATTCTACCAAGGTAGAAATATGATGATGACCCAAAGTCTGCAATATTCTACCAAGGTAGAAATATGATGATGACCCAAAGTCTGCAATATTCTACCAAGGTAGAAATATGAATGACCCAAAGTCTGCAATATTCTACCAAGGTAGAAATATGATGATGACCCAAAGTCTGCAATATTCTACCAAGGTAGAAATATGATGATGACCCAAAGTCTGCAATATTCTACCAAGGTAGAAATATGATGATGACCCAAAGTCTGCAATATTCTACCAAGGTAGAAATATGATGACGACCCAAAGTCTGCAATATTCTACCAAGGTAGAAATATGATGATGACCCAAAGTCTGCAATATTCTACCAAGGTAGAAATATGACGATGGCCCAAAGTCTGCAATATTCTAAGGTCTGCCAGCCCTTTCAGTTAGTCATTTATCCATGCACAAGCTGCTTCCGATTCTATTTTGGTTGTTAGTTGTGACATATATAGGGCAATGACACACTTAACTACTCTAGGCTAAAATATAATTCCCATGACGCCTTAAACTTTGTCCAGTTTTTAACATCTCTGAGAAGACGATTTAAACACATCATAAATGAGACACTTTTTAAGTATATTCTTCTAGTGGAGCACATAGCATGAATTGTTATTCAGGGCACAGCATTATGGCCAGATTGTTCATACAGACCTGTACAGTGAGATCTCCTCATCGTTGGAAGCATGTGTGTATCTGGGCTTGTCCCAGGCCACCAGCACACACCCCTTCTTGTAAGACGGCTGCTGGCTAATGACCACTGCTGGCGGTCGGCGCGGACATGTGATGTGCATCGTCCGTGACGGCTCACTCTCCTGACTCGCCCGTGACGTAATGGCAACCACATACACACTGAGAGTCTTGCCTGCAACACAGAAACACATACTTTATCAGATGGAATGAAGTGTTTATGGAACTGACGTGTCCTTGTTCATCTGTTAGCACAGAGACATCTTATGATGTGGCATGTTCTAGAGTGACCTATCAATACCCTAAGCCCTTCTGATTCAACAACTGTTTCTGTTATTAAGCATAAATCTTTGAGTTCAGTAGCTGTCACAGTGGGAACACTGAGTATCTATGTAAGTAATTTTTCAATAGCTCGGAACTCAAGAACCCATTTCTATGTTCTCAAACAACCTTGTATTCCTACCCTGCCACCTGTGAAGTTCGGGGTTAGAATTGGTCTTCAGCAATCGATGCTTGTTGTAAGAGGTAACTAACTGGATCGGGAGGTCAGAATCAATGACTTGGTTGACATGTTATCGTATCCCGAATGCGTAAATTGATGCTCATGCTGTTGGTCACTGGATTGTGTGGTCCTTACACAATTATTTAACTGAAATATTACTGAGTGTGGGATTAAACAAAAAACAAATAACTCTATCCACCCACCTGGTATCAAGTTGTTGATGACCATCTGCCGGACATCGCTTGACCGGACACCACCGAGAGGTTTATTGTCCACATAGATCTGGTAGCCCTTCAGCTTGAGGTCAGGGTGCACCGAGGGCGGGTCCCACTCAGCAACAGCCTGGAAGATGAGTGAGGCAACTTTCAGGTTACTACCGCCAGCTTTACATGAGTGATCGCAGCTTGGACTTGGTCTCTTCCATACACAACAAAACTACCTACCATTACTCAGACTTCGTATATAAAATGAACAAATTATAAAGGCACAAAGAAGAAGTCTTATAGTTGACCCACCTGGTAGAGGTCCACACTGATGATCTTGATCTTGGGAGGTTTTGGTGGGCCCATGGTGGTGTAGTAGAGGACTGAAGATGTTGTCTGAATCTCACATGCCTGCTGCCCATGCACCATTGAGTAGTTGGCAATCACATATACTCTGCAATACACACAAACAGTCATGGGGAACAGATCTCTCATATCATAGAAACATGAAACGTAAGGGTTATTTGTTAAATCGTTCTTCTCTAGAAAAGCATGCAAGGAAAGATCTCACTCTGACAAACAAATGTGAATTGATGGACTGAAACTGTTCTTTCAAGAAACCATTCAATTGTAGTTGTACACGGGTTGGTTTAGTTGATGGTCAGGTCCAGACACAATTATGTACAGACTGCCACCATATACCTTGTACATAGCTGGGTGAGGCAAACAACAAACATCAGGTGAGATGCTGGGACAACGTCTGAGATGGTTCCTACCTGTAGGTGAGTCCAGGCACCAGCCCCTTGATGGTACACTTCTGCTTGTCGGAGATGTTCCAGCAATGTTGAACACCCCGCACTGGCTTCCCCTTTTCAACCAGGTTACACTCAAAGCTGCAACACACAGAACCTTGTAAGCACTGATATCACTTATATAATGCCAGGAAAAGCAGTGAGTTCAACAGGAAAACACTGCGACTTTCTTGAGTCAATGATATACTACCACGGATGCAACTCCTGTTCCTTCAGGTACCATGTGGTATCTCAAAACATTAACACAGCACTGATATCACTTACATAATTCTAGGAAACATAAAGTTTGATACACTTTCTTCTTATCATAGAAGCAGACCATTCAGGAGAAGAATACATTTTTGTTAGGTCACTATAGATTAAAAACATCAAAGTTACTTATTTAATTGATATCAGCGGTGTATGCATTCTGTATTTGGTTGTACCTAGAGTTGATATCAGCAGAGTATGCATTCTGTATTTGGTTGTACCTAGAGTCAAGGCCTCCTACCTGATATCACTGTTGATATCGCTGGTGAACTTTGTTCCAACGACATTGACGACATACAACAGCAGCTTGTACTGGGAGTCGACCGACTTTGGAAGCTCCCACACGACTTTCACCCCGTTTTTGCCCCGGGACTCCACCATGATGGAAGGAGCTGGCAGGATACCATCCCCATCGCCGAGGATGAACTGCAACAACACCAGCAGTGTCAACAGCCAGGAAAGTGATGTCTTGTACTCAACAGGTATAGCATAGAACTTCTGCTCACATTTATACTGTGTTACCAGTGCTTAATTAGCATCGTTTTTACTTATATGGCAACATATTAACAAGCTACATTGTTGTAATGAGTTATACTTAATGAAGAGTGGATGGTATTCTGTGAATTCAGTATTTTCTCCATAGACAGTCACAGACATAGACATAGAGAAAGAAAATTTTAAAATCGCATCGTCAGAAAAGAAAATGATAACAAGGGCCTTGTTTCACAAACAAATCTAAGCGCCAGAAGTTACCATTCTCACATATTCATGTGCTACAACAGAACTTTCCTATCCTTTGTTTTGAGAAGCGGGTCTGAACTCCAAGAGATGTGAGCTTTCACATGGTCGTTCGTCTCTCACCTCTCCCTCTCCGATCTGCATCATGCTGGCCCCGTCGCGTGCTCCTGGAACTGCCACTTTGCGGTCTGCTCTTTCCGAGCTGCCCTGGACCGCCATCCTGTCCACGTCCAGTTCCACCTGTTGCTGCACTTCCACAATGGCCATGGTGCGTTTCCGCTTCGGCTCCCTGTCGTTGGCGTGGGTCACCATCAAATCATCCTCCGGTTCTATATACTTCCCATCTCGTGGAGAAAAGCGTTTCCGTGGGGACGAGTGTTTAGAATCTCCAGGTCTGCGTCGTCTGGAAGTGTGCTTCTTCTCAGTCCTGCCGGAGTCGGTAGCTTGGTTTTTGGTTGCATCCAGGATGACAACATTGTTGCCAGGAAAATCTTCTTCCTCAGACTCAAACTCGGACTCGCTCTCAGACTCGGACTCACTTTGATCAATCAGACTCTGAGGAAGGGGGCTGTCGTCAAGCCGTCGGCCTTGCTTACTGCGCCCTCGTCGTGTCTGAGTGGATTTCTCCATGTTGTCGTCAGTCATGACCCCTTGGTCTGGGGAGAACAGACATCTCAGGTTACAGACACAGAAAAATAACATACACAAATACACTGAATGTCAAACCAGGTCCAATTCTTCTCATAATTGTTTCACTAACCATCCGATATATTGGAAGAAATCTGCTCATTACACAGATTTTTGTCGACATGTCTCGAATACCAATATCTGGATCAATGTGATTGTTTTATTAGCATCATAGTTGGTGAGTCAATAATGTCACTCTATGCAATAAACAAGAAGTTGTTATCCACAAAGTTAAATGCTTCATTATTGGATCAATGTTGTTCAATCAATGTGTGGAACCATGCAGTCTGATTGCAAAGATAAACAATTACAATAGTAAAACTGGTCATAATTTGAAAACTGTAGGTAATATTTTCAGCTAGTAATGATCATGATAAACTCTTAACAGACATGAAGAACTTGTTAATGATCTTGTTTACCTTACAAAAACTACTATTTACATTTTATCATTCGTGACCACAAAATCATACGACCTCAGGAACAGGTTAATGATTACAGTGAGTAAGTGATTAGGGCTAAACAGCCATTTTTTTCAGTATTTCAGTCATGTCATGGCTGTCAGCCCAGGCGTCTGAGGAAACCCATGTGACCTAGGTTGTCCTGTTGTGCTGCAGGCTCATGGTGCTGTCACGCCAAGGATCATATTCAAGGGAGTGTCAAGGAACAGAACTATGCACAGCAAGCCAGTGGGCTACCATGGCACCCCATGTTAGCTGAGACAGGTATTTAGGCTCACTGCTTCAGTCAGCATCAGTGTTATTCCTGTTTCTGTTAGTGAATTAAGATCACGTCATGCCACTGATGATATTGATTAATACCTGGATGACCACAATGAGCATAATTAACAACTATTTCATAATTTTGAAAATAACCAGAATAAGCATTTAATATTTCACTTTTAATCTTGTCAGAACAGATGAAAACAGAATTTTAACACTAAACTGAAATATTGTTGGCTTCATCCAAGGTGTCGTCTTGATTCTAGATTCATTACATTATATGAGAACACCAAAACAATCCTATGTGTTTATCTTGTTGGTTTGTTGTTTAACACCACACTCAGCAATATTCCAGCTATATGGCAATGGTCTGTAAATTGCACTGGACCAGACAATCCAGTGATCAACAGCATTAGCTTCAATCTACACAAATGGGATACGATGACATGTGTTAACCAAGTCAACTAGTCTGACAAACCGATCCTGTTAGTCGCCTCTTACAACAAGCAATTCTAACCTAGGTCTTCATAGGTTATGTGTCTATTCAATATATGATTTTTTTAATATATTTACACAAATACATGCAGTCAGAATACTGAAAACAGAGGCTTGAAACTGAATGTGCCATAACTGTGTAACAGGAACGATCTGTGAAAATGGCATTAAAAATGAATGAAGATGTTGTGAGAAGTTTCACTGCAAAGAACTGTGTCGTGTTACAGAGAAGACAACTTAAGGCAGTACCTAAATATTAAGACCTGGTTTCCCTTCCTACCTTAATTGATACCCATTTCGTGATACTTTTCAAAGTGAGTAATGCTTTAGGCTGTTCTTATCAATAATCCAGCAAAATCACAACTGGGGACACTAGAAATGTGCTTCATCCCGTGTATCCATGACGGGAATCAAACCCAGGTCTTCAGCGTGATAAGCTACCTCTTTAACCACAAGGCTACCCCACTGCCGTGATTCTGTTCATGACACTGATGTCAAAGGTTTCTACCAAACATACATAACTCATTGATTCCACCCAAGATTGCAAAATGTGTCAGTGTTCAAGAATTTTGCCTATCTAGATTCTCATTATTAGACTAAGAAGCTGTACACTAGCTAAAAGGTTTCGAAATATTGCCCATTTTCACTGATAACATATATGTTTCAGCATTTATTTGCAGTCTAAGTAAACTTAGACTCAGTATTATTCGTTACACTGCTATACTGTGTCTAACAAAACCTTGTGGAAGGTCGCGTCAGCTAACCTTTGAGCGACCTATGACCGTTCAATCAAACGCAAGACGGCCGAACGGATTTAACCAATCAGACAACAGCTACTATTTAGGGTTCGGCGAGACTTACAAAATGGATTTTCTCTTCCCCGTTCGCCAACACTGATCTCCCAACAAATGAAAATTACATAAAACACAGATATTTGCCCTGCAGTATATATGCTTTGGGGTTTCTGGTGACATGGCTATCAACCCTATCATTAGCTAATATTTCAGCAAGCTGACATGCTTGAATACTGACAAAATGCTATTTTCAGCGACTGTTTACTCACCCTTGTGGCGTGCCTCACTAGGAACCAATCGTATGGAAAAGAGCATTCGGAATCGTTCGGTACAAACTTTTTGGAGGTAAAAGTTCAAAAGGTATGTGCAAATGTCAACTTTCGCGATTTGGTAAGCTGTGTTCTGATTGGTCAATTCAAAGGGTTATCTGACGCGACCTTCCACAAGGTTTTGTTAGACTCAGTATAGCAGTGTAACGAATAATACTGAGCCTAAGTTTATTTGATGCGAGAGTTTCAGTTTACGCTGACCATGTTGGAAGCATCTAGGCTGGAAACTAAATAAACTAAACAAGTAGTCAGTTGCGTCTGACAAGAAACAGCAAATATTTCTGAGAATCTGGTTCAGATTGTTCCACTTACCATCAGAATCATCTGGAAACACAGATTAACATATATGAATAGAAACTGACAGAAATATTCACATGCTGAAAACAAAAATCTCATCACAAACTCTGAAGTAAAACATCACACTTACTACCAAGACTGGAAATCATTGGGACACACTTTCAAACGAAGGAGATTGTAAAACTAATGATCTAATGGAAAAATAATGTGAACAAGTAATCACCTTGTGACCAATATAATGAACACCAACAAAACCTCTACTGGAAGAGAGGTCCAACATGCAAGAATACCTTCATCAGAACAGGAGTCTGAATCTTCTCTTTTGGGAGAATTCTCAAATATTTCCAGATACCGATGAAGCATTCCTCCATATTCTCCAGGAGGAGTTATGGCCCCTTCATCTTCGTCCCTCGAATGTCAATATTATCCGATGGATCTTGGAAGAAGTCACTGTGCTTTAAGATAGACTTCAGATTGGTGTTTGACCGATGAGATGACCTTGAATGACCATCTGAAGGTCGTTTTTGCTGATCAATGCGAGGTGAGAAAAGATCTCTGTTAAACACCCTCGGAGATGGTGTCAAAGTGTCTCCACTTTCTGAATCACCACCATGTTCGCCTGGACCAAACATGAACTGGACTTCTTTTGGCCTCTTTTCCTCAGCAGCCGACTTCCTGCGCATCTTGTAGCGATTGACTTGGTAAATATGCTCGGCCTCCTCATCACCGAAGTCATCCGAGTCCTCGTCACCACGGTACACAGGCACAGACAGCTTCTTAGAGTCTGCCCTAGGATCTGAATTGTATCTTCTCAGATGCCCCTTGTCTCTTGAACGTTGCTTGTGAGCGTTATACATGTGCCAGTCATATTCCCTACTGTTTGTTGGCGGCTGCATATAGTCATCAGATTCGTAGTCTGACGAGCGACGGAAGTGCTCCCGTCTGTACCAGTCATGTTTGTCACTCTGTGCAGGCGACCGATCATACGACCGTCTGCTGTAGTCAGAATCTGGTGGGACAGGTGATCGTCTGTATCGTCTTGGGTCATCATCATAATCTGACCTGTGAGGTGAGCGATCGTAGGAATGTCTATAATCATCCTGATCATAATCTGATCGACTTGGCGGCTGCTCATATCCTCCTCGTCTGTCATCATACCTGGAATCAAACCGGTTAGGTGATCGATCAAAACTCCCCTGTCTATCCCGAGACGGCCGATCAAAACTGGCCTGACGGAACCTGTCTCCCCTTTGAGACGGAGAATCATAACTATTCTGACGATATCCGTCCATTCTGTGTGGAGACCTCTCAAAGCTCCCCTGCCTATATTCATCTCTGTGTCGAGATCTGGAGTAATGGTCATCTCTGCGGTGGTCATCATACTCAGGGTCATACCTCTGGGGTGACCTGTCATAACTGCCTTGCCTCCGATAGTCATCCCTGTACCTCCTGCCCTCCCGCTCGTCATCATAGTCTCTCTGACTCTCTGGTTCCTCCAGCTTTGGGGGAGACATCTTAGCTGCTGCAGCTACTGCAGCTAATTTGGGCATCATGCTGCCTACGAAACTCTTCAGACGGGCAAAGTCTATATGAACCCGACCTGTGGAATTGGGAGCAACAGCTCTTTGGATCTTACGCTGCTTTGACACAAACTCAAGAACAGTAGAAGCAACTGACTTGAAACTAAATTTGGATCTTGGTTCTGGTTGTGGTTCTTCTTCTAAGGGTTGATGTCTCTTCTTCAAACCAAGTCTTCCCAAATTAGCAATTCTTGAAGCCTGCCTCCTGAACCTGGGATCAGATCTCGGCTCTGGTTCTGGAGGTGGTTCTGGTGGAGCGGCCTGTGACAGTCTCCTCCCAAATGTATTGGCATGTCTTGATGCTGCTATGGACTTCTTGAAACGGGAAAGGCTACTCTTCTTGGGTTCAACAGCATCCTGTTTGACTCGCTGATACACGTATATGTTGGCATAGCTCCTCAGTCGCCTCTTCTTGTGGGGAAACAATGGTGGGCCTGGTTGTGACAAAAAGACAGAACCATCAATGGAGGTAGAAACATTTTTGAAGTGCCAGTGTGAAGCCATTCCATGAGGTGGATGTGGTGGACATCAAAATGTGAATTGTGTCAAGACACTGTCATCCAGAAACTCACTTGTGTGGACATAGTGAAGAAGTGAATCATACCCATGAGATTAAAATTTATATCTGTCCAGATCCATAACAGTGTACAACACATGCAGCATGCCCAATGAAGGGGTCATCATTGCCTTCAGTACTACAGCTATTACTGAATTTAGAACACACAAGTGTATCCCAGCTTGGAAGCAAAGTGTGCACAGGAACTGGTTTGGTGCATTGTAGAATAGAGGATCTCCAGCACTGTAGACTGCCAAGCAAGGGTACATTTGTGCATTCCAATTTCAGTTAGAGAAGACAACAATGACCCCTTGTGTTACTTTGCATACTGGAACAAACTCTCATTCTGGATCAATACAATCATCTTGCAGTTGCAGAAGTGAACAAGGTTATCATCAAATGGAAAACTAAGTGGATGTACAAGGCTGTGATTCTTCCAGTGGGCGCATCATGCAGATCTTAGACACAAACATTCATAACTTCTGCATCACAGTGATACCCTTCCCTCCTTTTCCTGTCAAGCTGCCTGTGGCTGGATCCATCCTGTGTGAAGGTGTTGCCAAACCTGGCTGATCATGCAACATCAGTCTGAGATTTCAGTAAACGATTTGTAGCAACATCTTTGAACATGCAGGAACATCTTCATGCTTAGAACATGTCGTGAACATTGTGAGCAGATAATACCATGCACAGTGCAAGATATATCATGGAATAAAACATCAGGATGAAAATGGTAGATGATGGTTTATAGCGTAACTGTCCTTTTGGGAAGAGTAGATGAGTTGAAAGTTAAATCAAAGCATTCAGGCCACATGTAAGGTCATCAACTACTTCAGTACAATCAACAAGCCACTGTTTGGATCACTTTTGGATCCCTCAGTTCCTCAGACAAGAATCAATGTAACTGATATATTCCCACAGAGAACTAACATACTTGAGACATTTATACAAGGGTTGCTGCTCAACAGATCAGGGAGATCACCTCCACAACTGGTAGCAAAACATAGGAAACAAATAATGGCAACCGTAATTAGGATAGCCAGCATGAAGTTAAATATTACAAAATTTTCTTTGAGTGGCAAATAGTAGTTGGTGTTTTGGACAACAGGGAGAGTACTATGGATATACAACTTCTTTATTATTATTATGAGTGACGTTTTGGTGTAGCTACTAACACCGTTATCAAGCAATGATGTTAGTAGCTACAATCTAAACGTTATAATAATAAAGAAGTTATCAAGCAATGATTAGCTACACATATATCCATAGAATGGTGTTAGTAGAATTAAACTACTTAATATCTAAGACACAAATCAGACATCTATCTGGTAACAAGTGTAGAAGGACAACAAGTTTACACTGACCTCTTGTTTCAACTTCAATAACCTTGGGCGGAAGTGCACTAGCATGTTGATTCTTCTCTTCTGAAATAACAACTTACAGTTAGCATTTGTCAAGTGCTTGTTTACAACAGAGATGATGGTGATATTCAGATGGATTCAGATTATAATCACAAACATATAAACATATCATACCAATACACATAATCAATATAGATCATGCACGAGGGTAGAAAGAGACATTTGAGAGTTTGTACAACTGCTTATATACTCATATGATAGAAAGTATCCTGACTGTGTGATTATGGGCTGATTTGATATTTCATGCATCTAAGACATCTATCATTTGCTGAAAATGTTTCAGTTCTTAAAAACCACAAGCAAGTCACAAAATGACTCATTGTTTCATTAAACTTCTAAACCAGAAAAAATCAATGTGACTGAAATTCAGGGGTATATTCTGTAACTGCTGCTATCGCATACAACTGCCCATTACCTGACAGAGCTCACAAGGGCTGTCCATATCAGAATCCATTGTGGTATCTACCACGAAATGGCACTGTGGTTAGTCCCAGTGTTACAGGGAGGGCCTGTCGATGGCGAACTGAGAAGCGCCAGTTTCAGGTGGGCAAGTTGCCTAGTTACCCACTCACAATCAACAACCATCATGTATATTTCATCAGGCTTGAAATTGACGTGAGGAGTCAAGACAGATCGCCAGTTAATTAACCCTCCCATGCAAGGTACCACTATGCAAGTTTTATGAACGTTGATGAGTTTCCCATCGCTGGACTTGTCTACATTAACAGTCATGTTGCTAACAAGTAAACAAAACTTGCTACACCTGAAACCCCATTTAACACAGTCCTTTTCCATATCAGATCAAAATTTGAAACTTGCAGCACAAAATTATTCCTAACCTCATAATGCCTTAATGCCCATCTCAAAAACAATTTTCTTTAATGGCAAATTAAGAATTAAATGTAATCCTATATCAGACTGTGAGGACTACAAATGGCTTAATTTTAATATACTGAGAGAAACAAATAAAGGAACACAGGAAAATTCAAGTGTTCCTTAATATTTTCCAGTTTTCATCACCAGCTTTGAATAGCGCTGTAGGAGGAAGTCTGAGAATACATAAAGGAACACTGCCAGGAAGTGGTCTTCCCTTATTTGTTTTCCTCAGTATACATTTGGACTAATTAAGTACTTTTTTGCCAATAAATTCTTCATCATGAGTTGTCCAGTAGTTTCCAAACATTATTTAATTCTTAATTTCCCATTAATGAAAAGTAATTCATCATGTGACTGTAAGGACTACAAATAGATTCTTTTGAGAATGTAATTTTGATTAATTTGTCATGTTTTCTCAAATCAAGCAAAGACAAACTGGCAGTATTTTCTGAACTATCTACTCTGTGACACCAAAACCTGACATAACCTAATGATGAAGACCATGTAATTAGCGCCATCTGAAGCCCTTCACCAGAGCTACGTGCCCTGACAATGGGCCATGCATCGCCTGTTGTTATATAATGCATACCATCTGTGTCAGTACAGGTAGGCCAAATACAGACGTTGCAAGTAGTACTTGATTTTATAAGTTTAGCATAAAATATTCTGATTTGCTTGTGTATATGCTTAATTGTGTTTCAACTTTTAATACTTCCCAAGATACATATGTGACAATGAATTTGGCAAACTCAAAGAAGCATTCATAAAATATCCATCATAAGTCTTAGTGTTCAAGAAAAGGAAGGGTGGCTGGAGTGATGGTTATCTTAGTCAATGACATTTTAATCTAGGACCCCCAGATATCTTTCACTTTTAGCCCTGCAGCTGTATCAGGGACCCTTTGATTCTTATGTTGAACTCTGAATACTGCTTATTCAATTGATTCCAGATCCACTGATTCTTGAAAAATATAAGTAACTTAAGATCTGTTTGTTGTTTAATAGTGCACTTCACAATATTCCAGCTATATGAAAGCTGTCTGTTAAATATGAAGTCTGGACTAGACAATTCAGTGACAAACATCACAAGCATCGATTTACGTAACTGGTATACGACAACATTCATCAACCATTTCAGCGAGCCTAACCACCCAATCCTGTTAGTTGCCACTTCCGACAGGGTGTGCTTTACGGAAGACGACAAGCATGGGTTACTGAAGACCATACTGAAGACCTGACCTGGTTCCAGTTCTAACCCAGATCTTCACAGGTGTGTCACCTCTTACGACAAGCATGGGTTACTGAAGACCATACTGAAGACCTGACCTGGTTCCAGTTCTAACCCAGATCTTCACAGGTGTGTCACCTCTTACGACAAGCATGGGTTACTACAGAAGACCTGAACCTGGTTCCAATTCTAACCCAGATCTTCACAGGTGTGTCACCTCTTACGACAAGCATGGGTTACTGAAGACCTGACCTGGTTCCAATTCTAACCCAGATCTTCACAGGTGTGTCACCTCTTACGACAAGCATGGGTTACTGAAGACCTAACCTGGTTCCAATTCTAACCCAGATCTTCACAGGTGTGTTCACCTCTTACGACAAGCATGGTCACCTTACAAGCATGGGTTACTGAAGACCTAACCTGGTTCCAATTCTAACCCAGATCTTCACAGGTGTTTCACCTCTTACGACAAGCATGGGTTACTGAAGACCTAACCTGGTTCCAATTCTAACCCAGATCTTCACAGGTGTTTCACCTCTTACGACAAGCATGGGTTACTGAAGACCATACTGAAGACCTAACCTGGTTCCAATTCTAACCCAGATCTTCACAGGTGTTTCACCTCTTACGACAAGCATGGGTTACTGAAGACCTTACAGAAGACCTGACCTGGTTCCAATTCTAACCCAGATCTTCACAGGTGTGTCACCTCTTACGACAAGCATGGGTTACTGAAGACCACTTCTAACCGAAACCTTTATGGGTAAGTGACTAAAGAATTTCAACATATACTAACCTACTTTGTAACTACTAAGAGTAAACACTGACATAAGAAACACTAATCAAACTAATGTCAGGTGTCGCTGCATGTCTAACATCTGTCACTACAGAATCTTTAAATGATATAAATTATCATGGCTACTGCCTCACTGGGACAGGTTAAAACAAATTGAACGTTAATAAATACAGGCCAGCAGAAAATACTGGTGATCAAGGAATATTTCAGATTGTTCTTTTATCATTCTATGGTAAGAGATGAAAATAGCCTTCACTGTTATACAGTGGATGAAAATAGATTGGTATTAAGTTTCGTGGATCACAGCAGTTTTCCTGAGTGAACTGATGCTGATCCCTGAGAGTAAGTGCAGAGAGGTTCATGCTGTAGGTGCTACCTCTCACCAAGATATAGAGTGCATGTGTACCTAGAGTGGAAGCATCGAGCATGACAGGTGGTGAGGTGTCCACTTTCTGCCCGTCCTGGCCGTCCACGTCCTCCTTCGCAGACTCTACAGGGAGGAGGAGGAGTCAGAGTGACATGTGCATGGAAATATAACAAAATGGTGTAGAACAATACAGATGGTCATGCAGTCTACTAGGATTGTAAAACTGAATACATAAGAATGAAAGTGCAAAAGGTAAAAAAGTTCTTGTGATACATCTGAAATTGAGCTGAAATATTTGTTAAAAGAAAATATGTCCAAATCAAAGAGGGCGAGTGAGTGAGTTGGGTTTTATGCCTCTATGAACAATATTCCAGCAACATCACAGAGGACCAACTCAAAGTGAGTGAGTGATTTGGGTTTTATGCCGCTATTGACAATATTTCATCAAACGGAAGGCAAATCAAAGCGAGTGACTTGGGTTTCACATCTACTTAAACAATATTTCAGTTATATCATGGTATGTCAATTTATTCTGCACCATTTGGTGGAACCAGTGATGTTCTAATATCATAAACCTCCATGTTGGTACTTAAGGAAGAACCAAACTATTCATTCCACAGACAGTAAAACCTTGGGTTGGAGATTTACTTGGTCCAAGCAAGACCAATATGAGGTTTTACTTTTACCAAGCAAAACCTCCTCCTACAATGAGGTTTTCTAAGTAAGATGAAGATTAGACATTTAGTGTTTTGAATGTCAAATGGTCATAAATCATATACAAGAATTGACATTGTTACATTGTTGGGAATCAAAAAGCAGAACCTCTGGATGAGTAGTTAATCACTCTAACCATTAGGTCGCAGAGATGGTCGAAGATAGGTACCATGTTTACCGGATATTAATGGTCAGAAATCATACAAGTGTTTCTTTACTGTTGAACACCCACTTATGTATAACATCAAACTACAGATATGTTCAAGCAGTATACATATCAGAGAAATCACTTCTCAGTTTTGGTTCAAAATGTAAATCTCTGGGTTTCAAAGCACCTTCAGTCATCATGCTGTTCCTCCCTTCCTCTTCAAGTCAGGTTTTACTTTTTCAACAAAAACCCTGGGAGGCACATGTTTTCATATAGAAGCATGGAAGCATCATAGCCAGGGTAAATCTGGGATTCATTTTCATGTTCATTGGATCCAGACACAGTAAAGGGACATAACTGAAGACCAAAGCATGGCACTATTGCAACAGGGTCTAGATTTTCGAAGCTTTCTTAACGCTAAGATAGTCGTAAGTTAATGTTAATGCATGGCCCTTACGACTATCTTAGCGCTAAGAGAGCTTCATAAATCTCAGCCCAGCATTGCCCATCCCACTCTGCTTGCATGTAGCTCTTTCATGTTATTACACTACCATGAGGCAAAGTATATATTGAGGGTCCTAAGTGTCATGTTCAGACACATACATGTCTTCATAATTCAGTATAAACAACATGCATAGCAAGCATTGTGCACTGTGAACACTGACGGAGGGTGCTACTCACTGTCCATCTCAGGGAGGTATCCCGAGCCCTCGTGGATCTCCAGGTACTCCTGGTACACCTCGTCATCCTCCAGCCTCTGGTCCTCCCCTGGCAAGATGATCTGCGTCTTGTCCAGGGGCAGCTCCACCTCCAGGATGTTGGACATCCGCGTCTCATCGGATCCTGCACACACAGAGAGGGGGTAGGTCAGATTAGGCCTAGGGGTGGGGGTATTAACTGTTGTACACATGAAGGGATAGGTCTGACAAGGCCTAGGGGTGGGGGTCCAAACACTTGTACACAGGTAAGGGTGTAGGTCAGATTAGGCCTAGGGGTGGGGCTATTTACTACTGTACACATGGAGGGATAGGTCTGACAAGACTTGGGGGTGGGGGTCCCAACAGTTGTACACGAGTAAGGGTGTAGGTCAGATTAAGCCTAGGGGTGGGGGTATTTATTACTGTACACTTGGAAGGATAGGTCTGACAAGACTTGGGGGTGGGGGTCCCAACAGTTGTACATGAGTAAGGGTGTAGGTCAGATTAGGCCTAGGGGTGGGGGTATTTATTACTGTACACATGGAGGGATAGGTCGAGGAGGGCCTTGAGGTGGGGGTCCCAACAGTTGTATGCAGAGGTAGATAGGACAGACAAGCCCTGAGGGTTGCGGATCCCAACAGCTCTACACAGGTAAGGGGGTTGGTCAGATTAGGCTAAGAGGTGGGGGAATTTACTGGTGTACACATGGAGGGATAGGTTGAACAAGGCCTTGAGGTGGGGGCCCCAACAGCTGTACACAGAGGGAGAGAGGGCAGACAAGGCCTGGGGGTGGGGGTCACAACAGCTGTACACACACAAGAATAGGTCAGGTCAGATAAGGCCTGGGGGTGGGGTACACACAGAAGAATAGGTCAGATATTTACTGGTGTACACATAGAGGGATAGGTTGAACAAGGCCTTGAGGTGGTGGTTCCAACAGCTGTACACACAGAAGAATAGGTCAGATAAGGCCTGGGGGTGGGGGTATTTACTGGTGTACACATAGAGGGATAGGTTGAACCAGGCCTTGAGGTGGGGGTTCCAACAGCTGTACACATAGAAGAATAGGTCAGACAAGGCCTGAGGGTGGGGCTACACCTGTAGTGGGTGATAGGTTAGACAAAGGAAGGATGATAATGTATCAACATCTGCATACAGAGTGGGTGTTCGAAGGTACCCAATGACACGTGACACTGTGCTGTGTGATGTCCTACCTTTGAGCAGCGCCAGGACGTATATCTTGTAGGTCTTGTCTAGTTCACAGCTGCCCACAATCACTTTACATCTGTTAGAATCCTCATCCGGTACCAGCTGCAACCGACAGAGAGGATGCAGTTGACACACAAACATTGCAATGTCCAGCTCAGTCAGATGAAACACCCATTGTGGCATAACTAACATAAGTAACATATCACACAATGTGTGAGTGAGAGAGTTTAGCTTTACGCTGCTTTTAGCAATATTCCAGCAATATCATGGCAGGGGACAACAGAAATAGGCTTCACACATTGTACCCATATGGGGAATAGAACCCAGGTATTTGGCCTGGCAAGCCAACGCTTTACCCACTAGGCTACCCCACGGCCCCACATATCACACGGAAACAACTAACAACAGATATCGTCTACCAACAGATATCATCTACAACAGATATCATCTACAACACAACAACATATTACCTACAGTGTATTCCATACAGGATCATGAAAAATAATAAAAAACAAACCAGAATTTGTAAAATACATCCACACCAATGTTGTACCTACTTGCTATTGAAGTCATCAGACAACAGACTAAAACAACAGCATCAAATAGCAGGACCCTAACCTGCGAACAACGTGCAACAAGAGCTCACCAGTTACCAGCCTGTGTAACACTACAAGAGACACCCAAGTCACACAAGCCCATGTCTCCTGGTGACAAAGAACACCATCAAGTACAGTTGCAACTCCTGTACACATGTAACCACAGGAAAGATATAACTGTCACAACTCCACTGATATATCACCATCGCAGTTCAGCTGGTTCTCACGTCTCAACAAATACAATCCTAGAATCAATGAACCTTCAAGGGCCTTCCCAATCTCCAAGATAAATGTTTTCTGCTGCACGACAGATAAGAACCCACTCACTAGTGTCCATGGGACACACTGAGGCTGGATCGTAGTATTTTACTATCAGTAAAATCAATAGATATGTTTGCCTGAGATTTATCTTTCTCTGGTGAGGACTAAACGGTGTCTGAGGAAGTCTGAGGCACGTCTGATAGATATCCTCTCTGATTATGAGTACTTAATGTAACCAAGGACTTTCAACGGTTTGTAAGACGTCATAAAAATAAGTGTGTGTTTTCACACAAGCCAATTGTATATCACTTTGAATGGTCTATTGTGTCAAAACACTTCTGACATCATGATACACGGAAGAACAGGTCTTTGAAATGTTTAAAATATATTCTCTCATACATGCAGTTAACATCCTACATAATGCAGTGAAAGACACTGCAAGTACTTGGTCATATTCCAGCCATATCAGGGTGACCTATAAACTGATAAGGTTTGATAAAACATCACAGGATGACGAATAGCCCTGGCCCCCACATATTTGAAAGAACAAATCATCTGACAGTTACTTAAAGTCCAACTTGATATTTTTAGACTAAGTCCAAATCGTTGCAATAAAAAAATAAATAAAAAAATCTGTTAATAACAAAAGGCACCAATTTGAGATCTGTCTCATATATCTGCCAAGTTTTGCTGAAAGATATTGAAGCCCACCCCTCCCTTTTGAGACTAAGTCCAAATCGTTTCCACGGAAACCGAGACAAAAACCAAAATAATAATGCCAAAAATCTGTAAATAGCAAAAGGCACCACTTTAGGTTCTGTTTGATATATATACCAAGTTTTGTTGAAAAAAATTGAATGGTATTTAAATTAAGCTCCGGAAACAAAATTATTACAGACGAACGAATGGACGGAGGGACTGACAGACGAGGCGTTGACTATATCCCCGGCATGTAATGAGCAAGAATTCACCCAGTCGGCCAAATCACCTAGCAGCCATACTGATTGCAATGATATCTTGCAACAAGAATGAGGTACTGGGTACATGTTTCACTCTCGGTGCCATCCTCAACCCCTGTCTTCAGGATAATATAGCCATGACTTGTATTAAACAGATTCTGGAAGCTGCAGCACTATCAAGCAACAGTAACCCATTGTAGTGGTAAAGAAGATGAGCTATGATACACTACCACAGATGCTGTAACATGAAAAGATCATATATCAACAATGATGCTATTCCCCTGCCCACTAGATATCTATCATGACCTACCTTGGGTCCACACTGCTGGTCATCTAGGAAGACAAGGTAGCCATCAATGGGGACTTCTGGAGTGTCCATGGACATCCACACGATGGTCAGGGCATCGGACTTCTCGGACACCTCAACAGAGATGACTGGGCCGCCCTCTGGCGTCGTGGATGGACATCGCATACGCTGGCAACAAGAGACCACACATAACATGTCTGCAAGTTCTGTTTTGTCCATACAATGGTTCTTGGGACATAAGGATAGACAGCAGCATGAACTGTGTGACTGCACTGTATGCTAGATGAATATGCAGTCATAATCGACAAACACATTCACCATTATTTTACCTGATGTCACAGGTAAGGTGACATGGTGTATCTACGATTCCAAACTAAACACCCTTAGCAGACAAATGAGGAAAAATCCTTGTTTTTTAACATTTTCACATCTTCCTCCATTCAGAGAAATGCAACATGGAATTGAACCATTGCTTTCCATGAAATAATGTTCAACTAGGCATTAAAGCCTGTTCCTCTGTTTTGGCTATGGTAACAAGTTGCTTTTACGAAGCATCAGTTGCAAATGTATGGCAAGAACTGGGAATTTTTTATTCAAATTTGGGAAATTTTACGAACATATTGAACTCACCAGTTTGTTCGACTTCTGAGGTTCTTCGGTTGAGCGTTTAGGATAGACCTCCACATAGACTTCATACAGACGGTTGCCAGCCATGCCGCTGATGTTGATGCTGTTGTTGTCCCTGGGGAACATTTCACAGTATGTCACGCCGTTCAGGTACACCTGGAGACAGGAGATGGATGCAAACATTACAGGAAGAAATACATCAATGGCTGCGACAATTTCTGCTTAAATAAAGTTTAAACAAGCTGTGAATACACATTTGTATGTGTCAAGGCACATCACTGTGTAACATCAGAAGGCCAACTGTTAGTGAACCCACTGCTGCACCTACCTGGTATCCCTTGACAAGATGCTGTGCCCCTTCTGATGGCTTCTCCCAGTACAGCTCCATGACCCCTGGGGACGTGAAGCACCCCTTGATGGTGGGGCAGCAGTTCCACCAGTTCCAGGTACTTGTCTGCAGACAACACACTTTGGTAAATACATGGAAACATACTAACAGTAGTATATGCTATTATCAGAGACGTTCTTCTTCTCCTGCAACTCAATGTTATCCTGACCAGTGTCTCCCGCTAGTTAGTTAGCTTGTAGTTATCTACCCCAACTGTCTGGTGTTCTGTTCACTATTTATACCAAAGTTGGCCTTGCCAAGTCAGTGATATCCCCATCTAACTACTAAACCCAGGTAGCTCCTTACAACTGGGAGATGTCTCTTGTCGAGATCTATCCTCAGTTGCCCCTGACAACAGACCAATGTCTCCTGCTCACTATCTCTTCCTGGTTGCCCCTGACAACAGACCAATGTCTCCTGCTCACTATCTATCCCTGGTTGCCCCTGACAACAGACCAATGTCTCCTGCCCACTATCTCTTCCTGGTTGCCCCTGACAACAGACCAATGTCTCCTGCTCACTATCTATCCCTGGTTGCCCCTGACAACAGACCAATGTCTCCTGCCCACTATCTATCCCTGGTTGCCCTTGACAACAGACCAATGTCTCCTGCTTACTATCTCTCCCTGGTTGCCCCTGACAACAGACCATTGTCTACTGCTTACTATCTCTCCCCAGTTGCCCCTGACAACAGACCAATGTCTCCTGCTCACTATCTCTCCCAGTTGCCCCTGACAACAGGCCAATGCCTCCTGCTCAGTATCTCTAGCCAGCTGACCCTGACAACAGACCAATGTCTCCTGTTCACTATCTATGCCTGGTTGCCCCTGACAACAGACCAATGTCTCATGGTCCTATCTATCTATCTATCCCTGGTGGCACCTGACAACTGACCGATGTCTCCTGCTTGTCCTGGATATCATCTGTCACGGAATCTTCTGGAACAGCCTCTCCATCCTCTCCTCTTGTCAGCACCCAGAACCGACTGGAACATACAGGGCATATACAGGACAAAGTCAGTAAGTATCCTGAAAGCAGACTCCTGTGAAGGCTCTTCTGGGAATCTTCCATACTCACAAAGTAAGTATCACTTACATTAACAACATAACACTATCAATGGTAAACAAGGTGCATGAAACACATGCCATAGTAAAGTTTCATCTAAAACATCAAGGACAAAAGTCCTTTCATTAACAATATGCTCTTCAGTATTGACTAACTTTATGGCTAACAACTTCTTCTATTTCATGCGACATTTCAATACAGATTCTTTCTCAGAGCCAAGAGATAACCAGAAGAGAGCTGTGGAACCTACCTGGAAGTGAAGATGTGACTGTTGAGGTAGCCGTCAGTAACTGCCATGGCTCGGACAAAGCTCAGCCCAGAGTCCCTCAGAATAACCCCCTGATCTGGCTTGTACCTCTGTACACAGGAAACACAGCAATGATAAACCAAACATTGAAACAAGTCAGGACATACCAAGTATTATTCAAAACAATTTATTTTTACAATTTAGTTGACTAGTGCTGAATAAAAACTAATTCTCAGGCTGATCTAAATTAGCATGAAGTATCCTTAGAGATAACCTCACCCACACTACTCTTCCTTGTTCCCCTTCTTAACCTTACCCCCTCCACCGCTGTCGCTCCTCTTCAACCTCATCCCCCATGGCGATATCCTCCTTTCTTCAGTCTCACCTCTACATCACCGTCCCCAAAACTTCAGCCTCACTCATTACACTGCCATCCTTCTCTCTCAAGCCTCACCCCCTACAGTACTGTCCCCAAAACTTAAGTCTCACCCCCTACACCACCATCACCCTCACCCCCACCTTTGTTGAGTCAGAATGCAGGGCTGGTAGAGACCCATCTGTGGTGTAGTGGATGGTAGCACCATCCAACGGACATGCCAGTCTCACAATACTGTTGCAGTTCACCGTACCACCATGGGACTCACCTCCTAAAGCGCTGCCCCCCTCTCTCTAACCTCACCCCCTACACAACCAAACCCCCTTCCAATATCACCCCCCCCTCCACAAACACGGAGACTGTGTCCCTCACCTTTGTTGAGTCAGAATGCAGGGCTGGTAGAGACCCATCTGTGGTGTAGTGAATAGTAGTACCGTCCAACGGACACGCTAGTCTCACAATACTGTTGCGGTTCACCGTACCACCATGGGACTCACCCCCTAAAGCGCTGCCCACCTCTCTCTAACCTCACCCCCTACACAACCAAACCCCCTTCCAATATCAACCCCCTCCACAAAACACGGAGACTGTGTCCCTCACCTTTGTTGAGTCAGAATGCAGGGCTGGTAGAGACCCATCTGTGGTGTAGTGAATAGTAGTACCGTCCAACGGACACGCTAGTTTCACAATACTGTAGCGGTTCACCGTGCCACCATTGGACTCGGATGTGATGCGAGGCTCCGGGCACCTTGGTGCTATAATGAAGATATTAGACATGATGAATTATCAGAATCAAAAAGTCAAGTTCATTGATTAACCATCAATTGACTTTTGTGTTCCTGACAAATCAATTGATTAAAAAGGATGTGATCTATGTACAACATCAGAACCTTTGGACGATCAATACATAATGAGCTGTCAATGATGTGAAAACCAATGAAGCATATGGAAGAGTGCATGTCTGCTGTCAGCTGAACTCAATCAATGAATATGTCTATTATTAAAAGATTTCATCAAACAAACTCAAATAATTCTTACAAATAGGATTGAACGCCAAAAGGAAATGTACTTTTAAAGTTGTATCAGGATATCCTTTCAATGGGAAGACAAGTATGTGCTGTTTAAGCAGATCATGTTTGTTGTCGCTAATCAACTATTGATTTAATTTTATTGAATATGAACTTTGTAACGGCTGCTAATTTGCTCACTCAAAATGGAATTAAAACGTCTTCTTTGAGTGGCATTTTTAGAAGTTTGAGATTAAGATAAGCACAAACTTTATGGATGAACAACAATCTGAATAAAGAAGTCATAATATTCATTATGTTCAATGTTCATCCATAATGTTTGTGCTTGTCTTAAAAGACGTGTTATGACTTCGCCAACGCCACACAGCCTTGGCCTCAACATGTTCCGATTCTTTAAGACCCATATGAAGGTCTGGGTTAGAATTGATCTTCAGTAACCCATGCTTGAAGTAAGTGGTGACTAATGGGATCGGGTGGTCAGGCTCGCTGACTTGGTTGACACACGTCATCAGTTCCCAACTGCGTAGATCGATGCTCATGCTGTTGATCACTGGATTGTCTGGTCCAAACTTGATTATTTACAGACTGCCACCATATAGCTGGAATATTGCTGAGTGCGGCGTAAAACTAATCTCACTCACTCACTCTGATTCTTTAAAGAAAGGCCAGGTCGGAGCACGTACCGACATCCATGACTACGATGGTGCAGGCGAAACCTGGCGCCCCCTGGGAGGCAACTGTGTAGTTACCCTCCTCGTCAAATGTGTACAGGAAGCTGTTGTTTGCGACTGGCTTGCCACTATTGAAAGACTGGGCTCCTTGAATCACATTCAGAGGATTCTACAACAGGAAATAATCTTTAAAACAAGTTCTTTTGAAAAAGTCTTTCATATGAATGAATATACTATGAACTGGATCTGTCAAGATTCTGGTTAGAATTGGTCTTCAGTGACCCATGTTTGTCATAAAAGGCGATTAACAGGATTGAGTGGTCAGGCTTGCTGACTAGATTGACACATGTCATCATATCTCAATTGTGTAGATTGATGCACATGATGCTGATCACTGGATTGTCTGGTCCATATCACATTCCATTTGCTTTGATCGATGATCATTACATCAATCTCTTGAACGTCTGGTCCATACTTGATTAATAATATGTAACATAGCTGGAATAATACTAAGTGCCTCTCGTTAAACAACAAACAAAAAATAAATGATCTAGGAACTGATTCAAAACGGACACAAACACTCATATGTCAACAAAATACCCACTCTTAGACTTTTAGATCAATAAAGCAAGAGAAGATACAACAATGAGGTGATTTGTGCTATACACTATAGACAAGAGAACAAGAGAAAGAAAGCTTACATCACTGTCGGGGGAGTTGACATGGATGATGTTGTGCGGGATGTCGCTGCCCTTCCACGTCCACAACACACTCTGGCCCTGTACAGACAAGCAGTCAGTTTATTCTTGCATAACAGTGGAAACACTCACCCATCAGATCCTCCTCCTCCTCCTCATGAAATAGTTCATTACATCCAACACGTTCCAGTGATCAAGAACAAAGGCATCCAGTATACAGACATCAAGTCTCTCAAGCATATCTTAACCCTAAGAATGCTGACTCATTAAGTAAACAAGTGTTCAAGAAGCTGAATATCTAGCTATTCTCAATTTCTGAAACGTGATATGCCTCGGAATGTGTTTTCCATAGAATCCATTCCTGATCTCTGTGTGATGATAGTAAGGACTTAAACAATATACAACTGCAAAGATGCAGCCAGCTATTCACAGAACTTGGTCAATTGGCCCACTGATTTCACAAAGTGGACCTATCTGAACAAGGGCCAGCATGTTTTATTACTTTTAACATGTGTAAGACCTCGCTATTTGAGCACTCCAGGAAAAGGGAGTCACATGATCATGCTCACTCATGATTTCCAAGGAAGCAACTGGAACGTTTCAATTTGACCAAAGATACCTTGGGATATTACGATGATTAGTGGTGAGTATTGTTTTTGATAGATACAAGTCACACCACATGACTGCTATGGAAATTACTAAAGTGTTGTTTACATTGATATTTTTTTCTAAATTATAAATGGCACTAAGTCAACTAAACTTTATCCTCATGACATTCAGCGCCTTGAGTTTTCAATTAGCAGAAGTAATGACACTGTATATATCCAGCAATCTTGTGGCCAAGAAGCATCCCTGTACATCATGACAAGCTGTCCAGCTTACCTTTTGTAGGAAGAGTTTCGCTGGATGGAAGCCTTGGTTATCTACACGGATCACTTCGTTGTCGTATCTCTCGTCTGCTATCACACTGCTCAGTTTGGTTTCGGCCATAAACTGCTACAAAAGTTGTCAAACAAACTTTATCACAGATGTCAGTGATATAGATACCTGAGTGGAACAAAACCTTTTCATGGTTAACTAACACTTGTCAAACTAGCCTTCACAACTGGCAGAATACACAGGTTTTGTGGAGACTAGCCTCACAAGAGGTTCTGCCTTATCCAATATTTAGATGTTAAAACATAGAGCGTTACACAAGTCAGGTGATCTAGACTACTAGCTGTTATATTTTTTTGGAAGCTGTGATGGCTGAGTGGCATAGATTGCTGACTGAGTGCTGATGATTGGCTGCCTCACTCTGAAAGTTGGGTTTGAATCCTGGATGGGAGTCAAACGTACCCAAAAATCACTGGAATGCATTCTTACTAGGAAAGTGTAGTCCCAAATATAACATGTGTTGCACTTGATCGAATTCTTAATGGCACTGTGCAGTCACAGTCTGTGGTTTCCAACATTTAGGAAACCCCAAATTTAAGTTTTTAATCAGATTAACCTGTCTTCCAAAATGTGATGCCTTACAAAATGTGGGGATGTAAAAACATCAGGTTTCAGTCTATAGTTTCTGTCTCTAGATTCATTTCACGAATTATTCCTCGAGGAAGGCTACACTGTGTTTCTGACTAGCTGTTTGTTACTATGCTTACTTTCTGGTTGCTTTTCTGCTTCTGGAAGGACTTGCTGTGGTAGTGTTTTATCCCTGTGGTCGTCAGAGCTCGGGGAATACACCGTCTGAAACAACACATCATATCAGAACATAGCCGGATACCGCTTTCTGACAACATCCTGTGATGGAATGTCATAAGGGTCAAAATTCACTTGAATCAGACAAGAGAACAAAAAAATCGAAATTATATATCCAAGTCATAATGCTCATTTACATTTATACAAGATCCGGGTTAGAATTGGTCTTCAGCTACACATGCTTGTCGTAAAAGAAAACAAACAGGATCGGGTGCTTGGGGTCACTGATTGATGCATGTCATCGTATCCCAAATGAGTAGATTGATGCTCATGATGTCAGTCATAGGATTGTCTGATCCAGATTATGTCAAGACCATTTTCATATAGCTGGAATATTGCTGTGTGCTCATTAAAAAAAAAAGAAACAAATAAAACGCTTAATCATCAAAACACTGAATGAGAAGGTTGTTCACAAACAACCCAAGCTCAACAGATGCATAAGCAGCACAAAATAAGACAAAACATTTGACAAATTTTCGAAAATAAAGGGAGATAATTCATACAGAAATATATAAAAAGTCACTAAAAACTCACACACTATAGAGATTATCATAAAATCACTCCAAATGATAACATCCCACAATAATACTACATGACTGACAACACATTGTCTCTGGTCCATGACTAACTCAGACACTGTATCTAACTCGGCTGCGTGTTGTCACCACGTTTCCCTGGCAACTGCTCTCAGAGTCTTCTTCGGTTCACTGGGATGTCACATGTCTTAGTTCCAGGGACATTAACACTGACACTCTCTCTAAGCAAACACAATTGATTGTTTTGTTACACTATCTTGTTTATTGATTTTAAATCAATAGTTAGTTACTGTATTATGTAACCAAGTAAACAATGAATGAAAGATGTCAATTACTTGCAAAAAATAATGACATTAACAGTGACATAAATATTGGAAAGAGAAAGTTATCTATAATAAGAATGCTATTATCATAAGTGTTATTCAAGCCATTCTAAAAAGTGAGCCCATGGCCCACCAGCCCTCAGTTAGTAAATATTCTGGGTCATGTCAAATTGCTGTGATGTTTTAGCCATACATCTACAGTTACTAGTATGAGTTCACTTCCTTTTTCAAACTTTCAATCAAGGTGAGGTCAACAAGAGAAACCAAAGACGTACTTGAGTTTTGCTTGACTTGCAAAGCGAAAACAAACTTGTGATGTGTTTCAGGTTTACATGTATGGATACACCAACACGACCTGCCCATACCTGTACAGTGCACCATGTTAAATATTAGTGTGCGAATGGTGTGGCCTAGAATGATCACAGTATCATCATATTATCAGTTTTTAGATGCTTAAGAAACATTCATTGTTTTCCTGCTAATCACCTAGCTGAACAACTGTAAACCATGTCGTTAACTTAAACAAGACAACTACATCTCATGACAAGCCACAATGTGAGTATTTACAATGTCTGGATGATGCACCACACCTTGTGAAAATGCCAATGAAAACAAAAACGTTTGATGTCCGAAAACAAATAATCCCACAATATCAAATTGTACACAACACAGGCATACTGTCCGGTTTCCTATAAATCCTGTCAACTCAGCACTGTACGTGATACTACTACAGGCATATACACTGACTCTACATAAAGAGCGACCACTGTCATGTGTGCAACTAAGTCACAGGCACCTGCACATAGCAGCTCAGGTTAGCAAGATATAAGTGTGTTGCCTACAGTCTCAAGGGATCATTACAGGAAATAAACAGTAAGTCAAGCATAACATTTAATCCATGGCTACAGTCCCTGCATCACTGCATTAAACATTCTTCTAAATGAGAATACTTACATCTGGAAAGTCTACTGTGTGGGTCCTAAAAATCAATACTGATATCGAGCCTGATAATTGTAGGTACCTGACACTGATTAAAATGTCATCCTCACAAGGAACATTTGTCTTTATTGATTAGAAAACAATGATAAAACCAAATACAACTTTGTCAATTATAGTGTATAACTGGCCAAATATACCTCCATGTTGCCTGCTCATTATTACTTTAACAATAATACTTTAAATGATAACAAACCATAGCATTTTCCCAAAACCGTTTCACATATCTCTCAATTCACATATCTCTCAAGTCACATATTGTAACTTTCACTGACTAAGTTATCCTCGTGCTAAGGAAATAGTCCTTCTGGTTTAAACACTTCCACCCACATCATGGCCCGATGTGCCTACAGTGGTTGCTCCAACCTACCTTAATGCGGTGTCGTCCCACAAGGCCTAAAATTATTCAGTTAGGTAGGTACAGTTCATTAGGCTATGTGGGATTTCATGCCTCACTGGTTTTATGGGATTACGGCGGATTATTGCTGGACTGGTCCATTATTGACCACAGAAGGGGTGAATCATAAGAAACAACAAAAAGCAAATATGATTGTGAAATATTTATTCGAGTGTGGATTTTAGGCCTCGTGGAGTGTAACCCTTAACTCATTAAGCCCGAGAGCCCCATCACTACTCAACACCTGGAAGCCCTCGCTGATTGCCCACTCTCTGTGCCGAGACTAATTAGTGCTAGTCACACCTGATTTCCCTGGCAGGTTTCGGGGATCACAGGAAACTGTCTAGTCGTACAAACAAGTCCTGATTGTTTAATTGTGTCGTAAAAATATATGTTGAAAGAAATCAGGTGTGAATACATGTCATGTATTGCAAGCTTTATGTAATTTTATTGCAAGTTTCTCTTGTAGACCTTTTGTCGGCTTGTACATTTATATTTTATCACAATATGCATACACATGTATTCTTTGTATGTAACAGATGAGACACACGTTAACAAATTCTCTCTCTTATATCATTGTGTGAGGTTTAAATTTACAAAACATCTATGACAATGACATACTGTAAAGAAGAATTTACTTTCATACTTTATAATGCAGAAAACATAATTTGCCGACATTTCAGTACAATTTTTTAATGAAAGTACATAACGCTATTTAATGCACAAAAATAGCATTGCACTTTATTTCATACAGATTTAATGACCATACATAAAACATACATATACAAAATGTTTACTACATATTCCTTGCATAGACATAAAACAAAGAGTCACGTGATAGGGCATCATCAAATTTCCCGAATAGAACGTTCGGTATCTCAACTGTTCAATGTAGTGGCTGGTCATATGTTATCTGCGACCAATCGTATCATGAGATACCTGTCACAGAGGAAAGGACAGGTGATATGCAAGGCGAAATTTCTGAAGAGCACGTTTAGTCACTCAGCAGCTTGGATAGAGATTGGTTATTGGCTATATCCTTGACCAGTCAATATGCTGGGTTTTCGGCTTTATCAACTCAAGCTATCATGTAACAGTTTGTGTATTGTAAACATACACACTGGTATCTCAACTGTTCAGTATAGTGGCTGGTCATATGTTATCTGGCACGAATCATGTATCATGAGATACCTGTCACAGAGGAAAGGACAGGTGATGGGCGTGGGCGAAATTTCTGAAGAGCACGCTTTGGTCACTCAGCAGCTTGGATAGATATTGGTTATTGGCTATATCCTTGACCAGTCGATATGCTGGGTTTCAGCTTTATCAACTCAAGCTATCATGTAACAGCTTGTGTATTGTAAACATACACACTGGTAACGATGTATGAAATATACACATAAGACAAATAGGAGTAGATAGTCACTTTGGCGAGTTTATTTGTCCTCATTTTAGTGTTTTTCGATAAGTAAAACAAAGCGATTGAAATCCAACCACTGAGTAGAGGTAGTATTTATTTTCATATACATTTTATGCACACAACTAGTACATAAAACATAATGGTTTGCTGTACATGTAAATATAATCTTCACCTTGATACTGAATGACTATCAAACTTGATTACAGAATTCACGAGGTGACACTATACTGAATTATTATAGTGTATAACTATCCCCACCCCCAATATTTATGAAGGTGGAAGCGCTCCTCTTTACTGGATTACAGATGTGCATGCATGTATAAACATCACAGAGAGGTCCATAAAGCAAGATGTCCAATGATATAACAGCATCTGTTTATTTTACAAGGGGACAAACCTTTCAACAAGGAAACTACATATGCATTCTACCGAGGCTGTTATTTCAAGGTTTTCAATTATCTCATTACTGTAATCTGCTTGAATGATTATATCGCATGTATGTATACGATATCGATACTGATATACTATCCAGCTTTTATTGACGTTGGATCAATAGAGACTGAGTTGATTGATACACGTGATAATTGCACCGGATTTGATAATTACACAGATCAAATACAAACGTTTTTACAGAATGCTCATGTAAATTGCATAGAAAACTGACAATTCAAATCAACATGAAACTTTCAACAGCTTGAACAAAAATGCTTGAAATACCTTTGTATGGATTACATGTAATAACTTATGATATTACTTCTGTCCATGTGTGACAATGTTTTGAATTACCAACTTACTGTCTTTTGTAACAAACGTAGTAAAAGATTTCATTGTTGTAATAACACTGACATGTATATATGTATTCGATGCAAAGGCGACTTATCACTTTATATTCGCTTAGGTAACATTACTTAACTTTAGATTATGGAAAACAACTAGTTACAATTCAGTAAACTTCAAATTAGTAAGTTCAATTATGTTTAATCTATTCGAGCTTGGATGTATAATTACTTGTGTTTATACATTATGTTTCAGTATATGAAACATGACAACGTAATGATGCCTAAAAGTAAATTCAAACTATTCTATTGTGTTTGAATTCTTTGTATGTCCTTGAAATTTCGTATATTTTTTCCTATTTATTAGGTAGTTGAAGGAAATATAATTTTTAGTAACCTCTAAACCATTACATCTAATCAAGGTGCATACTAAGTATTTTAGTATCCATTCCCAAGGAAGAGTACCAGGCACTTACCTCTGTAAAAACATCATAATCCCCTTTCTCACCAACATGCGTTCATTTGCTAAACGCTGTACAAGCCTATGATAATGATTAGCAATTGTTATCAAAACACTTTAAATACTTCTTCTGATTGATACTAAAGGTGGGATCTCTCGTAAGAAAAGCTAACATTTGCTCAGTACTGCTAAATTGGTTGAAATAATAGGTACAGTGCGATTTTTAAAAGTACAACACACATGTGCGTCTCTCGCTGAATAAGAGGTGCTTTCTGTTGACGACTGTATGTGGCTCTCGCTGTGAGAAACTGCTAATTACCTGCCCCATAAACATGTCACTCGCTGTGAGGAGCTGATTAATTTGCCCCATATATGCGTCTCTCGGCCTTAATGAGTTAATGCAATGACTTGGGCATAGGACCATCTTCTGTTCGTCATCAAAATCCTTTACAAATAGTTTTAATGGTAAATTGCTTCTCAGCTTGGAGAAAGGAGATGCAGAAGGTATCATTTTAAGTGAAGATGAAGATAAACGCAAATACAATGCAAATCAATGTCAGGTAAAGCCTTACTTTCTCACGGAAAATGAAATCTGTCATAACAAGCATTGTCACTGAGGTGACATAATCCCCCGCCGCAATTGATCAAATCAAACTTAAAAAGTAATGAAAGTGAAGGTCATAGTTTAAGATGAAGTTAAATGTCAAGACAAACATGACTAGTCAACCTCTCTCGATATCTTGCTCTTAGTTGTTCAAACACACAAACATTTTCAAGACTCACTTTGACCTTGACATGAATGTCATGGTGTATGAAATATGCAAAAGTAGTAATAAAGAAACTGCTTATCAAAAAACATTCAAGAGAAGCCTTGAAAGTCTATGAATAAAATCCAGTGAACCATCCTTGATGTATCTTGCCTACAAGCTAAACATGCAGGTTAACATGCTGAAATCTTCAAAGTGTCACCGTGACCTTGAAAATTACTTGAAGGTCACCAAAATTAACTGAGCCCTGAGCCCTAGATAAAGCTTGGTGTCAAATATGAACAAAATCCAGTGAATGGTTCTTGAGGTATCTTGCTGACAAGCTTAACATGCAGGTTAACATGCTGAAATCTTCAAAGTGTTGCTGTGACCTTGAAAATTAAGTGAAAGTCACCAAAATCAACTGGGTTCAGCACCGTCCTTAGACGAAGCTTGATGTCAAATATGAAGAAAATCCAGTGAATGGTTCTTGAGGTATCTCGCTGATAAGCTTAACATGCAGGGTAACATGCTGAAATCTTCAAAGTGTCGCTGTGACCTTAAATTTTTGTGAAGGTCACCAGAATCGACTGGGCTCGCGCCTCCCCTAGATCAAGCTTGGGTATCAAATATGAAGAAAATCCAGTGAACGGTTCTTGATTCTTGCTGACAAGCCTAATACTATATCCCCCGCTTTGCGCTAAACGTGTGCCGGGGGATAACGAGTTACTCCAAACATGCAGTGATCACTTGACTTAGTAACTTGTGAGAATTCTTGGTGAGAACTACATTCATGAATATTGCTCTTATCAATAGCATCCTGAGGAATAATCACCTTTACAAAACATCAGGCATGGAATGCAATGATAAACTAGTTCTATCACAATGAAACAGTTATGGAAGTCGTAAGGATCATTAGGGTCATCAGTGGTCCTATAATAATCAGTCCATCTGTCGCCCAGCAAGTTCCTACTCGGGGTCAGACCTATTGACTCTACGGTCAATCCTAAGTATGTAGACCGCTTCCATGGTGTAGTGGTTAAAGTGTCCGCCCGGAGAGCGGAAGGTCGCAGGTTCGATCCCCGGCCGCGTCATACCAAAAGACGCTAAAATGTGGTACTTGTTGGTCCCTGCCTGAGTGGGGTATTCATGCTTAACTGCGGTATGGTATCTCAGAGAGTTAGCACTATAAAACCAGCTTCAGTCTGGGCTAATACAAGCAGCCGCACATACACATACACACGCAAGCATGTCGTCATATGAGCGAATTATTCTCAAGTACGACGTTAAACTCCATGTCACCTCACCTCACCTAAATACGTACCTGGGAGCCAGGACCTTCTCAGAGAACTGGGCATCCAGCACTTGGTCCACGGTCTCCACCAGCGCCACATCAAATGTCCGTGGGTTGCGGAACGTCCACGCCACAATGTCGTTCACCTGGATCACAACTGGGTCTGGCTTGATTTCAGAGGAAGTGACGCTGATTTCATGGACCTGCATACAGAGAAAACACCACCAATAACATATACAACAGTCTTACAGGGAAAATAACAACTGCCCTACATTTTTGTATTCAGAAGTGAGGAATACCAAGACTTTAAGAGGATGCATGATGAAATATTCACAGCTTAATTGGTACAATACTTACCCTTTCATAATATTGCTTATTATACTAAGCCATACAATAAAATACAGAACTGCATTACAAACAGTTTGACAGGAACTTTTTGTATTGAGAACCCGTTTTGGGACAGTGAAAGTGTGATCTATAATTTCGAGAAGATGCTCAATGAAATATTCACAGGTAACATACTACATACAATACCTATGTTTTAAGTATATCACAGTTCTGTTATTCACTACCACTACCATTATCCATTTTCAAATGGAAAATTTTCAAAATTCTTCTCATTGAGCCAACAACATGCAGCAATGCATAACAATGTGTGTAAGACTGTAAGAATCACAACTGCAGTCTACAATAGCTAGCCCTATCATGCAGCTCACCTGAGGTTGTGTGGACACGACGACAGCCCCGAACACTTTAGGCAGGTTTTTACTGATGAAGTAGAAGACTCCTGGCATGATGAACTGGTGAGTGAATGCTGATGGAGAGTCTCGTGTCTGGCCACTGCAGAAACCATTGGTGATAGGCACACCTTGGTGGGATACCTGTCAGGTAGGGGAGTAAACTCGTTATCTCAGGTGTGTATACTGACACGTGTAACAGAGCTAGAACAAATATTTTGAGGATATATCACACAGAAACAGTGTACCATCAATGAAAGACTGCAAGATTAAAAACACATCTATCAAACCTCATGTTTAACAACACTTATCTAACAAAGCAGTGAACACACTGAAAATCTGACTAAATATGTACATCCTCAGCACAAATTCCTAAATTTCATTTAATTTTAGGGCCTTTGTATGTACAAAATAGGATCTGCATCTAGAATCAGAGTCACTTACTCTCAAACAATTAAGCTAGTAATATATTGTAATATGGGTACCTGAATCGCAATAGAGTGCAACACAATTTATCTGCCAATACAAAGCCCTTTCTGTGAGATGTACCTGTTTGATTTGATAGTCTCTTTACCTGTATGATTTGATAGTCTCTTTACCTGTATGATTTGATAGTCTCTTTACCTGTATGATACTCTCTTTACCTGTATGATTTTTATGATACTCTTTACCTGTATGATTTGATAGTCTCTTTACCTGTATGATTTGATAGTCTCTTTGTAAGAGCTACTCAAGATTTCATACCTGAATAATGTTATGCTGTTTCTTGCCACTCTGCCACACCCACCACACTCGGTCATTAGGCCGGATTGTGATCACCTTCGGCTCAAACCCATTGTCTGTCAGATGGACTGTGTGGTTCTACAACAAGACACAACCTGTATGGGGATATATTTGACCACCACTTGATTTGATACTCTCTTTAAGAAGACTGTGCTTTTACTCAAAACCTGGGCCTAGAATTTGATCAGCTCTCTTAAACCCATTGTCTGTCAGATAGTTGTGGTTGCCATACATTAACATTAACCACCACTTACTGACGAAGACTATCTTAGCTAAAAGGGCTTAGAAAAAGATAGTTGTAAGTGCCTATTAACCTTAATTCTTTAGTTTCCTAGTAACTCTGGTACAAATGTCGGCATTAACAGTTGTTTTAAAAATTTGACAGTTTTCTTTACAGTAAAGAAAAGTTTCATGCATGATAATGAATGGTGACAAATCTTATACAAGCACTAACTGCATCCCATGAACTTACCCGAGACCCTGGATTGACCACAACAGAGCAGGTGGTGAAGCTGTCACCTGTGTCCGCCACGCGAAAGTTGTACACACCGATTGTTGTGAAGTGATACGTTGCATGACCAACACGTGTCAGCAGCTTCATCGACGCTTCGTCCAGATCCATGTACATTTCTGCACTGTAAAGCTGTAACATGGGTTGTTGTAAGGTGGGAAATTCTAACAGTTAAGTGTTTAATTGTATATACTGATTTATCACCTGTTCATAGAATGCCACTGTTAAATTTGTTGATTAAATTTTGAATGAACACTGACAAGAATTTTCAACCAGAACGTTCATTAAGTACTTCAATTAAATTGTATCAAAGGAATACCACTTAAAATTTCACGATTACAGATTGTTGAACTATCAGCAGGATCCAGAACATGGTTGCTGCTACAGTGACATAGTAGCTACAATGATGTTAATGAACATGGTTGTCGCTACAGTGACATAGTAGCTACAATGATGTTAATGAACATGGTTGTCGCTACAGTGACATAGTAGCTACAATGATGTTAATGAACATGGTTGTCGCTACAGTGATGTAGTAGCTACAATGATGTTAATGAACATGGTTGTCGCTACAGTGACATAGTAGCTACAATGATGTTAATGAACATGGTTGTCGCTACATTGATGTAGTCATAGTGATGTACAAGCAAGCTATCAGGGATGAGAATGGGTATGAGTGAAAAAAGAGGTAAATAAGCCATGGGTCTTGGGGGCTGCAGGTTTAGACGATTCACAAGAATGACCTTAGCACGCTCAAATCCGCAGAATTCTGCAGATTCGCAGAAAATTTTCATCCCTGAGTTATGACTTGTATACCTTCAGTTTCAGCTGATGGGCGCCGAGCGATGGGGTTGAGACACTTATCTTCCTCCAGGACCAGGAGAGTTTCATTGACGTTGACGATACCTCTCTCCATCCCACGTCCACCAGATCCTGTCTCCAGTGTTGGCAAACAGCAGATCTGGAAGCACACATCCACAAGACCTATCATCGTAACCCAGATGTATCCTCACACCATCACTACTAGCAGGGATCACGGGATCATAAGCAGTGTATGAAGTAAGCCAAAAATCCTGCCAGACATCAATGATGGTAACTTCAAAATGTTACCAGCCCAAAATGGATTTAACCAGACCAGAGGATCCAAAGAAAACAACTCAATTTTTCGTTACAATGAATAATTCAATGAACTTGAGACATGTATTTTCTTTTGAACAGTCTATTCACAACATTTTCAAAGAAACTGCTCCGTAAGAGACTTCGATGGGTGCATCGATGGGTGTCGCTGTTTTAGTGATAATATACGTCAACGCAGTGCAATGTCAGATGGACCTCATTTCATACACTGTCATAAGGATCACAAAAATTCCAAACTTTCAATTTGAAACAAAAACAAGTGTTTGATAAGATGGGAGGAAATTTCCTCCATGAACACTGGATGACATTTCAACAGAAAATAGAACAGAATACGTTTTAAGTTAATTTCAATCTTAATGCTCACCAGGTGCAAAGCCCTTTTCCCTGAGTTCTATGTAGTGTTCCTTGGGACGAGGCTTGACAATGATGGTGCCTAGATACTCGGCTGCCTCCTCAAAGTTCTGGTCGGAGAAATAGTACACCCCTGTCTTATGGAACTCATGTGACAACATCCCCTGCTTGCTGGGGACAGTCCATCGGAACCCTTCCTTGATCGGCTGGCAGAGAAACAGGCAGTGGGTAATACATAGAGAATCTCACCCAAGTGTCTACTGATATCAATTATATCAACACGAGTTGATAAAGTTACAAATATCCGAGACTTGCCGAGAATATTTTTAGCTTTATCAACAAGTGTTGATATAATTGATATCAGTAGACACGAGGGTGAGATTCTATTTATCATCAAAAATCATTCTTCATTAGTTTTCAATGAAAAATGTACATCTCTGAACACTGTACTACCATTAGACTTGCAGTGCAGCGATGTCATCAAGTTCATGATGTCATAGCATTGTCAGGCATTGTACAAAATCTACTGTCAAAGCGATATCTCATAGGAGATCTCCTGATCAACACAGTTTTCCTGTGGAACACAGTTTTGGATGATAAATACATATGTCCATAACAGAAGTTACAGGCTCTTTCCTTTAACTTAATAGATATCTACTTCTTATCTGCATTCATGCCATTGGTCATCAAAAGTGGGAAACAGTATTGAAAACACAAACCATTTCCATGTAAGCCTGTACAATAAATCCAAGAGATATTCTACTCACAATGTACGGTTCGTCTTCCTCCAGGTCCACGGCTGGAGCTTCCACTTGGTAGATGCTGTGGTGCTTCTTACACTGGAAACAACATTCACATACATGTACACACAGACACCTCAGTATAACAGGCCTGGGCCCACTTGCACAGAACGATCTTAGCGCTACAATTATTGTAAATCCATAAGATCGCGATCTTAGGCTTCGGCTACAATTGCCATCGACTTGCACAAAGCGATTGTAGGCTAAGATCGTTGTAAGTTACAATCGAAACTTACAATTGGTCCGGACCAATTGTAAGGAGCTAAGATCATTGTAGTCTGTGACAAAATGGTGTTCAAGTTTCACGCAAATAATCAGCTTTATGTTTGGAGATTGCTTTTGTACTGTATGATTCGCCTCGACACTTCAACAACACGGAGAATGCACAACCGATTTAACGTCGGGTACATTGTTATTTGCTGTAGTGAACCACAGAACTATTGAGTCGACATCACAAAGTACTATTCCCACCCGATTCAATGTTGGAATAAGTGTGAAACAACATACCTTTTTGATAATCAAGGAAGGATACTAGCAAATGGTGTCCGCGTGCGATTAACAATGGCCGTGACCTTTTCATTAACTCAAGAGCAGATAATTTTAGTTTATGGGCAAGATGGGAGTGGTTTCCCCTGGCCTATGCCGTTGCCGTAGAGTCTGTCATGCCAAATCGCAGAGCTCAAGATATTTTCTTTTCGGTGATGGAGTGATTTGGCTTAGTTAATCATTAAAGTAATCAAGTTAACGTGCAAAATCAAGATTCAATTTTAATTTCACTTTTAGAAAAATATTTATCAACGCAATAGGGTCATATCATTAATATACTATGAATGAGTATTTAACAACTGCTCTCTCGATATATTATTTGATATTCGTATTTCCCTGTCATCAATTCTTTACAACACTTCTGTAGCAATATTACATTTTCTGGTTATATTGTGAGAAAACCAATACTTCTAGGGTATATTTTGGATTTTACACCCAAAAAAAGGAAAAAAAACAGCTGTGCATTAAACAATGTCTCATTGACAACCAGTGGCAAATCATGCATGTAGGTGTTATATCATAAGTAAATATTGTCGATATTTGATATATTATTACAATTTTCATAATTATTAAGTCACTAAATCTAGACCAAAATTTATGAATGTATTTTTTCTCAGTTCAATATTTTCATAAAACATGGGTAGGTATTTCCGTGGTTGAAATATCACATTCTCAGTTCATAAATCAAGACAGTTAGAATGTAGAAATATATATGCTATCGTCCACGTTATCGGTTCCTTCTAAGATTTCTGGGATTTTTTCATGAAAATTCTGCAAGGTGCGATTGAGGGAGGTATGTATTGTGTGCAGGGACCAGTATTACTTTTTATTTGCGCAGCATGCTATGCGCACTTTCAGACAACTGTAGACGGGAGTCGAGTTTAAGAAATTCGTACCTCCATCGTTGAAGAGTTCGATCTTAGCTAAGATCGCGATCTTAAATACATGTCGTCTTACAATCGCTCTAAGATCGGCTTTGTGCAAGTGGATTAGGGCAATTGTATGGTGATTGTAAAGTTGATTGTAAGGCCCTAAGATTGATTGTAACTAAGATTGCTCTGTGCAAGTGGGCCCTGGACAGAGCAGAAAGAAAATATATATTACTATCATTGCTTTCATTGATGCTCTTGTATTATATTACCTCTAAATTTCTTTGAGTGGCATTTTAGAAGTTGGGAAGTACAATATAGAAGAAACTTTATGGAAAACAACTTCTTTTTATTCGTGAGTGCTGGCATTTTAGAAGTTGGGAAATACAATATAGAACAAACTTTATGGATAACAATTTGTTTTTACTCTTTATTTGTGAGTGCAATAAAAAGAAGTTGTTATCCATAAAGTTTGTTCTATATTGTACCTCTAGAATTTGTACTGCTACACAATTTTATACTGCATTAGTGAGACCATTGTATTGATTTGGAAATTTTACAATACAATTGTTACTTACAACACATTTCTTTGTTGTCTGTTGGTTTCCCACTTAATTCTTTTGCGTACTGACTCTGGATTAACATTTACTGAAGTGCCATAAAATATAACCAGGTGATGACAGGGAGAAAGGTTTACAATGAGCTCATCAATATTTCAGGTGACGTAAGGTAGGTAGCACAGAAGCACAGGCTTGGCACAGCAACACCAGTCAGCAGTTTGAGTATCTGCTAATCTTGATCAGATTGTATGATCAGATAACTATGACAGGGATCTATTTATATAACAGGGAAATTATTTCCAGAAAATCTTGTACAACCAATCCATACATTTGTACACTCTACAGTACTTCAAAGAGTGGTTTGGCTTGGGTTGCTACCTTGTGTTTGTCCCAGTGGAACCACACTCTGTCTCCCTCCTCTATCAGCAGGATCATGGGCTGGAAGGAGCGGTCCAGGATCTCGATCTTATGCTCTCTGAAACAACAGGGCAGCTCTAGACAAGCAGTGGACACATGACCTACATAGTCCAAGTTCAACTATGTTAATCAGAGTCCCATCCCAGCCCAACAAAATCAAGTCCAAGTGAAGTCGCAGCCACATCAAGTCCATGTCAAGTCCCAGCTGAACTATGTCAAGTCCATGTCAAGTCCCTGCTGAACCATGTCAAGTCCCAGCTCAACAATGTAAAGTTTATGTCAAGTCCCAGCTCAACCATGTCACGTCCCAGCTCAACCATGTCAATCTAAGTCAAGACGAAGTCTAACCATATCAATTCTAATCCTGTCTCACCCTAACAAAATCAAGTCCAAGTGAAGTCGCAGCCACATCAAGTCCCAGCTCAAGCTTGTCAAGTCCATGTCAAGTCCCAGCTGAACCATGTCAAGTCCATGTCAAGTCCCAGCTCAAGCTTGTCAAGTCTAAGTGAAGTCCCAGCTGAACCATGTCAATTTCAGTCAAGTCCAAGTCTAACCATGTCAAGTCTAGTCATTTCACAGCCCAACCATGTCTTTAATGAAACCATGTTTATATTATTTACTGTAATTAAGCTACGTCCCTGACTTGCACCAAACTGGTGCTTCAGGCCCTGTCCCCTTCCCAGTAACCAAACCTAGGTGTGTCCGGCCAAGCCCCCTTGTTCCTTCTCACCTGGGTGCCTCTCTGACCTGCACCACACACAGGTGAGTTCGTCCTAGTTCCAAGCTCTCCGTCTGGAAGTAGTACAGGCCTGGACGTCTGGAACAAGACAAACACAATAGTAACATGCTTCCAGGCAATAGATGAGGAGTTTCTACCAACTGCACCTTCCAATAATATGCTAAATCATCAGCAGATATTCTTAGGATCTGGATATTCTCCCGACTTCCAGTCAGTAATCTATAGCTACAGTACTGATGCTATAGGATTCCATCCATAGCTAGATGGCTGTGTACTCACTGGAAGGTGTGTCTGTAGCTTCCTGACACCGTGGCCACCACACTGGAACACAAAGGACAACAGATCTGATTTTACAAAACACAAAAAGCTGACATAAATGGGACAAAACAGTTGGGAGCTGATAAATTCAGATTCGAACTACCAAGCTCTTTGCCTGATACATAACTCAGTAACTCATAACAGTAAACAACTCTATGTCCACGGTATTCAGATACAACATTGATGTCATGGTTGACCCACTCAATGACAGTAACTGCAACAGACCCAGAGGGATGACATACCCTATTAATTCTACTGTTGACCACTATTATTAAAACAAAGATCCAGGATTTGAAAACAGGCCTGCACATAAGAACGAAGACACGAAGACAGTTAACGTGTAAGGCGTCAGTAATAAGAGGGTATTGGGGGTTAGAAGGGCATTGGGGGTTAGAAGGGTATTGGGGGTTAGAAGGGCATTGGGGGGTTAGAAGGGCATTGGGGGCTAGAAGGGTATTGGGGTTAGAAGGGTATTGGGGGTTAGAAGGGCATTGGGGGTTAGAAAGGCATTGGGGGTTAGAAGGGCATTAGGGGCTAGAAGGGCATTGGGGGTTAGAAGGGCATTGGGGTTAGAGGGGCATTGGGGGTTAGAAGGGCATTGGGGGTTAGAAGGGCATTGGGGGCTAGAAGGGCATTGGGGGTTAGAAGGGCATTGGGGGTTAGAAGGGCATTGGGGGTTAGAAGGGGATTGGGGGCTAGAAGGGCATTGGGGGCTAGAAGGGCATTGGGGTTAGAAGGGCATTGGGGGTTAGAAGGGTATTGGGGTTAGAAGGGCATTGGGGTTAGAAGGGTATTGGGGTTAGAAGGGCATTGGGGCTTAGAAGGGTATTGGGGTTAGAAGGGCATCTGGGGTTAGAAGGGCATTGGGGGTTAGAAGGGCATTGGGGGTTAGAAGGGCATTGGGGGTTAGGGGTTGAGAAAGACTCCATTTTCTATGTGGCAGATTCATGACTGATGACAAAGTTCCTTGAGCACTGGATGTGTCTACTCTGAGGAGTGTTTCATAACTCCTGACCAACCTGGAGTTTGTGGGCTGCTTCCTGAAGGAGCCCCTGTCCATGCAGAGGATGACTTCCTTGATGGTGTGGGGTACAGCACATTGCTTCCATGACCACTTCACTGTGTGACCCTGGAAGATCTCAATAATGTCTGGAGAAAACCCTTCATCTGTTACAACAGCCTGAAGGTCCATCCGTCGCCGCACCAGCACAGCCAGAGGGGTACAGCGAACTCCATTCCTAGATAACAGACACATGAACATATTCCATTAGCAATCCTTTTGACTCAATTGTGATTATAGCATACAGAACACATCTTTACCCAGACTAAGTCATCTTTGCTGAATGCAGAAGTTCTTGGTTCAAATCATTTGTACTCTCAGTCAGGTTTATCCCCACACACAGTGCTACTTTCTAGAGGCATTCAATAAAGATTAGCTCTGGTTACAAGAAAAAGTCCATAGGGCTAGAACTTTCCATTATGAAAAGTAGCAGTCCTCCTCTTCATATACAGATACCTACACCTGGACTAATTTTGTAATGATTCCTGCCACAAACTCAATTAACCTCCATAAAAGAGCTCAGTTTTTAATGCATAAGTGAGTGAGTGAGTTCAGTTTTACACTGCACTAAGCATTTTCCCAGCTATATGGTGGCAGCCAGTAAATAATCAAGTCCGGACGCATATGTGTCAACCAAATCAGTGAGCCTGACCACCCGATTCTGTTAGTCGCCTCGTTACAACAAGCATGGGCTACTGAAGATCAATTCTAACCCGCATCTTTAGCGGGTCTTTTCATGCATAAAGGTATTGTATAAGATTAACATATGTGATTTTACTGAGATTGTATACTGAGATAGGATCTACAACTGGACTTACAAGGCAAACTTGTACTCTCCCTCCAGGTTGAACTGCAGCTCATACTGTCCGTCTGTTTCATCAGGACTGGCCTGATACCCACCAATCACAGGTCGCAGCTTCTCTCCATCATATACAACCTGCAGATACACACATATATACCATACAGACATACACAGGTCGCAGCTTCTCTCCATCATATACAACCTGCAGATACACACATATACCATACAGACATACACAGGTCGCAGCTTCTCTCCATCATATACAACCTGCAGATACACACATATATACCATACAGACATACACAGGTCGCAGCTTCTCTCCATCATATACAACCTGCAGATACACACATATATACCATACAGACATACACAGGTCGCAGCTTCTCTCCATCATAGACAACCTGCAGATACACACATATATACCATACAGACATACACAGGTCGCAGCTTCTCTCCATCATATACAACCTGCAGATACACACATATATACCATACAGACATACACAATATGCACACATACCAGACAGACATACAAAATAGACCTAAATACCTAAATAAATATTCAATACACAGATATGAAGATGTATTTTGAAAAAGTCTCTTGCCAATGAAACCCTTTCATAAAGAGAAGTAATTTTAACAGCATAAGTTTTTCATCAAAGTGACTATCATTATGCAAATATAAATTTATTTCCACCAATCAAAGCAAAATGACTACAAAAATCTGTAAACCATTTAAACATCAAAATGTGGGCTTAACATCACATATATTCAGATAAAGCAAGCTAAAAATATCTCAAATATTGTTAGTAAAAAACTGTCAACTTAGTTTAACAATATTGTTATCGAAGACTAAAGGCTCTTTGGCACTGTTTCAAGGTGAGTGACACCAACTGTTCCATATTGACCTACCTGTATCATGGATACTCTTTCCTCCCATACAAATGTGACTGACTGGAAACAGAAACACCATTGTAAATATATATTCAGTACTTTCAGCGACAAATCTGTCACTGTAATCCCTGACACTACAACTTGACCACTGTCTGGTAGATAGGTAGCAATTTACCTATTCATTGAGTTCAAATGTATCACATCTACTGTGATGGAGATCAACAGTTGTGAAAATTGGCCCTGTTATGATTTTACCAACTCCAAATAATTACCCCCATTACTAGCCAGAACAGAACAACTTTGTATATACTTTCAACACCTCAGTGGAAACCTTATTTCATGGACTGGTTGGCCAGGTTTGCTGACTTGGTGTTGATCACTGGATTGTCTGGTCCAGATCCACCTCATATAGATGGAATATTGCTGAGTGCAGGATTAAACAACAATCAAACTGATGGCTGATGGAAGAAATTAAGTAAGTTTGGTTATATAAAATTCATCATTTTATAAAAGTACTGCAGGGATGCTTCTGACAAATCTACCAATCAAATCAGGACAAAATAAGTTCAGAACTCCTGATCACTGGCTTCTGGCACACTCAAAGGGATGCTACTCTCTGCATAGAGTTTTGGAGCCTTATACGACAGAGCGCCCTAGGACAATTTAAGGTGCGAGGATTTACACAGGAAATAAGGAAGTGGAGTGTGCTGGATAACACTATTCTACTTTCTACACAGAGATTACCCATAGTTGCATTTGTTGTTTATGTATTTGACGTGCCACTTTAGTGGGCATATCACCAACAGTTTTTATCTATCAAAGTAATTGTGATGACTATGGTTGTAAATATCGCCTATTTTGTCCTTGATCCCTTCCCAAGATTGATAAATGTAACCCTTCAGCATCATTGTGAAGGGTCTTTCTTCTATATTGATGTTACCTTATAGAGTTCTAGCTGTTTCTACATTTACAGGTCACAGTGACATTTCCTGGACCACAGGACCTCAGTCCACAAAACAATTGTTGTACTACAATAGCGTAAAGTCTGTGTTACAGTATGGGTTGGTTTTGTTTGGTCAACGCTCTCAGACAAACCAGTGATCAAAATCATGAGCATCGATCTATGCAAGTCACGTTAGTCGCCTCTTACACCAAAACATGGGTTGCTGAAGACCAGTTTTAACCGGGATCTTCACGGGTCTTACAGCCAAGGAGTTAGGATCAACATAGCTCTACGACTGCTTTGTGGAACAGGGGCCAGGACCACAATAACACTGTGTATTATTGGTTTGTTATTGGTTTCATAACGACATCCTATTTTCCTGACAAATAACAAAGCAGTTATATCTCACACCAGTAATATTAAAACTTGACTGCTCATCTAAATCGCCACACAACCAGCGTCTGTGTCTGCTAATTTTCAGTTCAGTTGGACATAGATATGAGTATGCAAACAAATACAGATTATGCGAGACTAATCCAGCTTATTGGCAAGTTTGCCGTATTTAAGTACAGCTTAACCATGCTGCCTTCAGGGCCTTTCATTCAGTAAGCAGCTTAGTTGAGGCTTGCTGTGGAACTGACAGGAAAATCTCTCCTATGAATCACTCTATGGGCCCTAGTGTGATCCAGCACACAGACTGGCTCATCATATATTGATATGCAGGACAGTCAGATTAGTCTTCCATAAAAACTGGCTGAATTATGGGACTCATGAGTTTGCAACAGTGAGAGAACGTGTTGGGTTTTAACAATATTCCAGTTATATCATGGCGTGTCAAGTTGAATTAGTGAATATGGTTGTACGCTGCCTTTAGCAATATTCCAGCAATATTCATGACAGGGGACACCAGAAATGGGCTTCACACATTGTGCCCGTGTGGGGAATCGAACCTGGGTCTTCAGCGTGACAAGTGAATGCTTTAATGACTACGCTACCCCACCGCCCCTAGTTTGTTTGATGTGCCTGAAATCGTTTATCCGTTTGGTGAAACCTATGAGCAGGTATATGGAGCTGCCAAACCTGCATCATAATCAAGAGAAACCATGATTCAACCCCAAAACATGGGTTTCTCGTGTGACTAAAGGACATAACTGTACAGCACACTGTAGTGTCTCCGACTAGGCCATCGTACAGCACACTGTAGTGTCTCCGACTAGGCCATCGTACAGCACACTGTAGTGTCTCCGACTAGGCCATCGTACAGCACACTGTAGTGTCTCCGACTAGGCCATCGTACAGCACACTGTAGTGTCTCCGACTAGGCCATCGTACAGCACACTGTAGTGTCTCCGACTAGGCCATCGTACAGCACACTGTAGTGTCTCCGACTAGGCCATCGTACAGCACACTGTAGTGTCTCCGACTAGGCCATCGTACAGCACACTGTAGTGTCTCCGACTAAGCCATCAGTAAAAAATGCTAAAAGCCTTTATCAGGTGCACAGTTATTTCATTTTACTGTGAAATTACCATATTTCATCACAGCCAATGTTAGGAATTACGGGGGACCTTAGGCCCCTGGAGTTTATTGGTAGGATATTTTAGTGAGTTCCAGCAATTGGAGGATTCCAGAAAAGGGCCACATATTGTATCCATGTGGGGAATCAATCATGGGTCTTCATCATGAAGTGATCCCTTAATTTCAGCCTTTAACACTAGGGTCATTACAACAGAAAACCTTATCACTCTTATCTTGGGATAATCGCTGCTTTGAATAGTATTTCAGCCATATCATGTTTTGTCAGCTTAATTTTGGCCACAAAAGACTACCCCTCTGGTAAAACCCCACATATCTGGTATGGCAGTGATAAACCTGAAACATAGGTAAACTGGGATTCAACCCATCAGCTCCTGGCACACCAAGGGGATGCAACTCTGAGACAACTGAGCCACCTGTGCCCCATCCGATCAGAGATTTAGGAAAATATAATTATATTATCTTTCAAAACAATTGTACAGTATCTTGAATATCTAGTTTTAAATAAGTTCTGATAAGCTGTATACATACACCAGGGCCTAGATTTTTGAAGCTCTCTTAGCGCTAAGACAGTCGTAAGTGCCATACATTAACATTAATTTCCGACTATCTTAGCGCTAAGAGAGCTTCGAAAATCTAGGCCCAGGCTCTGTTGATTTTCCTGACATGAAAACACCTTACAAGAGATTTTTAGAAGCCATTTGAGTTGGGGCTGTATTATATCTCTGTCATCAAATACTTGTTTAGGAAACAATCTATTTCCCCCTATGAATGTATCAGTTTTATTGTCATTAATGCCTGGAATCAATGAGTGATGGCGAGAGATATCTGACTGACAAGAGGATGATGGTCTGCTCGAAAAATCTACTTGGAGCCTGCCAGTTCAACTGACAGCGAACAAATTACCTGCCTCTATGTCCACAGGCTATAGCAATCAGTGTGTACATCACCAGGCTATTAAAGCCTTGCAAGAATATTGTATGGTATAATGAATAACATTCTCCCACTGTTCAACACGATTCACATTAAACATCAATGCTGTATGCAGGCAATGCTCATTAAAGCATTGTTGTGGTATCTGTTTGTGAAATTCACTCTCCTATTGAACATTTCTATGAATCTGATGATACCTAAGTACAGATTGGATGAGTGAGTGAGTGAGTTGGGATTTACTCCGTGTTAAGCAATATCATGGTGGGTGACACCAGAAATGGGCTTTAAGCATTGAACCCATCTGCGAAATCAAACCCAGGTCTTTATCTGGATAAGGGAATGCTTTAACCACTAGGCTACCCCAATGCCTATCTGGCCCTAGATGGGAACTTGGTGAGATACGGAACTGACAATAAGGACATCTGATCAGTGTGATGCTGTTTACATTCGTGTATGTTAAGCCTCACAATATGGTTCATGCTAACACAGACAAATGTTGGAGTGAGTGAGTCAGTGAGTGAGTGAGTTGGGTCCTACACTACTTGGACTGAGAATACAAGAAGAAATCAACTTCACCATCACAAGTGGCCATGGGGAATTGTGATGATAAAAATTCACATGTCAGGTACTCACATCACATAAATACACAATGTCATTTAGAAAGTGGTCAAATGTAACATATGTTATATTTGGGATTACACTTTCTCAGTAAAGTACAGATTCTAGTACTTTGTTGGGTTGAGTCCCATCTGGGATTCGAAGTCACACCCTCAGAGTCAGGCAACTAATCGCTAGCACACAAAGTCAGTCGCCTAACCCGTGGAAGCCGCGGTGGCTGAGCAGGTTAGGCATCTGACTTTTTGTGCTGGCGATTAGGATGGGATGAGAAAGTGTATCCCAAATATAACATATGTTGAAGAACACATGTAGTGGAGGTATACTGGGGGTGCGATGGGCGAGCTGGCTAAGGCGCCAGGCTAGTGATCCAGCTAGGTTGAGGTGTCAGGATCGAGCCCACCTGTGACCGGGTGTAAAAACCTTGGAGTCAACTTTGTGTGCAGACTCTTTCAGTGTTGTCACAACCCTTTGTGTAAAGGACACAACCCTGTGCTCTTAAAAGAACCCACAAATCCGTTGGTATATGACCAGATGGTGGCCACATGAATACGTGCAAACACTTAGTTGCGGGTACAGCAACATGCAGTGAACTTGGACAAAGTACTGTGACTGCGTGTCCCAGTCCACCCAGCAGTGAATTGGTACCTTGTTAGGATAAGAAAGCCACAATAACTCGGTGCTCCTAGTGGCTACAAGACTTGTATACTCCCCAGGGAGTTGAGATTGATAATACGATGTGCCGTTGAGATTGACATCAAATGATTGAGGGGAAAATACCAGCGCCTTGAGCATGCACTAGTTGCCTGGATATGTGCACTATATAAATATCCTATAATAATAATAATAATAATACTGTAGCTCACCCCAGTCTGGAGGCAAATCTTTTGGAATAGATAGAATAGATGGCAAGCATTTGGCTATGGTAATTTACTTTTGCAGAGGTCTCAGCTACTCTCTGCTATGCGAACAGATCAGCAGAAGTACTATTGATTTTCATATTTTAAGTCATTACTTACTTGGCCTTCCATTATTGTAATCTCTGGCAGACTAAATCCAACTTTTGTGATTTTGACAATAGCCTCTTCATATCCATCTGAAAACAAAAATGTTTACTGGGTAATGGCTACATTGTTGAATCTGAAAGTTGTAAAAGGACTACATTGTTGAATCTGTGACATGAAAATTGACTATATACATTGTTGAATCTGTAAATAAAAAGTGACAACATTGTTTGAATCTATGTTCTTGAAAACAACACTGTTGAAAAATAACTACCTTGATGAATCTGAGCAGAATAATGAGTACATTGTTGAATGAGTTACATGGAAATTGACTATATACAATGTTGAATCTGTAATGAAAAAATGACTACATTGTTGAATCTGTGAGTAGAAAGGTAACTACATTATTGAACTTGTGAGATGAAATATGGCTACACTGATGAATTGGTTAACTGAAAAGTGAATACATTGTTTAATTGCTGAGTTGAAGAGAGACAACATTGTTAAATCTGTGAGTTGAAAAGTGTCCAGGCTGTTGAATCTGAATTAAGAAGAAAGACATTGACAGATGTTTAGACAGATGGATCTGTAATCTGGATAACATCAAAGTTGCACCTGAATAAAGATGATAACTACCTGTTGCATTTGTGATCTCTGTGCTAACATGTTGTTGCAACCTTGATCAGGATAAACTATGTTGCTCCAACTGGTATCATATTAAACAACTCTGATCTGGATAACTACCATGTTGGAACGTTGATCAGGGTAAAACACATTCTTCCAACTGTGCTCAGGGTAAAATACATTGCAGAAACTGATCAAGGTAAACTACATTATTGCAACTAAGATCAAGATAAACTACTTTGCTACAACTGTGATCAGGTTAAACTAAATTGTGATCTGAGAGAACTAAATAGTTGCAACTGTGATCAGGGAAAACTACATTGTTGCAACTGTGATCAGGAAAAACTACATTGTTGCAACTGTAATCAGGGAAAACTACTTTGCTACAACTGTGATCAGGTTAAACTAAATTGTTGCAACTGTGATCAGGGAAAACTACTATATTTGCAACTGTGAACAGGGAAAACTACATTGTTGCAACCATGGACAGGGAAACTACATTGTTGCAACTGTGATCAGGGGAAACTAAATTGTGATCTGAGAGAACTAAATTGTTGCAACCATGGACAGAAACTACATTGTTGCAACTGTAATCAGGGAAAACTACTTTGCTACAACTGTGATCAGGTTAAACTAAATTGTTGCAACTGTGATCAGGGAAAACTACATTGTTGCAACTGTGAACAGGAAAAACTACATTGTTGCAACTGTGATCAGGGAAATTCAAAATTGTCAAACTTTATGGATAACAACTTTTTTATTACGAGAGTGTGACGTTTTGATACAGATTCTTGTACCGTTGTCAAGCAGGAATGTGATCAGGGTAAACAACATTGTTGCAACCATGGACAGGGAAAACTACATTGTTGCAACTGTGATCAGGGGAAACTACATTGTTGCAACCATGGACAGGGAAACTACATTGTTGCAACTGTGATCAGGGGAAACTACATTGTTGCAACTGTGATCAGGGGAAACTACATTGTTGCACCTGTGATCAGGGAAAACTACAATGTTGCAACTGTGATTGGGAAAATTACATTGCTGCAACTGTAGACAGGGAAAACTACATTGTTGCAACTGTAATCAGGGGAAACTACATTGTTGCAAGTGTAATCAAGATAAACTACTTTGTTACAATGGGGATAACTACATTGCTGCAAGTGTGATCAGGGATAACTACATTGCTGCAAGTGTGATCAAGATAAACTACATTGCAGCAACTGTTATCAGGGTAAACTACATTGTTGCACCTGTGATCAGGGAAAACTACATTCTTGCAACTGTGATCAGGGAAAACTACATTGTTGCAACCATGGACAGGGAAAACTACAATGTTGCAACTGTGATCTTGGAAAAATGTAATTTTTGGAGTAAAATTGATATTTTATACTTATCCTGACTCATGCTCTTTTTGCTTGTCTTCTTCTTCTTGCGAACATAGTGGAACACTTGTATCTCCCTAATTGAAGCTCCCTTCAATTTAAAATCACTAATTAGTATTCACCACGAGTTACCTCCTTTCCACAAGCGCGGGAACGAGGGCCGCCACCTCTACCCATGTGCCTCACTCTCTCCTCATATACTGAGCCCAACATTTGAATTTACAGGGAAATCCAAAGTGTTATTTGGGGAGGATGGGAGGGCTGACCTCATGAGTCAGGATAAGTATAAAATATCAATTTTACTCCAAAATTACATATTTTTTCCTTATCCTGACTCATGCTCTTTTGTTTGTAGCATCCTACGGAACGGAGGTGGGAATACTAATACTTTGGATTTTTAATAATTAGTGATTTGAACTGTGATGATTGTAATAACCCTATGGGAACTTCATAAAGGCACTGAACTGATGAATTCCTGCTGCTAACTTATCAGCTGCCATATAAAAGGTTATTACCATGTACTTATTATGATAAAGTATATATAACATTAATACAATGCTTAAGACTAATAGACTTAAGCTTGTTAATATGCTAGTATAAACTCCTTAGAGTTTGTTAGCTAAAATACTTTAAGATATAACATAGTACTAAGCTTAAGATATGATTAAACTTAAGCTAATTATATAATAGCAAACTCTTTAGAGTTTGTTAGTTAATATACTTATATGATATAGATATAATGCTGAGCTTAAGATATGAATAAGCTTTAGCTATATATATAATAGCAAAACTCTGTAGAGTTTGTTAGCTAATATATTTTTATAATATGAGTATAGTACTGTGCTTAAGCTATAATTAACTTAAGCTACATATATAATAGCCAAACTCTGTAGAGTTTGTTAGCTAATATATTTTTATAATATGAGTATAGTACTGTGCTTAAGCTATAATTAGCAAGCTACATATATAATAGCCAAACTCTGTAGAGTTTGTTAGCTAATATATATTATAATATTAGTATAGTACTGAGCTTAAGATATAATTAACTTAAGCTACATATATATAGCAAAACTCTGTAGGGTTTTGTTAGCTAATATATTTTTACAATATGAGTATAGTAGTGTGCTTAAGATATAATTAACTTAAGCTACATATATAATAGCACAACTCATTAGAGTTTGTTAGCTAATATATTTTACAATATGAGTATAGTAGTGTGCTTAAGATATAATGAACTTAAGCTACATATATAATAGCAATAGAACTCCGTGAGAGTTTGTTAGCTAACATATTTTACAATATGAGTATAGTATTGTGCTTAAGATATTAACTTAAGCTACATATATATAATAGCCAAAAACTCTGTAGAGTTTATTAGCTAATATGTTTATAGTGTAACCATAGTACTAAGCTTAAGATAAGATTAGACTTAAGCTAAATGTGATATAGCAAAATAAACTCCTTAGAGTTTATTAACTAATATACTTTTATGTTAAAAACATAGTACTGAGCTTAAGTTATGATGAAACTTAAGCTATATATATAATAACAAAACTCCGTCGAAGTTTTGTTAGCTATCCTTTATAATGTAAACATACTGCTTAAGATATGATGAAAACTTAAGCTAATTGTATAATAAGCTGAAAACAATCCTTTAGAGTTTGTTAGCTATGATATAAACCTAGTATTGAGCTTATGAAGGAAAACTTAAGCTACATATATAATAGCAAGAACTCCGTTAGAGAGTTTGTTAGCTAATACATGTTATAATGTAACCATAAAGCTTAAAATATGATGAAACTTAAAGCGAAATATATAATAGCAAAACCCTCTTTTTAGAGTTTTGATAGCTAATATACCTATATGATATAAACATAGTACTGCTTAAGATATGAATAAGCTTAAGTTACATATATAATAGCTAAAACTCTGTAGAGTTTGTTAAGCTAATACATGTTATAATATAACCATATTGCTTAGAAATATGATGATACTTAAGCCAAATAGCAAAAAACTCTTTAGAGTTTGTTAGCTAATCTACTTATATGATATAAACATAGTACTAAGCTTAAGATATGAATAAGCTTAAGCTACCTATATAATAGCAAAACTCCTTAGAGTTTGTTAGCCAATATATTTTAATAATATGAGTATAGTACTATGCTTAAGGTATAATTAGCTTAAGTTACCTATATAATAGTAAAACTCCGTTAGAGTTTGTTAGCTTAATTAACTTAAGCTATGTATAAAATATGCCAAGAACTCTGTAGAGTTTGTTAGCTAATGCATTTATCATGTAACCATAGTATTACTCTTAAGATATGAATAACTTAAGGTAAATATATATAATAACAAACTCTGTAGAGTTGTTAACTTATATATTGTATGATGTAATAATCATAGTACTGTGATGATAAAAGGAACTTAAGTAAATTATATATAGCATGAAGCTATTTAGTATTGTTATAAGATAAGTAAAAATCTGTTAGATTGACTTATCTTCTCCGAGGAACTGTCAGCTGTTGTGGCTGAGGACCATGGGATCGAATGGTGTATACCTGAGACGTCCTCGGTGGTGATATCTCTCAGATAATGGTTTGCAACCACCATATCAGATTTCCAGAAATAAACCCTCCATTATTTCAATCACATTTGTGTAGAACAATTCTAGAAGTTAAGCTATAATATCATGAGTATTAAGCTCATGGAGGGTCGAATAGGTCCATCCATATGCACCATGAGTATGACAGTTCTGATCCAAATGGAGATATAGTACATGAGACTTCACTCTCATGTAAGTTGATGATAGAGGAAATAATCTGTTGCATTTTTTTTTTTCTCCTGTTTTTGGTTTGGTGGAGATAAATTTACAGTGCTCTTGCTGGCCATCTTGATAGAATCTATCGTTATCATGGGGTCCAAGTATGTCATCCAGGCGTTCATAAACCTCACTTGTGAGGTGTTGGAGGTCACTATATTCATATCCCCAGGTTGGGCCGTGAAATTTCCGTTTTATTCTCCAAACAGAAGTTTAGTAGGTTTACTAACCATCTAGTTGTGTTAATTAAACTGATGAAATTCAGCTGTAGTCTGAAACGCTGTGGTTTAGATCCACTTGTATCTTTCTGCCTAGGTAATTCGCTCGCGAAGTCCTTGGCGATGTAGGTGCACAACCAGGTGTGTCTGTCCTCGTTGAACTTTATGTAAAATCGCTTCTGACTGCCGATCCCTCGTCTTAACTTGACAGGGGAGGTCTCTAACTTGAAGAAAGGCAGTCTAATCGAATGTTCAGGTTAACTGGACTGTAATGAGGCTTGCTCGCTTCACTGATATATAGTTGTCACTTCAGGCGTAAGTCTTGAACTGTGAACAGAGATCGACCTCTGTGTGGTCGTTGTCCTCAGCGGTCCAATCAGAACAAGGCATTTTGATTCTGTATAAATACCCGCTGTGATGTCACGGTGTAGCGGGGAAAAACCCACCTTGAATAAATTCTTGTAAATGTTCGTTGATATTAGCATAAACGCCGGTCTTCACCGTAGCTTCCCCGGCAAGTTATCCGAGTGACCACGCAGCTTTGAGGGTTAATGGTAACCAGTAGCGAAACCTCCATTTGCCAAATATCTGCGGCTCTGTAATTTTATGCTGGGTAGGTTATTTTCCTGGTTGTCGGAAAATAATTTCAGTTTTGAATATAATTCCGACTTCCTTATATATAGGGTATAAACAACTTGCAAGTTGTGAGCTTGTAGACTGTATACATGAATGTATGCGTCATAATTGTAGAATTAACGTTGAACTTGTTGTACATATTTCTTCTCTCAGAAACTTTGACCGATTAAGAGTTATACTCGCTGTAACAAGGCTGCTGTTCAATTTCGATATTGAATTGTCTGCAGATATGCGTAATGGTCACATGTAGATAATCGTGATCGTCATCGGGATTGTATATTAGCAATTTATAATGAATAGTTGATTTCTGTGAAGATCTATGAAATGTCGCTGACTAATAATACAGCGGCGTTCTGTGTTGTAAAATAGCCTAAGCAATTATCTTCGCGTAGGGCTTATAGATTCGACATCTGGCATACAGTTGATAATCAACTTATGCGACGCCTTGAACGGACTGGCGAGTAGCTATATGACGAGTGGCTAGTATATGGAAACCTTGGAGGAGACTTCCCTCGGTGAGCGCCCGGGAGACTTCGCTAAGTTCTCAAGTATCCCTTCTAGATCTTCTGGGTGAAGTAGACTTGGAGCCAACTTAGCCTTCGCGACCATCGCTGAAGGTGTCGAGAATCAAAAAGCCGATTAGTATATATATATATATATATATATATATATGAGCTTGCTTCGCGTGAACAGCCTCTGTGTTTAACAGGATGTGGGATCGTGGCGCTTGCCCCTAAGTAGGGCCGCATGGATCATCTTATCATATTCAGAAGTCGGTGGTTACTTAAGTCTGGTGATAAGTGTCTAATTGATCGTTCTGAATCTATTTAGGCCCAGCGAACATACCGCCTGCGTCATGGATTCAACAGAACCAATATACACGTTGTAGTTCTTATACTTGATATCGATGATCAGCTTGTCTATGGGTTGATCTTCTGGGAGACTTGTGAGGGGAACGTTGATAGTTTCGTGAAGCTCTTGTATAGTCCTCGATGTCCTTCTGATGATGATGATGATCTGGATTCAGGTGTCCTTCGGCATGCCTTCGCTGCTTCCTCTGCGTCCCGTCCGGAGGCAACGACGATATGACCTTCGAGAGGCTTCCGTGATGTCTGATGGTCCGAGTCCACATCTAGGATGAAACCGCGATAAGGTGATGATCTATATCCTGCCTTCGCCGTCCCTCGCGAAGGCTGTACATCTAGGTTCTTTCCGCCTTCGCGAAGGCTGTACATCTAGGTCCTTTCGCTGGCTAAGGCCTTCGCGAAGAGCTGTACATCTAGGTCCTTCGTCAAGGTGGTCCGTGACTTCGCGCCGAAGGTGACATCGCCCTGGCTGCTACGCTGACGGGGGTGCTCTGGGGTGCTGTCACGTTGGAGCCTTCGCTGGCGAAAACTCGGACCCTGCTACGCGAGATATTGGTCCTCCATGATGTTCATAATTTGTCGCATCATGTCTTCTGGGATGGTCTGGCGGCAGTGCGCCGGTGCTTTATCTGCGGTGTTAATGGAGGGGTCCACGAGGAAAATCGTCCGACATCAGTGTAGAGGCATCAGGCTGCATGGTGATCTCTGCTGATGTCGCTGTAGCTGTCACCGGTCGTTTCTTGTGAAATGCGTCGCCGGGATGATGATCAGCTGATCATCGTAGAGTCCAGGTCATCGGTTGGAACAATCTCGGTTGAGAAAGTCCTAGTAGACCCGTTGATTTTCCCTCAGAGGCTCCACACTGCCCTGGGTGTGCGGCGTCTGGCGTTGAGTGTTGGTAATGATGGGACCCTCAGGGCGATCATCGCATATCGCGTTGGTACATCAGGCTGCATGCTGATCTGTGCCGACATCGGGTCAATCTTTGATGTTACAACGGTATGATGACCGGCTGATCATCATACAGGCCCAAAGCGATAGGAGCGGTCTCGGTTGTTGAGATGTAGTAGAAAAACCTCTAGTCTTCTGCTGCGCGGCGATGGGATGTCTGGGGAAGCAGAATGCTTCTTGGAGATGGCGGACTCACGTCCCACACCTCTCCACCACTCTAGCCGAACACCACGCGGAGGAAGTCGGCCAACAGCAGTAGACTGGCGAGGGTTCCGTGTATCAGTCATACTAGACTCTGCATAATGCAGCGACCTATCTGCTGTGCGTGCCAAACGCAAAGCAAATATTAATAAAAGGTAGAATTGGATAAATTAGTACCGCAACTGCAGTGTGAATATAATAAACATGGCCCAGTACATCATATTAAAGAAGCGGATCAGCAGCAGCATAAAAACGTAATCTGCAATAGTACAGAATTTTCATCAACGTAATGCACTGAAAACAAACCACGGCGTCCGTGAATAAATCTGTAGAAAAACGACTAAATATCAATATATAATCGTTGAAGGATACTAGCTAAACCTCTATAGATGTCTATACGAGGTAACTAACTAAATATAAATCAAAGGATATAGTGTGTCGGGAGACACAGACGCTCTCACGTCCAGCTCACTGGGCGAAGAAGGAGAGAGTGAGGCACATGGGTAGAGGTGGCGCCCTCGTTCCCGCGCTTGTGGAAAGGAGGTAACTCGTGGTGAATACTAATTAGTGATTTTAAATTGAAGGGAGCTTCAATTAGGGAGATACAAGTGTTCCACTATGTTCGCAAGAAGAAGAAGACAAGCAAAAAGAGCATGAGTCAGGATAAGGAAAAATCTACATTGCTGCAACTGTGATCAAGATAAACTACATTGCAGCAACTGTGCTCAGGGTAAAGTACACAGCAGAAACTAATCAAGGTAAACTACATTTTTGCAACTGTGATCAAGATAAACTATTTTGTTACAACTGTGATCAGGTTAAACTAAATTGTTGCAACTGTGATCAGGGAAAACTACATTGTTGCAACTGTGAACAGGGTAACAACCTTGTTGCAACTGTGATCAGGGAAAACTACAGTGTTGATACTGTGAACAGGGCTAGTTACATCAATGCAACGGTGAATAGGATAAATTACATTGCTTGCAACTGTGGACCTGAATTATAACTGTTGTGATTCCATGTGACTATTCATTTGTACTGAATGTCTATAACATACAAGACAGAAAGCAACGAACTTTCTTTCATTCATTAGCAGCAACACTAATCAGGAAATTCAAAATTTGAATTGAATTTTAGGCTAAGGTTTTTGTAAAGAACTGTAATAGAATAATGGGGCCTGGCTCATTAACACACAATAGGAGACTTCAGTGTTACTGTCACATGTTTTACCTCTCCAGATGTTTTCACATAATCACTGCAATTTTTTTCAAGCAACGTGAGTAACACCACAGTTCCTGCTTCAACACCAAAATACAAAATACTTTTCTTTAGATAGTTGGAGTGAGTAAGTTTAGTTTTACACCACTTTAAGCAATATTCAAGCAATATCGCGTCAGGGGACACCAGAAATGGGCTTTGCACTTTATTCCAATGTAGGGAATTGAACCCGGGTCTTAGGCGTGACGGGTGAACGCTTTAACCAATGGGATACCCCACCGTCCCCTTAGCTAGTTGGACCAATTTGAACACTTTTTAGATGATTGATAACAAATCTTCTATTTTATTCTCCCAAGAATATTTCAACATAATAACATCAGTTATAGACAATGTATTAGATCATCAAAAATATGCTGGAGAAAAAGGTATTGGGACACTTTCAAAATCTTTTGAACTTCTGAAAAAAAGGATATTTTGTTTTTTTAATTTAAATTAATTTTAAGGGACATGTTTCACAAGTTCCAAACAGTCTCTGTTCGGCAAAATCCATAAGTCTGAATAAGACACTTCATGGACATGCATATTGAACAGTAGTAACCATGGAAACACAACTGTGGAAATTGTGCAATGCATGTGCTGTGCAGATTAACGTCAATGGAAGCGTGTATCTACATTTCTACACTACAGGACCTTGTAGCTTGTGAACACACAATTGTGATTACTGAACAGTAACCATGGAAACAAAACAGTGGAAATTATGCAACACGTGAAATGCTGTGCAGGTTAATATGTCAAACATGTTTCTCAGGTATTATCTGCATAGCAGCAAGTCCTGATTGACCAGAAGCATGCTGGTCTTTTCCACGTGGGTCAGTTCAAGTACAGCATGCAACTTTGTGTTAGCAGACTTGTGATGGCATGTACTCACCAGAGCCTATGACCAGCAAAGATGGAGGAAAACACAAATAAGAAAAAATAATTGGAATTCTAAAACTGTTTTACATCCTAAAATGAACACATTTTTTATCGCAAATTTGTTGCATTTTTTTCTTGAATTTGTTGATAACATTTATACTTTTGATCTAAAATAGAATAAAATACAGAATTTGTAAATGTCATCTAATAAATAGTTTTCTTAAAGGAACATGTATACCAAGTTGGGGTTTGGATTGCTTTCAAGACATGTAATAGAGAGAAAAAATTATCCCAATCAAAAAGTCAGAAAATCAGATCTTTTATGCAACCAACCACACCTAGCAACAAAGAATAGTCATGGGTGAATACTCAAAACATCTTCTTATTGTAATAATCAGGAAAGTTTGGGGATGTTTTTAACGTCATATATAGTCAAAAAATCACATCCTTTATGGAATCAATCACACAAAGAAACAAAGAATAGCCATCAATGAATAGTCAAAACATCTTCTTTGTGATAATCAGGCACATGTGGGGATATTTTTAACTCAAATACATTCTATATTTCAACAAAATATTGAACACTATCCCGTAACAAGCCCTGCCATATGATCCTCTATATGTCCTCGAGCAACAGTTCTCCAATTGTCTATTACAACTGTCGGAACACACCAAATGGCCAACAAATTGATAAATGTCAATAAAGTGTAATAAACCCGCCAGGGACATTCATAAAACATTTACAACTGTTTTTATGGATAACATCGACAAAGATCATCATTAGGTGGAATAACTGACAAGAGCGCCCTTGGCGCTGTTCCTGCGAGCAACCTGTATCTCCCATCTGAGGAGTATTGTAAGATGGTGGAACAGTACAACAGATTGTGATGTATTGATTATGCCTGCTCTCTGGAGAGTTGTATGAGACCTAATTAATTATTATTACTTCATGTTGATCATAATATTGACATGGTTACAGGTCATGGTAACCAAATGTACAGGGAACTTGGAGCAACAGGAAGTTACACTTGAATAAATGAATAACTGTAGCAACTACAACCTCAGATCATCATAATAACAATAATAATATATATATTGTCATGAACGTGATAAAAGTATATAAGAGGTTGGGTGTGAAAAGAATATTTCCATGTTCACTTGCCGAGACAGAAAATTTCATTTCCAAATTGGAATTGCTCTCAGTTTCTTGTTTTTGAGTTTGAAATATCTTGGTTGGCAGGCAGGCAAAAATTAATATTAAAAAGATAATATTAAAATTTCAGATTGACTTATCAGTCAACTCTCATACATACATTTGATTCCTTGTACGAGTGACGTCATCCAAAAATTTACTGGAGTGGAAACAATAATTACTGAAACCTACAGTTTTGAACTTGCAGAAATTCTGCTGATCTATTACAAGAGTTAGGAGAAAAACGATCATACATTACATGTCATTACTCACCTATAAACTTTGAAACTGAAGTGCTGAAGTGGGAGGCTGATGGGGGAAGCCCTGATATCCCCAGCTGCGACTTTGACAGGTGCCGACTAAGGGATGACATCTTCCTCTTCAGCGGTGACCCTGACCTCTGTGTGATCTGGCTCCCTGAAGGCGACATCCTTGAATGTATGGGAGCCATTGACCTCTGGGCATACTGGCCATCTTGTCCATCCTCCACAAACTCCCCATCCTTGGACGCTCCAGACCCCATTGTGTTGGGTGGAGGATTCTTGCTGTCTGCTTGTGTAGTCTCCTTAGAATCAGTTTCAACTCCTGTCACATTGTCCTTTCCATCTGGATAATTCTCCTTCTCTTCAACACTAGTCTCCTCTTTAGTAGTATCCTTCGAATTGGGCTCAGGTAACCTTTCTACACCTTGTAGATTTCCATTCACACCATCACCTGTTTCAGTTGCCTCCTTGAAGCTGCTTCCAACGAGATGTGGTGATGCAGCTCTTGGTGCTGGACTATCACCAGCTGGTTCACCTTTCAAAGATGTATCACTTTTTACAGCCTGACAACATTCGCCAGAATTATCTCCTCCACTTTTGTCCACTTCATTAGCTTCTGATTCAAGATCCTGACTTGGCTGAGTAGCTTCTGAGTCAGGGTCTGGTGTAGCTGTCTCAAGATGATCACTTGTCTCAACAGATCTGCCTAATCCACTTTCGGTTTTCTCACTCACTTCCAAATCTTCCTCCTTGTGATCACCTGCAGCTTGTTCTGAATCCTGTACAGTATCCTCAGGATTCTTACTATCACGATCAACCCTTGCAGGTTCTGAACCCGAAACACTATCCTTTTCTACGTGGTTCTGGTTCTTATCTACACAATCCTCAGAATTCACAATCCGTGTTTTCCTGTCTCTCTCTGAAGGTTCAGTAATTGGAGGAACTAAACTCTCTTCCAACACACTCTGCTTCTGTTCCTTGTCAAGATTATCCTCACTGACCACAGAACCCTCTTCTTCAAGGATAGGTTCAAGCTGGGATCTGTTCAAATCAGAGTCAGAAGAATACAGAGAGATTTCCCCAGCTAGCTGAAGCTCATACAGACTCTCAAGGATAGTAGCGTTCACCAGCTGCGTAGTAGGACTGAGATCCTGAGACTTTGAACTGTCCCCACTTTCCTTGTAGTTGCTTGTGGACTCTAGTCTAGGTAGATGTTCTCTTGGGTCTCTGGTGTTGTCTTGACTTGGGGAAGGTATTTCCTCACCCACTGATTCTGCAACATCAAGAGCGAGTGAGTTTTATGCCACTATCAGCAATGTTCCAGCAATATCACAGCAGGGGACACCAGAAATGGGCTTCACACATGGTACCCATGTGGGGATTTGAACCCGAGCGTGACGAGCTAATGCTTAAACCACTAGGCTACCCCACCACCCTGCAGCAACATCAAGATCATTTTTAGAACATTATTCATAATATAAAGCAGAAAAGATGTGACATCTTCACACTGGTTTGACACAAGGCATAAAAAAAAGATGTCAATCCGGTCACATCTTCACACTGGTTTGACACAAGGCATAAAAAAATGTCAGTGCCTTCTTATAGGAGAAATACCCCAAACATCTGAAATGGACATGCAGAATCAATGATAATCAATGAGATTCACAGTGAAAACTCTTGAGGATGCCATTTCTCAAATGGTTTAAATTTCGTGCTTTCTAAACACAATTACATTTGATGTCTTTAAGGTTTAATTGGAAAAACATTTAACACAAAATGAAGGTACAAACCATTTAGAACATTTTCATAATGTTTGTTAATGAAAAACAAAAACTATTGATAAGATCATCAAGCCGAGGTTAACAATGAAATGAGCAAACACTCTCCAGTGTAACTCCACGGTGACAGAGCTTCAATGATTATACTTATTGGAAAAGCTACCCATAGAATTGTGATAACTGAGCAAAAAGGTTTTTCAGCATGTGCTGATTCCTAGGTAACAAAACATATTCCCAACTTGAATAACCAAGTCATGTTTGACTTTTGCTGGGTAAACAAAGGTAAACAAAGGTAAACAAAACCAAACTGGATTTTATCAGAGGATTTCACTGTCAGTACATAATTCTGTGTGTATACTGGTTGAAATAACATCAAACATGACCATGTCAGTTCCTACAAAACATAAACACAGTAAGAAAAAGAAGGTTAATTAATACCAAATGTAGATATCCAACCAATAAATCCAAAAGCTACGGAAAGTATATTAATACAGCAAATGAAGATATAGATCTCATCTTGTTCTACTTACATGTAGACACGGAATGTTTGCTCAAGCGTAAACCATTCTGGTATCCCTGAATTACACCAGCTGGTAGTGGTTGTCAAAACAAAAGTTGAATAAATATCATTTTAAGAATTACGAGAGTTGGAAGAGTTCATGGAAACCAGCCTCCAAACCGACACACTGTTGGTATCGCCATAATCACTCTGTCAACAGAGTAAGTACATAGTCTACCCTCCCTTTCCACAAGTCATTGTGCCATTTGCTCTATCGGTTCATTCTTGTGTATGGTATACAAGCTCTCACAATCAGCTGCTATGTCGTACATAGCGAAATCAATGTCAGCTATAATATTGGCTGTGTGTCTGTGACTGTAATTGACGCTCGTACGTAGCAGGGGTGCAGTGAATGTTGTTGCTAAGGGGCTAGGCATTCACACACACTCTACATTATGCTGTGCTCACATACAAATATCGTACGAAAAAATATGCATTTCCTTTGACCTCTCTTATTCAGAACACAACAGGCCGGTGTTACACGGCTATGAAAATAAATTGAATAGAAATGAATTGGAACTTTACAGGAGTTTAAGTATGACGGGGAAAGAACCAATAAGGTACTGGTTTTCAAAGATACATATATATGGATATACTTTATTTGACTGAGATTATTCTTTAGGATTTTAATTATAGAATTCAATGTTGAAAGTGACAATGATTATTCATGATGATATAGACAGTGTTAAATCAGTTGCGAAATATGACAAATGCCTTTCCATACAACTAATAATAATTACTTCATCCCTTTCTAAGAAGTGAAATCAAATCTGAAGTATATTGCTCATTTCGTCTTGATCTAAAGGCAATACTTTAAGAAGCAGCTGGAAAGGTCCATTTTATGATACAGATTTCCAAAATATGACAAATACTTGTCCATACAACTAATAATAATGTTTTCATCTCTGTATAAGTGAAATAAAAACTGAAGTATATTGCTCATTTCGACTTGATCTATTCAATACTTTAAGAAGCAGCTGGAAATGTCCATTTCATAACACAGATCAAATCACCAGAAGTCCAAAGGCATGTGTTGAAGGCCGGCTCAAATTTATGTAAAAAAAGAAAAGAAAGCAAAACAAGAATTATACTGGTTCAAACACCTACCAGACTTGTGATTACCACTTCGTATAAACAGCTGTACTGACAGTAAGTCATACAAATCATTACCGAAACATATCATCATAATACAATAAAGAGTGAGTGAGTATGGTTTTACGCTTCTTTTAGCAATATTCCAGCAATATCCTGGCAGGGGACACCAGAAATGGGCCTCACACATTGTGCCCATGTGGGGAATCGAACCCGGATCTTCAGCGTGACGAGGGATGCTGTAACCACTAGGCTACCCCACTCGCCCCAATACAATAAACAAGTTGTCATCCATAAAGTATCTTACCTTTCTTGTTAAATTGTATTATAGTTGTTTTCTAAAATAAATTTCATGTTTATCTTAAATCATAAAGTTTTGCCTACCTGTGCAATAAGTCACAGTGAGAATGTAATTAATTTGTTGGTACTTTCTTCACAGAACCAATAAAGAAAGGGATTTACCTGTCTATATGGTAAGGCACCAAATCAGGTAACATCAGCATAACTATCCTCCATCTCCAAGAATGTTACTGTCATTGCACATGTTCAAAAGCCTTTAGTCAACTAGAGATAAGGATTTCAAAGTTAGAATGAAGACAATCAATCGCTGACTCCATCAGCTTTGTGTGTATGTCAGTATTTCTTATCAGAATAGAAATCAGTTAAGTGTAACATGCCTTCTACAATGTTGATTAGTTTTAACGATTCAACAGTCCCTCTGGACCAGCAACCTCATTTATTTGCATCTACAATGAATTTGCTGGCGTATAGGTTGCAATAACTTTCTAAAACTGTTATCTTTCTTGTTCTTTTCAAACAGTGAGTGAGTGAGTGAGTTTAGTTTTACACCACTTTTAGCAATATTCCAGCAATATCACGGCGGGGGACACCAGAAATGGGCTTCACATATTGTACCCATGTGGGGAATTGAACCCAGGTCCTTGGCGTGACGAGGGAACGCTTTAACCACTAGGCTACCCAACTGTCTTCTTTTTAAAAAAACATACTTGTTCATATTTACAATACTTCAAACAAGACACAATTTTATTTAGTGATCATGATGTCATTAAACCGCTCAAGTAACAAAACAATTACAAACCAGAGTACAATATGCAAAACACAAAATAACCTATGTAAAAGCATAAGACATATAGCTGCAAGAAAGCTTGTTTGGTATGTCTGAAATCAAAATCAAAAGACTGACTGAAATTGGTTTTTACGCCGCTTTTAGCAATATTCCAGCAACATCACGGCGGGGGACACCAGAAATGGGCTTCACACATTGTGCCCATGTGGGGATTCGAACCCGGGTCTTTGGCGTGACGAGCCAACGCTTTAACCACTAGGCTACCCCACCGCCCCCAAAATCAAAAGAGAGAATAATGTATAAGGACTTACAGATTGTCAGTTCTGAGGAAGGAATGGTATTGGCTTAGAGTGAGGTTGGTTTGTTGCTTCATGCCGCACTCAGCAATATTACAGCTATAGCAGTCTGTACCAGAGGCCCGGATAAGCTGTGTATCCGGGTAAAATATGCATAGAAAATTTCCAATTACGCATTGAAAAATAATTGTTGCGTACCAATTACGCATTTAAAATGTTAGATATGCAAAAAGTTTAAAACAAATGCGTACAGAATATATTTATAAAAATCACTTGCGTAATGAAAAAGTCATCGATTGCTATCAAGTTGTACTGTTAGTATAGGACAAGTGTTGTACTTTCAGTATAGGATGAGTGATTTTTTATGAAATCATTTCCATTATATTAAAGTTGGTTTTGATTAGGTGTGACATAAGGCAGGACATACCTGCTTAGTAAACTTACTTAATGACATAATACTTAGGTGAGTATAATGACTGAAATATGCACATATTTGAAAGCAGTGGGTAACGGAAAATGAAATAGCCACTCAACATTCATAATACCCACTCAAAAAAAATACAGTGGGTACAGTACCCACATGAGCTAATCTTATCTGGAGCTCTGTGTACTCTGATATTTTTTAGGTAGGGCACTGTTTGACAAGGCAGCATTGAGGTTCCCAAGACTACATATTTAACTCAAACTGCAACAAATATGACTTTTAACAAGTTAAAGTTGGTATGGTGTTACTTGCTCATGTGTAATGACTGTGCATTGAGATAAAAACCTCAATATCATTATGGCATAACTATTGCGCCCCCAACTCTACACAGCTGTGTTTTAGGAAGAAAAATGATCATTATACTCAAGAAGATATGTAGTCCATTTGGATGACGTCACTGCGTTGCAGTGACACAACAGAGCGCAATGTCACATAGCCTCAACTGACCACACCCATGAAGACATCAGAACTGGTCTTTAGCAACCCATACTTGTCATAATAGGCGACTAACAGAATAGGGTGGCCAGGCTCGCTGACTTAGTTGACACATGTTATCCTATCCAAATTGCGAAGATCGATGCTCATGATGTTGATCACTGGATTGTTTGGTCCAAACTCAATTATTTACAGACGGCCACCATATAGCTGGAATATTGCTGAGTGCGGCGTAAAACAACCAACCAATCAACTGACCAATTAGCATTATGGATCACTAAAACATGTATTTAAACGTAAACAAATCAGACATATTTTACACTCAATACTTGAACCCTGGTAGGTACCATGCACTTTTGTTTTAAACAATTTAGATGCAAAGATATAATTCCTGAAATAAAGAAGTCATATAAGTGTAAGTGAATATAACAAACCCTAACACAACCATTTAGCATGGTGATAAATATCACATTAATATCCCACACTGATTGTGTCCTTGTGTCCTTAGGCAGTTTGCAACCAACCACATACAGAAATATTTGTAATTCTTCAATACCAATTGACTTATTGAAACAAACGCTCCTCCAGCGACACTGAACCCTACAACATTCCAACGGTAGCAATACAGCAACCACGTAGCCTATCGGTACAACCAGTAGCTGATCAACCAGTGTATAGAAAGCTAGTGAGGCATGGTTCTATATCAGATCTTGGAGGACTTCAAGTACGAAACACTGACAATACACTGAAGGTCCTACTGCCAGCCTAATGACCCATGTATCATTGCAGCAGGGATCATATACTCACGTCAACACTGGTTGGCGTTACTAGTGTGCAAAATAGTTTCCAAACTTTACTAGCCAGTCAGGCTAGCTATGTCTGACTGGCTAGTAAAATTTGGAAACTATTTCCTGCATCATAATTCACTAGCCCAAAATTTGAATGTAGAAACTAAGCAAAAGATTACAAAAATAGATGAGAATAAGATATTGTTGGCATGACAGGGGTTTCATCATTAAGCTGCTAATATGATAAACATTTTTATCAGGCCATAATCTTGGATGATTAAAAAGTGCATTATAAGTTAACAAGTTGGAGAGAGTGTGATATATATACAAGATGACCCCATGAAAATTCACTAGCCTGTTGGGCCAGTGACTGTAGAGATTTACTAGCCCTACAAGATTTTTACTAGCAACGGGCTAGCAGGCCAGTGGCTATTTCACACACTGGCTCAGAATCCTAAGAACTGACTTCCTAAAAGTTTCATGCACTGACATTATATCATCTTTACTCATCTGCCTATCATGTAGCATATACCTAAGACTGGTGTCTTTCTCTCAGTTATTACTGATCATGATAAAACTAATATTTCATATTTATATTTTTCCAATATCTGAATCTTAATATATCACTTGTTGTGGTAATAATTCATAATGAAATTCTGTATGAATTATTACTCCATGATACACCTTTAGATTCCTGTGAAACGAATTCTCAGCAAGACTTTCAATGAAAATAGTATGATAGGTCTCATGACACTTTCAGCAACATTCGTACAGTATCAGAATGGGTTAACACACTGTACCCATTCCAAGAAAATAACTTACAACAGAAATAGCATATACTCATGGCTACGAAGTAATAGGCTGTTTCAACACTGAGATAACCTGTTCCAACTCTGAAGGGACTGACTCTTATCAGTTGAATAGTAAATAACTGCTTAATACTATATCAACAATCACAATCAGTGAGTGAGTGAGTGAGTGAGTGGGTGAGTCTAGTTCTATGCCACACTCAGAAATCCTCCAACTATATGGTGGCAGTAAATAATCAAGTCTGGACCAGACAATCCAGTGATGAACAACCTGAGAATCGATCTACCCAACTGGGATACAATAACATGTATCAACCAAGTCAGCGAGCCAATCCTGTTAGTCGCATCTTACGACAAGCATGGGTTACTGAAGATCAATTCCAACTAGGACCTTTACGGGTCACATTTTTAGACATTTACAGTGAGAATCTTACATTTGATGTCACAGAGTAAGTACCCAGCAACTTCTCCAAAATGTAGTCCACATGACCCTTAGTCCATTAAAACAGCCCATTCCCACATGGCTATGCACCCAGTCCTAATTTCAGATTGATTTCACATCCAGGCCAATCATTAAATAATTTGTCCGATCATGCGTGACCACAAGCTCAATGGCCGATTAGTACAGGAGTCCCGTGGAGGTCCCCGATTCTCCAACCGTGAACTGATCCTCCAGAGTACAATGTTTGAGCAGTGTGTTGACATTCACAATCTAGCTGATCAGTCTTGTAACAAATCCATCATACCTGTCTGGCTCTGTTGTTTTGCCTGTGAAGGTATTCACATGGAACAATGGCGTCTACACGGATTGGATAGGAGAGCTGCGTTTTCTAATTAAAAACACCTGGAAACAATTGGTACGCTAACGAGAAGTCATTGTGCAGTCATGACGGTCAACATAAGGCAGATTAAACAATTACTAAACTCTAATGTGTAGTGCAAGTGCAGCATTTTGATAGAGTGAGTGAGTGAGTTTAGTTTTAAGCCACACTCAGCAATATTCCAGCTATATGGCAGTGGTCTATAAATAATCAAGTCTGGACCAGACAATCCAGTGATCAACAGCATGAGCATCAATCTACGCAAGTGGGATACGATGACAAGTGTCAACCAAGTCAGCGAGCCTGACCACCCGGTTAGTCGCTCATATTGACAGAAGTTGATGTGTTTTACGGTGTATTCAGTACGAAGTTTACAGTTAAGCGTTGAGTGCTCTACAGGTTTATGACCCTAGGTGCTGTGTACTACCCTCAGACCGTGTACTTGACCTGACACAACTTCACTGAACCAAGGCACCTTGAAGGGTTCTCAGAGTAGCTAAGACAGACAGCTATGAAGTCAATCTCTCAATGCCTTGAAGCTCATGCTGGGTGGCAGGATAGCCTAGTGGTTAAAGCATTCACACGTTATGCTGAAGGCCCTGGTTCGATTCCCCTACATGGGTACAATGTGTGAAGCCCATTTCTGGTGTCCCCCTCACTCACTGCCTCGAAAGCATGTGTGACAATCACTTAATAGAAACATGCTTTGAGCCCACAGTATGGTTTGATCATATATATTTAGAATATATGTAGGACTCAGATGTGTGGCGGGTCTCTAATCTATGGCGGGTTTCCTAATCCGTGGCAGGTCAGTTTGTTCGATTGTTACATGACGACATCTCGTAATGATGTCATTCCGCGATGACGTCATAATCCCTAACCGTTCCCAACGTTATTCGACACTAGCCATTCGTGGCGATAGTAATCTCAAGAAAATCTTCAAACCTAAGAAAATGGAAACCATAGAAAATGATGGTTTTGCAATTGCGGAGCCACCTACAAAGAACAAACCTGTATCAAAAGATCCCAATGCAAAAACATTTTTGAATGACATGGAAAAAATATGTGAGATTATAAAACTGAAAATGCTGAATCCTGAATGGGGAAGTGTAAAGATTTGCAAGATTAGCCATAAGCCGATCTTAGCGTTGACAGAGCTTCAAAATCAAGGCCCAGGGGTATCAGTAAGTTTGGAAACACATAAATGAAATGCCATTAACCCCTATTCTACCAAGCTGAAATGTTCTAACGACGATGAGTAGGAAATCCGCCACAGATTAGGGTCACTTAGGTACGGCAACTAGCCACGGATTTGAGGCCTGCCATGGATCCAAGTCCTACATATATATAGTACTTGTGTATGTATAGAAATGTGGATTGGTAGACAAGCACAGCAGTTGAAAACCAGATTACAGAATGCAAATTGTCAAAAAAGAAATATGTAGAAACATCAGAAGACATATGACTGCATGAAATCTAGTTTGGTATGTCTGAAAGTTAGTAATAAGAGACAAAAAATGTATTCAAACAAGATTGTTCTAGGGTCTACAAACTTAGATTCTTGACTAAATGTCACTGAACTATATAGAAACTTTCTGTCTATTTTTTTGGCTTCATCTGAATAATTATATACTAAAAGTCATCGCATACCCTATCACAGTCACAAATTTCCTGTGCAAGAGTTCCACTGGCACAGTTAAAACTCAAATGGCATGGTCAAATTAATTTCCAGTGCCTAAAGGTATACTCAGATATCACATTTCATCGAACAAAACCAACTTGTGACCTTGCTTACATTGTGAAGCATTTGATCGATGTACTTTCGATCAAGTGAATTGAACACCCACATGGACAAAGACAACAATATGTTTTATGCATGGTACAATTCATCAAATAATTTCGGTTTTCAGAACTTCTGAACAGCTCAGTGAAAGGAAGGGAAATATTTTCTAACGTCCAACCCATTATTATCTTGCACTGGTGGTGATTGCCCTTTATTCTGTCCCCCATAATTATTCTGTAATGCCATGTAGCTCAGTTATTATCGTCAAAACACCCAGGTGAAGCCGTGTTCATTCTAAGCAATATAGTATAAGGTCTTGACCTTGTTCAAGGTTACACGGCAGAGACTACATGATACTGACATAAATGTTCTTGAAAGAAGTACAACTCAAGGCAAAGGCTTTACCTACATGGGACACCTGCTTAATGAAGCGGAGCTTCACAGACTTTGATGATGAACTCAGATGACCCTGTGGGGTTTCTGGTTAGAATAGATCCACTAAAACTAGGACTGTGACAGGCCACCCTAGGACCTGGGTGGTGGTAATAGGTTTCAATACAGGTCCGGCTCCTGATTAAACTATCCAGACCTGTTTCATCATGCATCTGGTCACATGAAATCAATAGTCTGATACATGCCGTAAATTGATAGAACCAAAACAATGAACCAAACTTACATTTATATTTGTTCTTCAATCATAAAAATGTGCTCGGTAAACTCGCCCATTCTATATCAGGCATTGTGTTACATTGTCGACAATCAAAATATGACATTGTCTGTCAATCAAGCTGTAACTGGTACTCAGATTGGGTTGGGAAAGGCTACCTTGGGTACCAGGTTCAAAATATCTACATATACCAGTCCTAACTGTATCCATGAAACCTGATCCTAAGAGGTGGCCAAATGGATGGGGTGGTCAGGTTCAGTGACTTGGCTGACCGTGTGTCAACATACCCCTATGACATGGATCGTTACACACAATATCGACCACTGAATTGTCTTCATCAGACCCTTGTCATATAGCTGGTACTTCTCACAGACAGAAACTTGGCTCAGGTCAAACAGACCTTGTGCTCAGAGAGATGTTCAAGACTGGAGAACAAGCCAATATTTACTCCGCACATCAAAAGAAGTAAACTATGGATAAAACCGGCTTTATTTAATGTATTGATTGCTATGTGTGTATCTATTTTGTTGGGACGTGGGATTTTCTGAAAACACTTCTTTGATCCTCCAGTGTGTTCAAGAAAACACATCAGATTATTGCTTGCATTATGTGTAAAACTGGAGTTCAAATGTGCTCTACTTGATGAAAGGCAAGATCATCAATAAAGTGGACAAGGGTCATACCAGTCATCTTTACAGTCACAACAGTGTTCATCTTGGCTACAAGTGCTGATCCATGTTTATGACTCTCATGTGCTCAAGCTTCTTGGCACGGACAGAATGACAATGTCTGATATTGAGTCAGATCTACTCATTCACTTGATTCACATTGAGGGTTAGTTCAATGTTTCATAAAAACTGAATAAAATTGAGTTTCTGAAACAGTCTTTCATCACTGTGCTTCCATGTGGGTCAATATAAGAAAGCCAATATTTGATATAACCTTTCTGTTTCTCACGAACATAAAAACTGAAATACATAGGCATTTGGGACATTTTAAAATGATCACATTTACAGAGTGACTGTAACACATATAGTTTTCTTTGCGGCATTAAACATATTAACTGTGATATACAGAATTGTTTTTGTTCATCCAACTGCTGCAAGTATCAGGCATATGTTTTGGAGAACATAAATAACACTGTCAAACTGTGGAATTGCCAGCCTGACCTACATGGTACATAAGGTACATATCCCCCTCACTAATCACTACCTGACTCCGTCACAACAGGCCATAAAGCCCTGGCTACCATAGAGAACACTGCTTTATGTTGCTATCTGGGTTTATCACTCCTCCATTGACCGTTATCAACCGGGTGTTACACACATGGCTCCGGACCAGGCCATTGGTCAACACTGCTCACTACAGCCTTGTTGATAACCAACAAGGGCCACTAAAACTATGTAGAGGACTTGAAGCATTAGATGATTGCATGGAAGAATTTTAAGAATCTGGAGAATATTTAGTGACTGAAGTTTTGATGAAAGTCCAAGTTATGACACTGGATTCAGAGAAAAGACATTGTTTGTTTGTGATAATAGAAGAAACAGAAAGTGAATCTGTGTTAATATGGTAGTGATAACAAGCTCAATCTATGTACTTAATTCCATAACAACAATATTTAGCATTCAGCCTAACCGGCATAAAAATACACCAATACAATATTGCATCACAATATGAAGGTCACAAAACAAACCATCGATTACAACTCCGGTATCATAACATACACAATTGATTACCTTATTGATGTTTTGTTTGTTTGTTGTTTTATGCTGCACTCAGCAATATTCCACCTGTATGGAGGATGTCTGTAAATAACCAGGTCTGGACCAGACAATCTAGTGATCAACAGCATGAGCATCGAACCACACAAACATGATGTAAAAACATGTGAATAGTAACAGGAACTGTTCAAGAACCAGATTCTCTAGTATTTACTGGTTGGCTATGAACAGCAATATCTTCACAGTGTCCTCAAGTTTACATGTTTAACCCCTACAATACCCCATCTTTGCCATCTGAAATTTATTTTATTTTAATTCTGGGCAGTGATTCACCTGTGAAAAGGGAGAGAATATTAATTTATGAACAAGAAGACAAAGTCATCAATATCCCCCTCAATGGCAAAATACTCTTCATGATTATGTCTACGATTTATGATTATGTCAAATATTTAGGTGTGTATATAGAAAAGTGGAAGGAGAGTATTGAAAGGTTTTTAAAGTTCTGCTCCGGAAAGCAGCACTATCACCAATTTCAGTCAAACTTGTTGCCATGGAAATGCCAAAAATATTTTATTCAGAATTCCCAAACTACCAAAAGGCACCAGTACACCACCAGACCAATCTATGTGCCAAGTTTGGTGAAGAAACATTGAACGGTTTTAGAGTTCTGCTCCGGAAAAGAGCACTACTACAATTTCAGGCTAAGTCAAACTTGTTGCCATGGAAACGCCAAAAATATTTTATTCAGAATTCCAAAACTACCAAAAGGCACCAGTACACCACCAGATCTATCTATGTGCCAAGTTTGGTGAAGAAATATTGAACGGTTTTAGAGTTCTGCTCCGGAAAAGAGCACTACCACAATTTCAGGCTAAGTCAAACTTGTTGCCATGGAAACGCCAAAAATATTTTATTCAGAATTCCAAAACTACCAAAAGGCACCAGTACACCACCAGATCTATCCATGTACCAAGTTTGGTGAAGAAATATTGAACGGTTTTAGAGTTCTGTTCCGGAAAAGAGCACTACCACTAATTTCAGTCAAAGTCGAACTTGTTGCCATGGAAACGCCAAAAATATTTAATTCAGAATTCCAAAACTACCAATCGGCACCAGTACACCACCAGATCCATGTATGTGCCAAGTTTGGTGAAGAAATATTGAACGGTTTTAGAGTTATGCTACGGAAAAGACAAATGTGCACGGACGGATCGACGATCGGACTGACGGACGACAGACGCGAGTCCATTTTAATACCCCCTGCAAAACGCGTTGCGGGGGATAATAAAAACTACTGTATGGGGATACGAATCGTATTGCACCCTTATTATAAGAATACATATCATATCACAGCCTCATCATATTGTTACATCTCTATTTAGCATCAGCAAATCTTCAGCATTTTATGCTAAAATATTTGGGTACATATCAGCAAGAACAGACAACCTTTAAGCACCATGAGAGGTATCTTGAGGACTACTAAGATTGCAGGGATCGAAAATGAATGCTTGCCCATTGGCTCGAGGCAAGGAACACATACCTGAGTCAAATGAAAATTTCTATAGTAAATGCATATTCCCGAGGTGATTAAATGTTAAGAACAAATAACTCTAATATTAGACCAAACTTGTCTCACATCATGGTATATATGCAGTTTAAAGTTGAACGAAACTGAAAGCCATGACACTTTATATGACAAACAACTTCAAGTGATGGATGAGAGGGCAAGAAACAAACCCGAAACATTGTTACAAAGAATAAAGAAGTTGTAATCCATAAAATATCACATCCTTGTAAAGAAAACAAGTGTTGTAAAATCCACCAGACCAAACAATTGCATAAATACTTTAAAATAATCGAAGGCTATATTGGCAGCTTACTGAGACGCTACTATTGGTTGATTGCGATAGAATGCTTGATGGTTATTGTCTCACGTTGCGCTGAATGTTGTTTGTGTCAACAGACACGGGAAAACTACATGCTACAGACGACTGCTCAGTGACACATCCATCAATGCTATGGATGTCAATTACATGAAATTGATTACCCCATGTGTTCCGGAGAATGCATCACAATGGCAACTCTGAATTTTCTTCGATTACTCATTGATTCAACTCTAACAACAGATATGGTCATACAAATGATGAACACATATTGTTACTGATATAACAGCTTTTTCATAATTGTAACATTTTATCCAAATTGACACACTTTATAGCTTCAACTTAATAGTTAATGGAATGAAATATGATAGTGTATAGAATTTACGTTTACAAGTTGATTGTTATACCTAGTAGGCATTTTTCTGAGATTGTCGGTCAATTCTGATTTCTAAAGATTAATCTTGTTTCAAAGGATCACAACAACCATTGTCAGAATATTTCATCAACGTGACAAAACAGCAAGAACAACAATCGATCACTGATTAATCATTGGTTACAATACCAAAACAGAGTTATTTTTGTCTCTATTCTACCAGGGCACACTGACAAAAGTAAATGCAAACTCTATGGTAACAGCAGAGATCACCATACGTGGTGTGGCATCAGATGACAGGATGTTTTCAGCAGGCTTGAGTGAGTGAGTGAGTGAGTGGAGTGAGTGAGTGAGTGAGTGAGTGAGTGAGTGAGTGAGTGAGTGAGTGAGTGAGTGATGTGAGTGAGTGAGTGAATGAGTATGGTTTAACGCCGCTTTTAGCAATATTCCAGCAATATCACGGTGGGGTACACCAGAAATGGGCTTCACATATCGTGCCCATGTGCCCCCTCAGCAGGCTGTGATGAATATACAGGTGAGTTTGTTTGACTCATCAACTCACAGCATAATTATCATTATATTTAAATGATTTTAATGCATGCATTACTTAAACTACGAAGAAACCTGTGCAATGTTAAGATCTCAGCTAACCTTTCACATCATGCAGACAGAAGCCCATTGTTTTGTTTATTGTGTAACACTGCACTCAGCAATGTTCCAATTATATGGTGGCAGTCTGTACATAGTCGGTGACAAGACAATCCAGTGATCAACAGCATGAGCATTGATCTTAACTGTGATGAGGTAGACATAATGATATGGTAGACATGTGTAACGATACATGACATAGGAGCACCAAAAGTCGCTCATGTTGACGTTACTGATTGAGAATTGAGTCGTTAATCGAGAGCTTGTTCAGGGCTTGGATCATTCTGGTTTGAGGTCAAGGATCAACGCTCTTAATAATTGGACCAAACAGTTTCTTCATACAAAGATCCAGGCCACACCTTTTTCATTCACTGAGCTTATGGTTTAATCAACAATCTGATAATCTGGCCAAGTCACCATCCAGAACATATTGTTGCTTGTGACTTATCAATGAAAAACATGTACAGACATAAGTAGAGAAAATGGTCATCTGGATGGGTGTGTAAGTGAAGAGTTTCTTTGGTTGGTTGGTTATTTAACGCGACACTCAGCAATATTCCAGCTATATGGTGGCTGTCTGTAAATAATCGAATGTGGACCAGACAATCTAGTAATCAACATCATGAGCATCGATCTACGCAACTGGGATACGATACATGTGTCAACCAAGTCAGCGAGCCTGACCAGCCGATACTGTTAGTCACCTCTTACGACAAGCATTGGTTACTGAAGATCAATTCTAACCCGGATCTTCACAGGTGTGAAGAGCTTCTACATTAAAATATATACTCTTTCACTGTGACTCAGTCAGTCATTGCCTGCTGTAACCTTTGATATCACTTTGATCAATAAAAATCATGGATTGAAAAATGTCAGGGTGGAATTACTATATCAACTATTAATGCTTATGACTGAATATGTTCATTTCTCTTTTCACATTTCATTACTGTAGTACACATCAAGTATCATATTACAGGCAGACATCATATGTCAAGTCAATGTTGGGTAAGTAAAGGAAGAACTGGGGGTTCACTTGTTATGTGAGTCAACAGTGTGGTGGTCCGATCAGAACAACGCTAGACTGACTATTACATTACCAGTTGTGTGGAATGTATTACCAGCCCAACACAATGCTACAGACACAACACACAGCCACCATTGTACACTGGCAAACAAACATGTTACTGGATATACAAGTCTACTCCATGATTCACAGACAGCAATCTTGGTGTTACGTGATCTAAACCACAACAATGTATAGAAACAGTAAGACCTGCAGCCATCTGCCAATTAGTAGCTGCACACCTTATAATCAGGCTCATCCAAATCAATATGATCATTCCATGGGTTCCCCCCCACAAGTGCTCCATGCTTCTTGTACCAGACAGCTAATGGAGATCTGGGGATTATGTAATGTGTGACCTGGATCATTGTATCCCAGTAGCACATGCACAATACCTGGTTTCTTAATGCCCAGACACCATTATGTACAGGCCACCATGATATAACAGGAATATTGCTGCCAAGACACCATTTTGAAAAGACCACCACGATATAACAGGAATATTGCTGCCAAGACACCATTTTGAAAAGCCCCCATGATATAATAGGAATATTGCTGCCAAGACACCATTTTGAAAAGGATCACCATGATATAACAGGAATATTGCTGCCAAGACACCATTTTGAAAAGGTCACCATGATATAATAGGAATATTGCTGCCAAGACACCATTTTGAAAAGGTCACCATGATATAACAGGAATATTGCTGCCGAGACACCATTTTGAAATGCAAACAAGATATATCTGAAATATTGCGGCCAAGACACCATATTAAATGGCCAACATGCTGTATTTGGAATATTAACACCAAGACACCATTTTAGAAAGGTCAACCTGATATGCATGAAATATTGCTGCAAAGACACCATTATCTACAGGTCACCATGATATCTATGGAATATTGCTTAGTCAACGTGGCATAAAACTACATCATTTTCAACTCATGTGAACTATTCTGCCTTTTTTTTTTATTCCCCAGAACCAATATTTCTGGCAAAGTTAATTTTCTGAAACAATTTTACATTGGAAAAAGTTATTGAAATTCCATATTAAAACTATTCTTTCTCCTCATTTTGAACTAGCAAAGACAACATAATTCCTGCAAAAGTACCTCACAAGGACCCAGCTTAACAAATCACAACTGCAATGATTGAAGGCTTTTGATGGATGGCTCTCTTACTCTCCAGACTCTATTGTTGTGTTCTGAGTTAATGATCCTGTCTCTAGAGGCAAAGCGGTGGCCTTTAACGACCACAATTGATCAAACCTTACAATAGGCTGGAGACATTTCAGACATTGTCACTTCTTCCTGCGCTGCTTGCACAATCTGCCAAGAGTGTCAATACACGTCCCCTTGGATTTGCACAGGTGTTAATGACACCAGTAATATTGTGTTAACAAATCCATAGCTCCAGGCTAATGAACACTGCATCAGTGCAAGCACAGCGCTGAGGCTATGTAATTCCATGAGCAGAAAACAGTAGATATCAATATACCAGGAACTATGAGGGTAAACACATGCTTAATTGGTAAACGAATATAGGAAAGCGGGTTATAGCAATAAGTGGTGTGACTGCTAGCAATATATCACTGAATCATATAGTAATGAAGTATGTTTGATTATACCGCAAATGGTTAAGACAAACACCATTCTTGAAGAACTAAGCAGAAAACAAATGATCCTGTGAATGAGTTTAGTTTTACAACACACTCAGCAATATTCCAGCTATATGGTGGCGTTCTGTAAATAATCGAGTCTGGACCAGACAATCCAGTGATCATCAGCATGAGCATCGATCTACGCAATTGTGATACAATGACATGTGTCAACCAAGTCAGCAAGCCTGACCGCCCGATCCCGTTGGTCACCTCTTACGACAAGCATGGGTTACTGAAGATCAATTCTAACCTGGACCTTCACTGGTCTCGAGTGAGTGAGTGAGTGAGTGTCTTTTAATGCATTGGTCTACAACACTATATAACAGTAGTACATATATAATCTGGGACATGCAAACTGGTGGTTGATAATAGAAGCACCAATTTCTGCCTCAGGGTCACGATGACACACAATCATCCCGATCACAAACTGCACCCACCACAATCCCTGTCAGCTGTCATACAAGCATGTGGTGTCCTATTCAGCATAGGAAACAAAAGTGGAGGAAATTGTGGTTTTATAATGATCTGTTGGTTGAAAAACAATAGCCATTAGTCTCATATCTACGGGTCAATTTAAGGACAGGTTGGGTAGCCTTGAGTTTGCTCACCATGTTGAAGACCCTGGTTTGATTCTACACATGGGTACAATGTGTGAAGCCCATTTCTGGTGTCCCCTGCCGTGATATTGCTGGAATATTTCTAAAAGCGGCATGAAACTAAACTCACTCATTCACTATGGATCAAATGCTGTTGACAAAGAACAGGGGTATAGGTATACAAAAAGATCACTCTTGACATCAATAAAATGTCATCGGTGAGAGAAAACTGTTTTAAATGCCTCTGTGATAATCTCATGTGTAGCTGAGCGACAGGGATCATTACCGCTGGGAAACATTGAGAACCCCTCCAGGTTTACTCTGCCAACACCAAGCATGTGGACACACCAGGACTGTTATGTCACCGGGCCCCACTCACGGAGGATATTGACAACTGGATCAGTGGTATTGATTACCCATACATCAATCACCTACTGAGAACAGGCTGACTGTCAAACATCGCACTTAGCGATAGGTGCATACTGACGACCGAGGAACTACGCTTTTAGCCTTCGGTGTGCTTAAGAGATTTGAAAGAGACTATTTATTAAATTTTGTTGTACTTTCAAAAAGTTTATACAGACTTTGTAATAAGAGATGTTGTTTTTTTACTCTATATTATTGGAGCTTAAGGTTTGATGTATGAATTATTAATGCCTGGGTGAAGCCTCTTTCCCCCTTTATTCCCCCTAAAAAAACGTGACAGAGGAGAAAATACATAGGGAAAGGCAATAAAACAGAGCATCTTGTATTACATTACTTAAGATGTGTAGCTGATCTGTATCGATGGCTCCATCGATCTTAACTTATGGCTGTAGTAGATGAAGTTGACCATTCACTCAAGTTTGTTTCTGGTTTCAGGGTCAAGGTCAATGCGATCCAAAGGACTGGTTCAGCTGATTGGCATCTGACCAATGGTGGCAAAATATGGCCAAGGGAAATCTCTTCCAAACTGTTCAAAAAAGTTAACTTGGCAAATATGTTCAACGATCTAATAACAATTAATAGGACGTCTATGAACTGAGATATGCAAATAGTAAAACACATTAAACGTGTATATTCATATAAGAAATCTGATAAGTTTCTTTCACTTTGTAGATCCATGTCTTGCAAACTTGGTTGATGAAGGTCATAGTAAGTGTCCCAACAGGACATTCATGATGTCTATCACTGGATCTTCACATCCAGATTATAATTTTATTCACAGATCAAAGGCATAAAGAATCATTGGAACATGAGATATTTATATGACAATTATATAAAAATCACAACACCTTGGTAACAGCTGCAAGGTCAAGTCGGACGCCACAGATAAACAGACTGCCATCATATTACCTGAATATTCAGGAGTGCAGCAATAAAGAATACAAAATATCAGAATAATTTATCAAAGCTCATTTCTTAAACTGTAGCTGTGCTGTGGGCCTAAAGAGGTTCTTATCTTACTCCCCATGAAGGGTGAGTGAAACACTTTAGTTTTACCCAGCTTTCACCAATATTCCAGCAATATCATGGCAACGGACACCAGAAATGGGCTTCACACATTGTACCCATGTGTGGAATCAAACCCGGGTGTTCAGCGTGACAAGCGAAGACTTTAACCACTTGGCTACCACACCACCCGTCTCCATGAATACCAAACAAACTGTGTGTCCAAGGCAACAGGAGCTCTGCTATGCCAGACACACCTACAACTTCCACCTGAAAGTCAGCCCTTGGCCGAGTAGGCTTATCTGTTTCCTAGTTTCACCTTGGGTTATTAAACTCTCTCAGATCCGCAAGTACTCAATCACACGGAGAGAAACCCAACATTAAGACCATGTGACACTTGTCTCGGACCTGGATATGGGGCTGAAGTATCGATCACTGGTATATCACTGCAGCGCTCATTTCTGTTGACTCAAAGATCACAAACACACAAACAATTATCAGAATCTTGATAACACATCACAAAAGCTTTGAACCAGAGTTAAGGTTACACAAAGGTTAAGCAAATCTAACACTCACGCCTTCAACAGACTAAAGACGTTTGAAAAGAAAAATCCACAAGAAAATTAAACTGTATAGTTGTAGTTAATACCCATCCAATATATCTTGAAAGGTTTGGCTAACGACATCTGGGGGGAAAGGTTTGAAGCAATCTATGCCAGTTGTAATAATAATGATAATATGGCCACTTACATAGTCTTGAACTCAACACCACACAGGCATGCTCTAAGTGCATACAACATGATGGAAATAATGGCCCCAGATAACGCATGCTGCTTGTGAGGTGCTAGAAGGCTAACAGTCATATGACTTAGCCCACCAGGTACCCATTCACTGGTGAACAGGGGCAATTTTGAACAAACTCACTTGCCTAAGGAGAGACCACATGTATTGTGGGGTGGGACACAAGTCCTAGAAACTCTCAAAAGTCAAGGTGACAACAGTCCGTTTGATTTAATTTGAGATCGATGAATTGCTCACTAACACAAAATCTAATAAATGCAACAAAACGAAACTTTGTACAGTCACATGAAATTGACAGACCAACTCTGATGATTTGTCTCATAATTTTGGACACCTGAATAAAAAAGTTGTTTAACAAAAGTTATTTTGTTGTCACTTTTCACTATTTCTTACAAAGGGGGACCACTTGCTGATAGAACAGCCAGGTAATCAACAAGGATGTGTAATGAAATTTCAATTTCACACGTGCAACGCCCAGCAGACCTGCCTGTTCTGCCAGGAAGTGGTCCCCCCTCATACCTGGCTGTTCTGCCAGGAAGTGGTCCCCCCTCATAAGAAATAGCAAAAAGTGACATAATATGTCTCTCCTTGAAGCAAATGTCAAAGTGGGATGTCTAATAATGATTCTCATAATGATTCTCATACTGATTCTCAAGAGATAACTTCATCAGAATAAATTATGCTTCTGAAAACCTTCTGGATCTGGCAAAAAACGTTTCCAGACATAAATCGGTAAGAGACATTATGTAACAAAAGCACAAAGAACAAAATTTCAACATGTCTTTCAACTTTTATGACAAATTAACTGCAGAGAGAACTTTTCCTGACTGTTATGTTTAATAATTTTGTAGTTAATATTGTGCACTCAGATAGGGCTGCAATGAATACACTATGTGGCGAATATGATACCTATCCTGAATATTGGGTAACGAATATGAATAATTATTCACAAATACAATATTGTAGTTAAGTGATTGATGTACAATATGGAACGCCCATGTTGACAGTGTTAATTTGTCACCGCAATAACCAGTGATCTCATGACACTCAAATTTGGTATGTAATAGTTATAGATGATAGTACCATGTGCGGCCTTGGCAAACTCACATCACTTGCGCTACTGCAAGGCTAGTACACATTCAATTCTTGCATATCTCACTTTCCAAAAGTACACAAGGGTTCAAGTAAAACATGCTCCCTTAAAAAAGCGTAAATACTCGTTAATATTCAGTTCTGGTGACCACGAATAACAAAGAATTCATGAAGGGCTACGGTTCGATTCACCGAATATGCGAGTGAATCGTTACAGCCTTACATTCTGAGGATTTCAGGGATATAATTTTGTTATTATCAGCTTATTGTGTTCCAGGAAGCTTTAAACCAATTTCCAGTCAGACAATGGACTGAGTTGCACTGATTTGCAGAGGTGACTCAAACACACCATCATGACATTGAGATGAATAATTGATTGCAGAATCCATTAAACTACCTTCAGGCACAGCATCTTTGGTCAAAACAATTCTGCACTTACACTCAGGAATATATCTTCATTAATGAAGGAGGATGTACGATTGATAAAAGTACAACCATTGCCAACATGCTTCACTGTAATAAGAATTAGTGGAAACCATGTGACAGCGCTTCATTGCCATGGAAACATGCTGAAACCATGTGACAGAGTTTCACTGCCATGGAAACAAGCTGAAACCATGTGGCAGTGCTTCATTGCCATGGAAACAAGCTGAAACCATGTGACAATGCTTCACAGCCATGGAAACAAGCTGAAACCACGTGACAGTGCTTCATTTGACATGGGAACAAGGCCACAACCCTTCATTTCTAAGAGACAAAGGGTTTGACCTGATGTCACAGGTACTAGTCACTTTAACCAGACATATTCCCATCAATCCAAATCTCCAATGGGAATGGTATTAATCAATGGTCCGAATTATGACCTGACCAAAACAGTAGTGATGTGCAGGCACTGTTGTAGGATTCCGCCAAGTGTAGCTGGATGTACCATGCTGAATAGACGAAAGGCATATAGAACCATTGGAGCAGGAGATATCCATATAACAATTACATAACCATCACAACACCTTGGTAGCAGCTGCAAGGCCAAGTCGGTCCACAGATAAACAGGTATAAAGTTTTCTTGCTTGCTTAAGCTTGGCGGGTAATATTCCACTATACTAACACAGAATCTACCGAAAAGGATGTTACATAGCTAGTTAAGTGAGTGAGTGAGTGAGTGAGTGAGTTTAGTTTTACGCTGCTTTTAGCAATATTCCAGCAATATCACGTGGGGGACACCAGAAATGGGCTTCACACATTGTGCCCATGTGGGGAATCGAACCCGGGTCTTCGGCGTGACGAGCCAACGCTTTAACCACTAGGCTACCCCACCACCCCAGCTAGTTAAGGATAGTAGACAGAGTACTACAGGCTACTGGATTTCAGTCAGTTAAGTCCTGTGGATTCAGAGATCAGCCAAACATGAAAAGGGCAGGAATTCCTAAAGGGACTATTTGTGTCACTGATGGTCAGGTCAGACATGTTTTCTGGAATGTATGGAAGATCAAAGGCCTTGATCAATCTGGATTCCAATATCCAGTCAAACAGTAAACTACACAACTTCCACAAGACAGAGACAAAGTCTTCAGCAACATCGGAATGTTTAAGCACTAGAGATGAAAGACAGTCATAAGCAAATAAAGTGAAATGACAGATATCTGAAAGGCTTGCAATATAAACAGGTGTAACTGACATTGATTATGTGGCAACAATTGTCTCAAAAACAAACATCTGAAATGATTAATTTCTATCCTACCCACCCACCCACCCACCCACCCAACAGTAATAAAAATAGAGAGAAATCAATAAACAAACAAAAAAGAATAGCAGAAAACTCTGGCCTGATGATTGTAATTATTAAACAGACATTCGGTACCGTGTCTTACATGTCTAGCCAGGTAACCAGTACATTCATCTATGATAAATTGAATTTGAAACTAAATATGCTCTGTGAGATTCCAAATGTTCCGCTAGTTAGTTAATGTCATTTGAAACCTGTAAATGACCAATCTGAATTGAAAAATTCATGGTCGAATATTCACTGACCAATCAGAATTGAAATATTCATGGTCGAATATTCACTGACCAATCAGAATTGAAACATTCATGGTCGAATATTCACTGACAATCAGAATTGAAACATTCATGGTAGAATATTCACTGACCAATCAGAATTGAAAAATTCATGGTCGAATATTCACTGACCAATAAGAATTGAAACATTCATGGTAGAATAATCATTCATATTAAGTTACACATGTCATTCCCTTGGTCTCTATATAATTGGGAATCAAGTTGTCTTTGAAGAATTAGGTTATCTCAGGATCACTATGAGAAAAATGAAACGTTCATATTTTCTACACAATTTGCAATCACACGATCACACGATAGGAGTAACTGCAGTAGAAGTATTTGCTGAACGTAAGCCTGTGTTCCACTCAGCATGTATTCACAGTTGAGCATGATGCCAATCTCAAACTGTTGTACCCAAAGGCAAGGCATACAAGCCACTAAGCCTTCATGTCATTAAAAGTCATTTTGGAAATGGCTGTGGTCACTAAATGCCTGTATAGAACTTACCTATGAAACAACTTGAACTAGGCTGTAATTCACACACAACAAATATGTTCCTTGTCATTGTGTACTGTTGATGGTGTATAGTTACAAATGAATATCCATACCATAATTAACGTCAAAAAAGTATTCATTTATTAACATTATCATGATTAACCATTACAGTGAGGGGGAATAAAATCATACTCAACCTACAGTCCGTTTGAGACAAAATGATACCGATGAATTGCAATCATAAAAAAAATAAAAATGTTGTTTAAAAAACTGTCATCATTTATTTGTGCGTCTTCCCAGTTTATTACAAGGGCGCATTGGCAACTAAACGAACAGCGGAAAAGCGAGATGCACGTGCGTTAACGGGTTCTCATCAAATTTTTGAGCTGGCAAGATGACACGTACCCCAGCTGCAGAGGCAGTGCGCTGTATGTACTTAGTAATTGCATACTTGGGTCACCCCTGTCATTTTCATCCTTGAAGAAATCATAGACTTTGTAAATTATAGACTTTCATTTTCTCACTTTGTCAATCAGCAGTAATCACATGTCTCTGACGTCACTAATACACGTGCATCTCGCTTTTCGCGCTGTTCCTTTAGTTGCCAATGCGCCCTTGTAACATACTTGGAAAACGCACAAATAATTGATGACGGTTTCTTAAACAACTTTTTTCTTTTTGTGACAAAAATTATGCAATTTTTTTCGAGAGTTGGTCTGTTGTTTTTATTGCACTCCCCGTTGGTTTGATTCTTTTATGTCTATTTGTTTTTGTGTTAGATTGCAATTCATCGGTATCATTTAGTCTCAAACGAACTGTAGTTTATGTTCAGAAGTTGAATACATTAATGGATTAACTGCAGGTCTACTTAGGTAATTTTGTATCAATACGCATAGCAAAATGAATTGTATTATTCATCAATATGTCATTATATTTCAGCCCTTTTAGCTGATATTTCAGTACTAAAATTCCAATCAGTCACATCCCTTTTTCTCTCCCCACATAACACTTCACTAACTCTATGAGTCATTTCAAATGGACACTGTTGATGATCTGCCCCATTTAGAAGGCCTTTTCTAAAACACACAAAGGCCTGCTAGCTCTATGTATATTCTGCTCGTTGGCATTGTTGGAGAAAGAGTGAGTTTGGTTTACACCGCTTTTAGCAATATTCCAACAATATCACAGTGTGGGACACCAGGTATTGGCTTCACACATTGTGCCCATGTGGGGAATTGAACCCAGGTCTTCAGCATGACGAGCGAACGCCTTAGGCTAGTAGGCCACCCACAGCCCCTTATTGGAAAGGAAAAATCCTTAACGCTGGAATACATGTATATGTTATAGAATTGTTTTCATTAGTTCACACTAACATTGGGATATACTGCCCTCACAGTGTACAGTGAACACCTTGGTGACCTGTCACACTAACATTGTGATATACTGCCCTCACAGTGTACAGTGAACACCTTGGTGACCTGTCACACTAACATTGTGATATACTGCCCTCACAGTGTACAGTGAACACCTTGGTGACCTGTCACACTAACATTGTGATATACTGCCCTCACAGTGTACAGTGAACACCTTGGTGACCTGTCACACTAACATTGTGATATACTACCCTCACAGTGTACAGTGAACACCTTGGTGACCTGTCACACTAACATTGTGATATACTACCCTCACAGTGTACAGTGAACACCTTGGTGACCTGTCACACTAACATTGTGATATACTGCCCTCACAGTGTACAGTGAACACCTTGGTGACCTGTCACACTAACATTGTGATATACTGCCCTCACAGTGTACAGTGAACACCTTGGTGACCTGTCACACTAACATTGTGATATAACAGTTACAGTGAACACCTTGGTGACCTGTCACACTGACATTGTGATATACTACCCTCACAGTGTACAGTGAACACCTTGGTGACCTGTCACACTAACATTGTGATATACTGCCCTCACAGTGTACAGTGAACACCTTGGTGACCTGTCACACTAACATTGTGATATACTGCCCTCACAGTGTACAGTGAACACCTTGGTGACCTGTCACACTAACATTGTGATATACTGCCCTCACAGTGTACAGTGAACACCTTGGTGACCTGTCACATTAACCCCTGCACTCTACCCATGTCTGATGGTATTAAAGCCATTAAATGGAAAAACAACTGATCATTTTCAATACTAGCATGAACTACGAGAACAAGGCACACAGGACATTTGTATAAGACTCAATGAAGCATGCCTTTAGTTAATGTCCAGTAACTGTCTTTGAGCTAGAATCTCTCCCTGACAATGACAATGTCACAAATGAGTGATCTTATAAAGCTGTTGGAGACAAACACAAATCTTTGTCTAGGTCAAGAAACAGTTAACGTAAGTACAGACACTTGCAGAGACACGATCATAAATGTGTTCACGGATGTATATCAGGTTTCAGGTCCTTGAGTGAAATAATGGCACTTACAAATCAGGACATTTCAACACCAACCGATAAACCCACCGAAATATTCTCATCACCAGTTGTGTAATTAAAATCAAAACAATAATTTTAGTTTGTGAATAATGGCACTCACAAATCAGGACATTTTTTTAAACCAAATGATAAACCCACCGAAATATTAATATCATATGTGGTGTAATTAAATTCCCAAACAATAAGTTTTGTTTGTCATGATACATGCTAACAGAAAAACCCTTAAATAAAACTCACATTAAGCAAAAAACTCATCTCATTAAGTCTTGCACAATACAGAGACAGTACAACAGTGACACATTCCACAATTGAAGGTATTAAAATCCCTTCGTATAGATGCAAAACATCAATAAGCACTTATGTGTAACAGAGCCTTGTGGCATGTCCATTTAAAGTGCTATGTTAATATACGTCCAGTCAATGATGGATCCGACCAGCAATAAGTAGGTGCAGGGAGCTCGCACTGTGTCAGAAACATTCGTACCCCTGTAACACACCTATTCAATCATGAAAGTGCTGCTGTAAGGAATAAAGATTAATAAGTCTCATATCTTACCTGTCTTTTCATCCATTCTTGAAGCGGTATTTTATTCCCAGTGTTTAACTCAAAGCCCATGCAAGTCAACAAAACGGGGGGAGTCATTACCTGCTGACTGTCATTCATCTAGGTAGGTTATGAACGGCAGGTAACTTAGCCATGCCCCTACCCCGTTCTTTCGACAGGCCACCGACAGTAAACATAACGGTCTGCTGAGGAGCGGGTCTGATCACACTTAGATCAATAGGCTTAACGTTGCTAATGCCGTCATGCAAAAGCCGGAGCTCCCCAATATAAGATTTATGGCTTTACTCGGTATACATCCTTCACAGAAAGCCATAGCTACGCAAGAGAGACAGCACCTAACTAAATTCCCAGAACCCAGGTGTTCCACCCGGGAAATGGTCATATGCTCCAAGCTGGGTTGAAATCTGATATGGCATTGTGCCGACTATAGCTCGAGTTTCCTTAACTACGGGATGTGGTGGAACTGTTGCCGGGTGACAGAAACAAATGAGAGGATGATATTGATTATGATGTTCCTTTACACTTTTTAGTGTTAGTTTATTAATGAAGCTGACATATTGTGGTCTGACATGACCCCTACAGTGTCACAGAAGAGCTCGTTGAATTCACAAACACATCATCATGTAAAAAAATATTAAAGAACATTTTTTTCAAAAACAGACGTGCTAAAAAATTGTTATATGATAATGAAAACCTCATACTTGATTTTTGTTCCCAGATACTCTAAATGGCTGTTGTCTAATTTTACCATAAATTTGTAGTTCACATGAGACGTAAAGTATAAACTGTCAATATCCAACACATTATTTGTTCGGAAAAGTCCAACCACTGTTAACAGAAAAAAAACACCGTCATTTTCACATGTATATGTGTTCAGTTTCATGCTTCTGTTCAGTTAATGCCTAAAGTCTGTTTGAATGGGCAATTTCCATCAACACATGAGGTCCAGGCATGCTATGTCTCTGTGCTGAGCGAGCAAATTTACATCATTTGTTGTAAGCAACATGGTCACACCCACAATAAGCCACTGTTGGCTGGCCTGGCATACAAAGGAGGCTATAAAACGTAGCGGAATGTTTGTCTGGCTGTCCTGAAAACAACAGGAGAAAGTTGAGATACCACTTCATGTGGTATTATATTCTGTAGACTGAGAAACTGTGAGAGTTAAGTCCTAGTTTATAAGCATATAAGTTTGAGCTGTGTCAACAAAATGTATTTCGCATGCAAGTTAGTCCTAGATGTAATCTATGTTTGTCAAGTAATATACCTTGATGTAAGATGGTCAGTAGGCAGCAGGAACAAACAGTCGGCAAGTAAATATCACTATCAGCTAGTGGTGTTCCGATTAATTGAAATAATCGAAGATTGGTCGCAGTGACCAAACGACCAAGCAATTGATCACATTTTCTAAAAATCGAACACAAATGATTTTGGAACTACTGGTTTGGTCTTTTAACACTTGACGACGGAACATATCTTTAAAGTTGTCAGGGCCTGAAAATGTGTTTAATTGTTAGAAAACTCACTTGACTAACTGAAAAGTCATGACTGAATATTTCTTGAAGACTCCAGGAAGTTTTTCTTCATGATATATCAGTTATCAAATTAAAGTAGCAAGTTGCACCATGTTATACTTATCTGCAATAACAACCTGATTAGAAAAATCTGAAAAATGATGCTAACCAATTTTTTTCGATGATTGATCGGTTGTAATGAAACAATCATCAATTATGAGATTTTAACCAACTCCCAACACTACTACACCAGACATACATAAATACAATACACATCAGTTGGCATACTTCAGTGGGTGAGTGTGGTTTTACGTCGCTATTCCAGCAATACCACCTCCCCATTTCACTAGACCATCTGTAGGTATATATTAGTTCGCAAGACCATCTTTAGGTACCATAGGCATACATCGTTCACTAGACTATCAGTAGGCATATATTAGTTCAATAGACCACCAGTAGGTATATATTAGTTCACTAGACTATCAGTAGGCATACATCTGTTCAATAGACCACCAGTAGGTATACATCAGTTCACTAGACTATCAGTAGGCATATATAGGCATCTGTTCAATAGACCACCAGTAGGTATACATTAGTTCACTAGACTATCTATCAGTAGGCATATATCTGTTCAATAGACCACCAGTAGGTATACATCAGTTCACTATATCTGTTCACTATCAGTAGGCATATATTAGTTTACTAGACTATCAGTAGGCATATATTAGTTCACTAGACTATCAGTAGGCATATATTAGTTCACTAGACTATATGTAGGTATATATTAGTTCACTAGACTATCAGTAGGCATATATTAGTTCAATAGACTATCAGTAGGCATATATTAGTTCACTAGACTATCAGTAGGCATATATTAGTTCAATAGACTATCAGTAGGTATATATTAGTTCACTAGACTATCTGTAGGCATATATTAGTTCACTAGACCAGCAGTAGGCATATATTAGTTCACTAGACTATCAGTAGGCATATATTAGTTCACTAGACTATCAGTAGGCATATATTAGTTCACTTTATTATAAGTAGGCATATATTAGTTCAATAGACCATCAGTAGGTATATATCAGTTCACTAGACTATCAGTAGGCATACATCTGTTCAATAGACCACCAGTAGGTATACATCGGTTCACTAGACTATCAGTAGGCATACATCTGTTCAATAGACCACCAGTAGGTATACATCGGTTCACTTCAGACATATACATCTTGGTTCACTAGACTATCTATCAGTAGGCATATATTAGTTCAATAGACCACCAGTAGGTATATTATACTTGACTATCAGTAGGCATATATTAGTTCAATAGACTATCAGTAGGCATATATTAGTTCACTTTATTATAAGTAGGCATATATTAGGTCACTAGATTATGTGTAGGTATACATCAGTTCACTTGACTATCAGTAGGCATACATCTGTTCAACACACCACCAGTAGGTATACATCGGTTCACTGGACTATCAGTAGGCATACATCTGTTTAATAGACCACCAGTAGGTATACATCGGTTCACTTGACTATCAGTAGGCATACATCTGTTCAATAGACCACCAGTAGGTATACATCGGTTCACTGGACTATCAGTAGGCATACATCTGTTCAATAGACCACCAGTAGGTATACATCGGTTCACTTGACTATCAGTAGGCATACATCTGTTCAATAGACCACCAGTAGGTATACATCGGTTCACTTGACTATCAGTAGGCATACATCTGTTCAATAGACCACCAGTAGGTATACATATCAGTAGTTCTGTTCTGGACTATCCACCAGTAGGTATACATCGTTCACTAGACTATCAGTAGGCATACATCTGTTCAATAGACCACCAGTAGGCATACATCATTCACTAGACTATCAGTAGGCATACATCTGTTCACTAGGTACTATCAGTAGGGCATACATCGGTTCACTAGGTACATATCAGTAGGCATACATCTGTTCAATATACATCTGTTCAATAGACCACTATCAGTAGGCATACATCTGTTCACTAGACTATCAGTAGGCATACATCGGTTCCACCAGTAGGTATACATCAGTTCACTGGACTATCAGTAGGCATATAGTTGTTCAATAGACCACCAGTAGGTATACATCAGTTCACTTGACTATCAGTAGGCATACATCTGTTCAATAGACCACCAGTAGGTATACATCGGTTCACTTGACTATCAGTAGGCATTCATCAGATCACATGACTGTAAGGAAGAATCCCTGTGTGCAAATTTCATTGGTAAAACAATTCCTCCAAACATCCTTCGTTTAAAATCAAGTTATAGTTGCTGAATTTGTTTCAACTGCCTGTCCTGTTTGTCCATAATTGTAAGGGAGACAAAACCTAAAGGTTAATAATAATAATAACAACAATAATAATACGTGTATTTATATAGCGCTGTATTCCATGCAGAAACATGCTCTAAGCGCACAGGAATAAAACTAAATACAAAGTCTGGATGTCACACATAATCCTCCCCTTCATCATCAGTTGCAGCACTATCTGGCAATTATCAATGGACAGAGCCTACAGTTTACCAATACCAAGAAGGAACAATATATACACGACAGAACACACATTCTCAATAAAAACATTGAGAACGTCAGTTCATCACAAAACATGTAAATGCTACTGAACTGCTTTTCCTCGGCTGAATGATTTTCATCTTGGCTCTAAACACAACTTCACACAGGAGAGAGCACTGAAATCGCTGACATGAATAATAAATGAATATTAAGCTATGAATTCTTGCTGGCTCACCAAAGGCTCCAATTCATATGCATTTCTAATCAATAATCAGCCTGATCAATATCTTAGATATTATATCAGCGGAAACAAGAGTAATCTAGTACTGAACGAACATTTTAACTTATAGGTTAATCAATGTTTTATCACACTTTAAAAAATTACCTCTTTATAGACAAATCTGAGAATTTGGCCATAAAACTGATTCAGCACAAATATGTCTTTGTCATGTTTATTGTTGTTATTTCCAAGTAAAGCTGTTACTCATTATGGTACAAGACCTAACAGGAGAGTTACCTACCCTGGCAATATCCATCATGTCTTATATTATCAGTATTGATGATTCCGTTATTTCCATTTCACTGATCCTAATTTATGAACCATTTAGTGTTAATCATAAAATCGGGGTTAATGGTAAAAGTGTTCGCTCGTCACGCTGAAGACCCGGGTTCAATATCCCAAAATGTGTGAAGCCCATCAATACTCCAACAATATCACAGAGGGGACACCAGAAATGAGCTTCACACATTGTACCCATGAGGGGAGTCGAACCCAGGTCTTCAGCATAACAAGCAAACCTTTAACCACTAAGCTATCCGACCACCCGGAAACTAGCCTGTATGAACTTTGTGTAATTATCTAACAGTTTTCTATTTCGGATGTCATTACTGTAGTTATCCTTTCACACTGAAGTCTTCTGATTGGGACCACCATGTGAGGTGTAACAAGACCTTCGGCTTCAATATTTTATTTCATACACATATTGTTCCAATAACATTGTAGCCAATAGTTGAATAACAATAATGGTAAATGTTAGACAAAAAGACCCACTGAATTCATATCTTATAATAAAAAAATTGATAAGTACAAGTGGGACCAACTTTATGAACCATAACTGTTCAATGCCGTTTTTAAACATAAATTCACTTTAAAAACATTTAACAAATCAAATGAGGGTTCTACATCCTACATTGACAAACCATTTCAGTTTGGGTACACTTGCCCACTTGATATCCAGTGTATAACATAGTGTAACCATGGTGATAATGACAACATCAGTGATGGCAAACAGGGCATTGGAAGTTCCCCATGACGTGATGACATTGCAGATCAGCGTCAGGAAGCCAGTCTGGAGCTAATCAGGAAAGCTCTTTCATACCACCTGCTATCAATGGTGGAAATTACACTTAATTGTAATAGCACAGTGATGAGACATGGATTTCAAATTAAAGATTTCCCCTCGTGTACACCAGAGATTCCTGGCTTGGTACCAGTGGTCACATCTTCATTACTATTAACGCTGACACTGCGTACACGTGTTATGAGGCTAGGACAGGTCCACATTTACTATCCAGGGTCCCCATCCACAAAGCATTTGTCATGTTATTACCTGTCATAGCTCTATGCTTTATCATAGGCTTAAGAGTCTCGTATCGCTACAGACGTTTTGTGGATCAGGATGCAGGTAAACTGGTGTTAGTGCAATAAGTGGGAGAGAGTTGATATGAGAATGTGTGTGTGTGTGTATGTGTGAGTGAGGTGTGTGAGAGAGAGAGAGAGAGAGAGAGAGAGAGAAGGGTGAGGTGTGTGAAAGGTGTGTGAGTGAGTGAGTGTAGTGTAGGTGTGTGTGTGTGAGACAGACAGGTGTCTGTGTGTGTATGTTTTTCGCTGCTTTAACAATATTCCAGCAATATCATGGCGGAGGACACCAGGAATGGGCTTCACACATTGTACCCATGTGGGGAATCAAACCTGGGTCTTCAGCGTGATGAGCGGATGCTGTAACCACTAGGCTACCCCCAGTGTATGTGTGAGGTGTATACATGCTTACACACCTGTCAGCAGGGTAATATATGCTGCCTAATTGCAATATGGTATAGCAACAACAGGATGACACAGCTACATCAGAAACTATAGGTAATCATGATGAAAGTGTTTTTGTTTTAGAAGTATTTGATCGTGTATATGTATGTTATGTTTCTAAATTGAGTTTGGTTTATGGCTGATGCGTATATTTTCAGGCATTCATTCGTAAAGTATGAACCATGCAAATTGTCGTGTTTGGTCATATTTTTACATGTATTTAAGTATATTAATTTTTAAAAGTGTAATAAGTCAAATACACATTACCCCTACATCAGTCAAGTTTTTACACTTTTTCAATATCAACTTACACCTATTAAATAATGTTCAAATTAATAACATTTCTTAACGCAATAGTCTGTCACAATAAACTAGACCAGTCAATACAAAACTAGTACCCAAAGTGTTAGCAGAGATGAGTTCAAACACTTACCCTCAAAACCTCACTTTCCAAAATCAAAATATACTAACATCCTTGAATGACTGCATCCATATTTTTCCATGTTGACAACATTGGCATCAGAAATTATAATCCACACATGTATCCCCATACCGAGAACCGAGCAATACAGCCGCCCCCTCAGCCCAGCTCCATCACCTCACAGCTCATAGCTCATCCTAGCAAGCTGCACATCATCTTCACCCCGACACCAGAAAGTAAGAAGATTCCTGGCCTTGTATGATGAATGTCAGTAGTGGGGCAGTGAAACAATCAATTAATCAATCTTTGCCCTATAGTGCTTCACAGAAGTCAATTACATGCTAACTTCATGAGTTTAATCAAGAGGCTTGTTAATCTTTAAACAGTTGGATCTTTTTGTCAGGTAATGAAATAGGTGGGTTCGGCCACCGCAGCCCCCAGAGGATGGGTGTTAATTAGAATGTTGTTCCATCCTCGGCCCATGTGTCACTGCTGTCCTTATCAAGATGGTCGAAAATGAATAACAACTTGAATTATTCATTCACTTTTCAATAAGAACATTAATGTCAACAGCTGGACTTCTGAAATATGGTAAATCTACCTATAAGTTCCAAAGATTCAGTCACGAACTGATGTTTTTTTCTTGGTATCCATTAAAGACACAACCTTATATATTCAAGTGAAAGTTTCTGACGTCCCTCCATGGTTCAATGAGGTAAAATTCTCAAATACTGCTCTATTTTAGGTTAATTTGTTATCAGTCTTAGTGAATTAATACACAGTAAACTAATTCACAGCAACACTGTAACATAGGGAAAAATCTTTGACAAACTTTATGTCAAATACATTCATTACCGGTGTAATTGTTTTTGAGAAAATATGGACTTCAAATTCCACACTGAGTGGACAATAAGTACCCCAAATTATTTTTCGTAAAGATACGCTATATCACAAAAATAGATGAAACCTTTAAGAATAACTAATGAATATAAGTAGCGATGTATATACCAAAAGGAGCCAGTCAGTTGTAGACAACAGAATGTAACAGTCGGCGATTGAAAGTCAATACCTCAATTACTAACACAGAGAACAAACAAAGGGAAACAACTCCTAATTACCCTTGTAACAGAACTTTCACACAACCTGTACTCAGTACATACAGTTCCATGTGTTATCAGGGTTGTAGAACAGCTTTCCATACAGACCAATAAAATATTTTGTCATTACAGATCCAACCTGCCATAGATGTAATGGTTCCCGAGTATATTAGTGTTTCACTGAAAAGCACTCGTTTGATGTTCTGTAGTCTTCAGTAAACTGCAGCTTGAACCTTGATATGAAAAATATTGTTTTAAGAACACAAAGTCTGTCTCATTAAACAGAAAATCCATAAATAGATGCCAGTCATACCACATACATTTCTGCTAAGAGCAATTTCACTGTCTCAGGCTACATTAAACTATATATATACACTCGGACATGGCGAGTCCGGGCTCAATTTCAGCATTAAGAATTTGCACTAGTACAACTTGAAACTGCTAAATGCAATCTCCTGTATGTACATGTATCTCTTTGCTGCCTAGACAGGGGTGGAAATAACTTTATAATTGCTAGTGTACTCCGGTACAGTGGCACATGTAAAATCACTTGCCCTGATAATTTTTCAACTATACTGGACGTTTTGTTGTGGATTTTTAAAATAAACAACATAATTTAGGTTGGAAAGTAAACTGGACACCGGTACAGTGTGATATACAAATTTGCTTGCCCAACAGAAAAATCACTGGACTCGGACGTCCGGCAATGGGTTATTTCCAACCCTGCCTAGAGAACACTGACTTCTGGGAAGCAGAATAGTGAGGAATTGGCTTTGAGCAGTGACTGATCACAACATGGACAGCGATTGAATGACTGTTTCTGTTAATGTCATGCATTTTATTATGGTAACATAAAACACTCTTACCAGACCCAGAATAATTTTGTCCAAATGATGTTCATAATCATCATGGGCACAACGTGTGAAGCCCATTTCTGGTGTCCCCCGCCGTGATATTGCTGGAATAGTGCTAAAAGCGGCGTAAAACTAAACTCAGTCCGTCAGTCAGTCATAATCATCAATATCAAAATTCAAATTATGCCAAATTATATATGTGCAACCTGTTTTTGTCTGGTGCTATGGTTGCACCAGGTGCCATAAGTTTCATTTTGTTAAATTGAGCCCTGCTATTGGTACCATGCTGCTGATACCCATCTGATGGTAACCCACTCCATGGTAGACTGAATCAGGGTTACTGAGGTTTGTGTTGCCCACAGAGACTTCTTATGTTGGACTTGACATTGCTAAATGCCCAATGCTTACACTGTGTCTGAAAATTATTCCCATGTTGTCTTTGTGTTCCTATACCTTGGAAATATAAACAACAATATGCATAGCTCCCCCATAAAAAGGGAGGCGATCTCAAAACTGGAATTATGTTTTCTTTGTCCGACAAGAAACTTTTGAAATGTTCCCTCACATTACCATGACTGCCCTTGATCCCATGAACGGCTTCTGTTACTTCATTTGTTTTCCTCCAGTTTAAAGCAGTGTAATAATGTGGACCCAAATGTATTCAAGGCAAGCCTTTATTTCCTTAATCACTGACATTATACCCTATGTAGTTATATCAGAGTCTTTTCTCTGGACAAAGTATGGTAAACACATCAATTTCAGGCTATGCTATAAGACAAGATGAAAATCATTGTTTGGAGAAGATTGGTTGAAGATCTGTTGTTATGTTTGTTACCAGTTTAACGAAACCATGGAGCTGTGTCTGCAACAAGAGTGATTGAGTTTAGTTTTACACCAATTTTAGCAATAATTTCCAGTAATATCACGGCAGAGGACACCAGAACTGGGCTTAGCACATTGTACCCATGTGGGGAATAAAATCCGGGTCTTTGGCAGCGAGGAGCGATATGATACGTATCGCAATATCTTACAATGATCTTTAGTTATTTTCTTTAAAGAAAGTATATTTTGATTGCAAGAAACAGTGTAAAGTTTGATATATCTGTCAATTTCTAGTGATAATTAACAATTTTAAGGTCAATCATACATATCATGATACGAAAAAAGTATCAATAATATTATCGTCAGATAAAGTATCACGATTATTGATACTACGATATATGGTCACAGCTCTAGTTAAAATCAACATGAAAATAACCTAGTGCACAAAGTGTCTCACATTTCAAATAAATATTAAACATGAAAGTAAGTAATTTGTTCCTACGTTCACCAGGTAATAATCCTCCTGTCAAAGATTATTTGCAAGAAAATTACATCTGGTCACATTTTGATATGTACCATATTTTTATTACCCTGTAAATCACAGGCAGCGTTGCTACCGGTCGTACACAGCAAGAATTTACAGAACAGATGTGAGCAAGTCACTGAGATATTAATTGCCATCGATATAAATCGTCACTCATCAACACAAGTCCTTAGTTACCAGGGTTAATGCTCCAGGACACGAGTCAACAATCCATGTGTTTTGTAAACCCCTCAGTTTTGCCCCTTAGCTGGCCCTTATGTTTGTTTATGAAACTCAATTACAGCTCATAAATGTCAAACTTTCAACAGAGGCTCATAAAAAAATATCCCATTACACAATCAACTATAACTTGTGAGTGTAATACAATTTAAAAAGTCCTTAAGATCTGTTCAGTGTTACTTCATTTTTTCACTGACCATATTTTACATATTTTTCTGATGTCTTATCTTTACAATTATATCTTGTAGCACTGTCAATAACAACAAAAGCTAACTTGATGGTTCAAATATAACATTAAATTTGATTTGAACAAAACCCTGAAAAAATAGATGGAATCAACATTGAATACATATTTAAACATATTTACCAAACATTAGATTTATAGTACTACAGCGTTTGAAATACCTGCTTGCCCAACCACACAGGAAGGGTTATTTTCAACACGGACTGCTAGATTCTCAAATTCACCTGCCCGACGGTCGGGTTAAAATTTCGACATGTATATGAAGATATTCATCATATTTCAGGACAATAAATCATTATTAATACACTCGTAAAAATAAATCCTGAATTCCAATTGGATGATAAACTACATTGCTTGTCAAACCTAAATTATTTGCGGGCAGGTAAGTTTTGGTAAGGGCTGGCAAGTTTTACATCTAACAGGTCTGTGGTCTGGCTGAAATTTTGGGGGAGTTTCATACCCTCAGTACTAAACCAATAAATATAAACAATAAATATTTAAAGCACATATAAATGAGGGAAAGGCTTACAAATTAGATCTTTTACACTAGTGATAACACATTTTCCGCAGAAGGGGTTTAGACTTGTCTGTGGATTCAAGTACCCAAAGCTTAACCAGGCTCCTTAATCGTGTACACCTACAATTTGTCTACAGGCTAGAAATGTAAGTAAACAGTCTGACTGGGCTTAACACTCCCATATGCCAAGGTCTGGTCTCTGCCTGATAAGAAATGTATGTACTTGTAACTAACAGAGACCTAAAGGGGTCTTGAGTTTGATTAAAACTATATTAATCAACTTGCAATGCTTATCATCTGGTTTATCAAGTCATAAACAAGACTTAAAGTCCCCACAACTGAAGCTATAATTGAGAATTATTTTGTTCCTATCCTGATATATGCATAACTCTTGATGCATGATTATCAATCACTATCTATCAGCTGGTTTGATAAGTAATAAATACTTATTAATTCTGATACGGAAATAATTATATTTCATCACCATAAAACAACTCTGAGTATGTTGTCCTCTTCCAAATCAACAAATATTCTTGTCCAGAGTATATATGTACCTTTAAACCAGTGTTTGCCCTAACCCTGAAAAGCTGAAGGCCCTAAGGACCCAGAATCATAAAAAGTTGTGGGTCCTGATCAGAATGTGTAGGCCCTATATTTTAGCTACAACATAACTTATTCCCAGCAAACAAAAAATGTGACAACTAACAAACTGAGTTATAGAGTTTAATTTAACTCTAGTGACTGACTAGTCTTTATTTACAGCAAAATCAACATCCATGTCATCAAAGTCTTCCTTGAAAAATGATAGTCGTTTCACTTACAGACAACAGCTGCTGATCAAGATAAAAACTACAGAAATTACTGAATGATGTTTTCTGAAAATTAATACTCTTAGTTATTGGGGATGAAAAGTTGTCGGCCATAAGGACCTGCAGAAAACAAAAGCTGTGGGTCCGAGTGGTTTTCAGTCGGCTTTGGGCCTAAGGACCGACCTTAATTTCGAACGCTGCTTTAAACCTCTAATCAGCTGGTCTGGCAGTCTAAGAGAGATTGTCTACAGTAATTCCTGCATCTAGTAAAGTCAGTGAACATGATATCTTTTTCAATTTTTCATTTCTTGTGTTGCGAGGTTGTATATATTTGAAAAGTTATTTAATATAATCAATATCAATAATGTATGTGTGTGTGAGGAAATTATAACTATTATATATAGAAATAATTGTGTCTGAACATACTAAAGGTAAATAAATACACATGTTCACTGAAGTGTGACTGTTGAAACAGATTAATTAGCATATGAAAGAACATTCCCATGGCCATATGTGTATGAGAAACTAAATTCGAATAAGTATTCGACCTTGTGGTGAGGTACAAGTAAAGTATAAATGTAACTAGGAATTCCTTGAACAGGTGGGCACGGTATGTTCATGTTAATGATAGTCAGGAATAGTGCATATAGACTTTTGTAATGTGAATACGTTACTCTTGTAATACAAAGTATTTATTCCTGAGTGTGCTTGTGTGTGCTTGTGTTTTAATTTAAGTCGTTACTTGTCAATATCATGAAGCACTATGTTTCTCGCATAACAAATGTTGAATGATAATTAAGTCCTGCGATTACTATCTATTCTGTGCTTACATGTGCACAAACTGCAAACCAGCGGGCCATGTAACTAACACTACACAACAGCACAACATAATCCTGTGAGAAAACTGTTGATACCTGGCCATTGTCAATTATCTGCTGTTCGAAGAAATAAATATTGAAATATACTTTAAAAATGTGCAGCTCTATAGCCTTTCAACATAATGATTATTAAACAATAAAATTGAGAAAAATCACAGAAATACTGCAACTATCACGGAGACATTCATCAACAAATAAAACTAAAACCGATTCAACAGGTGTCACTTTTACAAGCAACGCTGCTGTCAACGAGTATGAGAAGATCAATAGTTCTACTGAAAACAAAAACTGATTGTGAGAACCATTTGGCACCCAGTGTCCATTTAACATTCCCGTGCCAATGTCAACTCGGCCGGTGAGATCTACTCAAATCAACGGAATCATACACACACGTCAAGAAAGATTACGTTGCCTAGTCGAAATCAGGGTCTTGACAGCGCTGGGTCCTTGAGAGTTTCTGATTTATGACTCTTTGTCAGAGATCAAGCTCATCGCCGTTCCTCCTACAAGACAATAACATATAGATTTTTCTCTTACCCAAGCTCATATACTTCGATAAAATCTAGCATACATACTTACATAGTCGCTAGTCTTTCATGCTTGCCGCGCCTGTCCGCCATATTTGTGTGTAGCATAGGGTGTTGTTGGGGAAACCCGGGTCACGTGATTAGCATGACGTAACAAGCACCTGTTCCGAAAACATGTCGTCTGCTAAACCACAATGGCCTCCCAGGTGTTGATATCACGCGTACGTGAAACGTTGAAGTCTTTTGAAAACTTTATCAGTACAGTTGAGAAAGGTATTTTCAGTGTTCATGTCTATACATATTTGTGTAAACGTTTTAATCCGTTGAAATATCATTATTAATAATATTTTGCAGCATGGCGGATTTATCCGTCATAATAATTTTCTTCCATCCAAATAGAGCTATAGCAGTAAAAGCAGCACAAAAACCCCAAAACACACACAACAAAAACAAGCAAAAAGCAAAACAAAAACAAAAATCCATTATATTTGATGCTGGTTATAAAAAAGGAGAGCTATCTTTCTTCGACCTATTGTTAAGGAATGGTAATCGTGTACTGGAATAGAATAAACAAGGAGCTTTAACCTCATGGCATTCAATTTCAAACGTTCATTGTAATGACTATATTTGTCCCTGTTTCGCAGCTGCTTTTCAGGCGGGTAAAATGACCGTTTAAATAGCAATCAGCCTCTAACAGTTACTTTCTCCTCTTGGTTTGCGTTTATTTGTTTGTTGTTTAACGCCGCACTCGGCAATATTCCAGCTATATGGCAGCGGTCTGGAAAAAGCCTAATCGAGTTTGGACCAGACAATCCAGTGATCAACATCGATCTACGCAATTGGGATACGATGACATGTGCCAACCATGTCAGCGAGCCTGACCTCCCGATCCTGTTAGTCGCCTCTTAGGACAAACATGTGTTGCTGAAGACCAATTCTGACTCGGATCTTCACGGATATTTTGGATTTGTGCGCTTGAGAGACAAACAAGTAATATCACATGCCGAAATTTAGACATGCAGTTCATTTTTGGTTTCGATAACACACGACCAACAATTACAGTAATATTATTTTCAAAGACGTAATAAAATTCAAGCCGAGGTGATGGTCTTCAAATTGAATCCTATCACCAAGCATGCATGATACAGTATGTAAATGCATATACCCTCACAATCACATTGAGTTTCATACAGACAAAGGGAAATAACCCTCCTTCTTACAACCCCAGGGCAAATGCCCAACAATGAGATTTTGACCACCTGCTCACCAATAATGGAGTCAGCTCTGTTGGCAAAAGTATCTGGATCCCGCTGACATTCCGCTCTGCATGTTTCTGGAAGTGAGTGAGTGAGTGAGTGTGATACGCCGCTTTTAGCAATATGCCATCAATATTTCAGCTGGGATTCCAGAAACGTGCTTCATGCACACATTGTACCCATGTGGGGAATTGAACCCAGCTCAAATTAAACAAAATATTCAACACGTTTGACGGTTGCCTGTAATTATTCGAATCGTGGCCAGACAAACCAGTGATTGATAGTGTGAGCATCATGGGTATAACGACTGATAACCAACCAAGTCACTGAACATGACCATCCCATTAATTACGATTAAGTGGGTGAGTGAGTATGGTTTTACCCCGGTTTTAGCAATATTCTAGCAATATCACGGCGGGGGACACCATAAATGGGCTTCATACATTGTACCCATGCGGGGAATCGTCGACTGGCTAGGCTACCCCACCGCCCAATTATGACAAGCAAAGGCTGTTGGTATCCAATTCTTACCTTCTTTGATGGTGTGGGATGCTGTAAAGCTTCCATGAGGAGGTTCTACTTTTTTATTCCATATTTATGTGATCAAGAATCATTTAATGATACTGAGAATTCTCATTAGCGATATCTTAAAATAGAACCTGTAGTAACAGATACAAGAATGCCTTCCTTCATGTACACTTGTTAACCGCAGTTTTGATAACTTTATTAGGCTAATTTCTTGCAAAAACATAAAGACTTTAATTTGTCTTGGACGTTTCCTCTGTCACACCAAGAAAGTAAGCAGCAAATCTGATATTACAATGAGTAATTCATTTTATTCACAGTATTAATTTAATACATGTACACTATGATGTTACCATTGTGCCTGCTTGTTTGTATCTATGTGTTAATATGTGAGAGATATGGAGATACATACAACCAGAAATTATTGAGAATTTAAAGATTGTAAATGTTTTATTTTTTTCACTCATTACTCACGTATTAAATGTGAATATGAGCAGAACATAACTCCAGATTCAAAGCCAGGTGAACAGTTAGTATTTTGTCAAGTCACCATGAGCAGCAATGCAGGCTTCAATGCGGCGGGGCATACTACTGATAAAAGAAGTTAGAAAGTCGTGGGTCCATGCTGTCCCAATATCGGACCTCCTCTTCTTTCATTTCAGCAATATTTGTCAGATTTCTTATTGACACTTTCCTTCATAAGTCCCCAAACATTTTCTATTGGATTTAGGTCAGGGCTATAGCTTGGCCAATCTAATAATGTCATATTTAGGGTCCGAAACCAGTCATATGGCCAAAACAGATATGCCACCCCACACGTTAAATTTCGGACTGTACTTTGGGCGCTGATACAAAGGTTTTTCAGTTTGTTTGGTCCAGAATTTCAGTGTATAAGGAAACAGCCACACAGAACTTTCATCTGAGAAAATCACATTGTCCCAGTTAAAATTTCTATGCTGTAAGCAGGAGTTCAACCTTTGCTCCTTTAGTTCAGGTTTCATGATCGGTGATGGAATTCCTCGACTTTTCTGCCAACCCATTGCATGCAGCTCAGTTCTAATTGTCTCCTTAATGACAGCCACAGTTCCTCTATCAATCATATCCAGCCTTAAGTTTTCTAAACTCCTTCGTTTGTTTTTCGAAACAAGAATACCAAGCCGCCTCCTGTCACTGACAGTCAGTCAATTTTCTGGGCCTACCTGCGCCTCCTTGGTGCTCAATGCCATATCAATTTGCAATATTTTTCAAAACGCGATAAACAGTGGACAAAGGGATGCCTGTTCTACTTGAAATCACTTTAGCTGATCTGATGTCCTTGTTATAATACTCTAAAACAACTTCCTCTTCACTAAATCATCCACACCGAGGATCACTGAAAATGTCGTCTGCTAGCAAGTAAACAAAGGGGAATAACTCTTCACAAACTAATGAAAAAGGATTAACGGAGTTGTCTCTCTTGAATGAAACCAAGCACTTGATAGCTGGTCAATGTTGTTTATACTAGAAATCTAATTAAACATATTCCTAAAATTCTCAATAATTTCTGGTCATACTATATTAGACAAGAATGCCTTCCTTCATGTACACTTGTTAACCACAGTTTTGATAACCTTACTAGGCTAAAAATGTTGTTGCATCAACATGCATTAAACACGTTAATTTGTCTTGAACGCCTCCTCTGTCATACAAAGAAAGTAAGAAGCAAATCTGATATGACAATGTTTTTATTTTTTATTTTTACAGTGCTAATACTTAAGCATGCACAATACGATGTACCAATGTGCCTGCATTTTTGTATCATTGGCCCTTGGCCTAGAATTACAGAAATAAAATCTGTCTCTGTCTGTCTGTCTGTCTGTGTCTGTCTGTCTGTCTGATACCTTTTGACAACAGTACTTATTCTTTTACATATCGCAAATAGGTTTTAGAGAACATATTTTCCCCAAAAATATGTTCAAAGGCTTTCTGATATTAATAATGATTTATGGATATCATCAAGTAAAGCATGATACATTTGAATATTGTTTAAATAATATACGCATATGAGGTTAAATGGTTAAAGCGTTAGGTCGTCTCGGATTAAAGTTCGAATCCCACATGGGCATTGTACACGTGACGCCTTGTCGTGATGCCCCGGTCCATCTGCCAAGATATAGTCAACACTTTGATGCAAAGTCATGCAAAATACCGGTCCCATGATATTCTCTGTCATATGTATACGTTTCTAACCCGTTGTCTATTCGTGTTTTGATACAGCCATTGTAAACTCTGATCTTTTGATTCGTGTTTCTAAATACAGCAACATTGCCTTGTAAATCTCTGATGTACACCTTTCATAGACTTCAGTCATTGCGTTAATGATTAGTGTCTAAATGGAACCAGAATACCGGGTAAACAGTTCTCGTAATGAGATTGCTCTAAGTATTTCGGACAATGTGTAGGCACATGTCATGCCTCGATTATCTACACACATATTGATGAAAAGTGGGGGATTCTTGTCGCTGCTCAATACTTGGATCTGATAAACACACGGTTATGGTAACTGTACTGGTAAGCTGTCTTGAAATCAAATGTCCATTCATAAATGAAGACTTCCCCCAACGGACGTGTCACCGACTATATCCAAGTGTTGTGTAAAACAACTAACAACTCCATCGGTACTTCTGCCACTGCTCATATAAGATCGTAGAAGGGGGCGGTGGGGTAGCCTTGTGTTTAAAACGTTGGCTCATGACGCCGAAGACCCGGGTTCGATTCCTCAAATGGATACAATGTTTGAAGCCCATTTCTGGTGTCCCCCCGCCGTGATATTGTTGCAATATTGCTAAAAGCGGCGTAAAACCTTCTCACTCACTCGCAGAAGCCCCACGACTCTTCTATTCGGCATTTGTTGTGACTTGCGAAAATAATTTGCATTGTATTAATGGAACGGAATGTGCTTTTGAATCGCTACCCTCAATCTTTGTAATTGGATATATCAACATGCGGTTTGACAGTTAAATGGTCCAAGTTTCAGGTAACTCTCAAATGGCGGTTCCTTCAAATCGCACCTGAAACTTTTTCAAGTCAGATCCAGCATCACGCTATCTCATTAATATCGGACCGTTTGCACCTTACGGCATCTCTCTGAGGGATGATTCGACAAGCCTGCCAGTACTTTGATGGAAATTAAACATTACAACCCGACAAAATCTATGTCTCTCTCTTCACTCCACGGAGAAATCAGTTATTTCAGGATCGATCTGGGAACATGACACTTATGAAAGACTAATGTTTATAACACGTTCGGTATTTTGATTACAGAAATTCATTAATCTGAAATATGGTATAAGGGATTATTAATAACGCAAAACAAATAACTCCATCATGCTACAGGTTAAATGTATGGTGTAGCATTACATGGTCAAATCCAATGTACACTATCTGAAAATGACCGTACGAGCACCTCGGTTTATGTGATATATTACGACTACTTCGCTAAGTAATGCGGGTGAACAAGGATTTCAGAGTGACATCCCTTGTCCCACAAGTTCAAACATTACCATATTAGAGAGGTTGAGCAGCGCAACGTGTACATGTACGCCTACGTGTGATCAGGGGATTCCCCTAAATATCTGTGTATTACGTCATCTGTACTAAGCGCCCTGCACCCACTATAAACCAATCTGTAAATAATCTTTATAAGCGCCAGAATTTATTTACCCGGCAGTTCTTTTTTTAGCCTATATTACAAGTTTGTTTCACAGAAAACACTCGTTGAAGCAAACGTGAAAGTGAAAGAATTATTGTTAAATCGATTAAATCTGTGGATCCTTCCAGTTATATGGGTATTGTGTGTAAAACTGATTCAATGAAGACTGGGTAAGAAAAAGACGAATTTATTGATTTCAAAGAAAGGATGCAGACGTTGGAAAAGCCAGAAACTTATGATTGTGGGTTCCAATCCAGGTTTCTCTTGATTTTGTTTGTAGGTTTTTCAGCACCATATGAGTGCTTATATGTACACTCGACGCCAAAAGAAACGTTACCCTCCTACCTTTATGAATTACTGAAAAACTATCAAAGATTTTAGACGGTTTTAGTTGACAAGAAAGCTTAACAACACTGTTTCCTGCAAATCACGAAAACAAATTCTCAAATGCATTAACATTTGGGTGAAATGCATCTTTATCAGAAGAGTTAAATTGTCCTATATTCGTCCATGCCGAAATAAACCAATAATAGTGATTTTGATGTCCAAAAGAAAGGTTGAAATAAAATTCTGCTTTAGGACAATGATAAACCATTTAAAGTCATTTTTCAACTACTATAACAAGAAACAACTGTTGCAGAGTGTGTAAAATTGTAAAATAATCATTGCTATGATTTCAGTCTTTTAAACATTTTCTGCTGATTTGCATTAGTGAAAACAAGTAAAACATTTCTTTGATATTGTGAAAAAATATCTAGGAACATCTACAATTATCTTTGTTAACACTGTTGCTTGCAAAGTAACATTTTTCCATTTCCATTTTACACATTGCAATATCGATCGCCAAAACGCGATATAAAGAGAGCCTAGAATATATGATCTGATACACAAGTACGAGAAATATACCACGATTAACAGCTGAAGGGAAAGAACGAGCCATTGGGATGGTGCAGATGGGGTCGACATACAATGCTGTTGCCAACGCCCTCGGATGCCACCGTATCACGGTTATAACACCTATTAAGGGCTTCAGACCGACTGGGATCACCGTAGACAGACCCAGAAGTGGACGTCCACGCATCACAACGCTAGCTGAAGATAGGTACCTCCGTCATAAAGGAAAGAGGGTAACGTTTCTTTTGTCGTTTAGTGTATATGCAACTCAGTCTTAATATATATGCAATCTTATTGCAGTTTAGATTCAAAACAAGGACTATTACAAAGTTAGAATCCTTTAATAAATTATTTGGCCACGGCATGCAATGCAGAATCAAGTCACTGTTGTGTGGTCAGACTCGCTGACTTTGTTGACACATGTCATCGTAACCCAATTGCATAGATTGATGTTCATGTTGTTGATCACTGGATTGTGTGGTCCAGATTTATAGCCCGTCACCATATAACTGGAATATTGCTGAGTGAGGCTTAAAATTACAAAGCACACCAAACGGGTGCTAGTAATCATTATTCCAACTGTCATGTAGCATTAAACCACAACACATTCAATACAGTGGTAGTAGGAATCACTTGTTTATTTATTGGACAGATAAAGCAGCATTCAGCAATAATCCAGCTATAGGAGGGTAGGAAATCCAGTGATTGACATCATGGCCATCGATCTGTGCAAGTCGCTGAGTCTGACCAGCCTACCTTGCTGGTCACCTCTCAAAAGAAGCATGGGTTGTTTAAGACCAGTTAAAGTCCAGCGTCCTGGGCTCCGTTGTTCAAAACAACCTTATCTCTTAAGGTCAACCTCATCTCTAAGATTACAACCTTAGAAATTTACTAAGGTTAGCCTCCCGTTGCACGAAACAACCTTAACTAAGGTTAACCTTAAGTTAAGGTTGATAACTAAGGTTAGTTAAGGTCCGACCCAACCTTAGCGTCTCTAAGGTTGGGTAGGGATAATGGCGCCTGCTTTTATTTCATACAAGGAGATCGAGAGAAGTTTGTGGAAGCAGAGAGTCTACAGAGACAGGACAAGTCAACTGGACACGCTGAATGATTTCGAACATATTTCTCGCTACCGTTTGTCACGTGAAGTTCGAGTTAGGTTGCCCTAAGATTGTTTTGTGCAACGGGCGTATCTTTTTCGTAAGGTGATCGTAACTCTAACCTCAGTGTTTAAGGTTGACCTTAGCTAAGATTGTTTTGAACAACGAAACCCTGGGGCTCCTTTCACGAACCAACCTTTACTAAGGTTAACCTTAACTCCCATTCTTTAATATTGTACTAAGGGTACCTTAGTGACTTACGATCACCTTAGAGCTTTGTGATCTACAAAGCATTCGTGGCCTTGCAACATTCGTAAGCCTGAGGTAAACTATACAGTAGCAACAGGTCTTAACGTTATAGACCCTGATATTCATGTTGGTCTACTAACGACATTGTAGGGGTCACTATGACAAGTGTGAAATGATGAGCAGGTGATACATGATGATGTGAATGGGAGCAGAACAGATGTGGGACATTTGGTGTAGGAAGGGAAGAGTGAGTGAGTGAATGAGTTTAGCTTTACGCCACACTCAGCAATATTCAAGCTATATGGCGGTGGTCTGTAAATACTAGAGTCACGACCAAACAATCCAGTGATCGACATCATGAGCATCGATCTACGCAACTGTAATATGATGACATGTGCCAACCATGTCAACGAGGTTGACTACCGATCCCGTCGCCATTTACGACAAGCATTAGTTTCTGGAGACCAATTCTAACCCGGATCTGCACGGGTATAAGAAGAGTACATCTATATGTGGAAGAGTGCATGTATAGTACAATATTCAATGCACGATCACAGGTCTCAGGTTTGCCAAAGTTTTGCCTCTCTGCAAAGGGAATCGTAATGCCCTTCAAGACCGGACACTTATACTGAAAAATATCTTGATTCAATCATCTGCATTTGTTTTATAGTACAGCTGACGAGGTTGGTAATTACAATTCATGATCCAAAACAAACTGCAGGCACAATGTGTCTCTTTCCACACATTATGCAAATGGAAGTCACTGAAAATTATTCACTTGGACTACAGGTGTGTAATGAGTAATTACAGTTCACACCAATTGGATGTGCAATGTTTCTCAAACACACCTATATGTTATGGGTAGAGGAAACATACAGCCAGGTTTTGTGTTCATACAATAAATTAGATAAAAATGTTCGTGTCATCTCTAAAAGAAAAGCAACAGAATACACTGTTTCATTTCTTGGCACCCCCAGTATAACTGAATCGAACTGAATTAGGGTAAAATACACTCATTGCAAGCCAGCTATTTGATGCCATTCACCGCATTTATCAGTACAAACCGGTTGATATTGAGTGATAATCTGGGGAACTTCTAACCCTAATGACGACATTCAGTTAACAATGTCACACAGTTTGTACATCCAATCCACAAATAGGTGTCAGACAAAATAAACATATGGAAAATTGAACCAAAAGACATTTGTCAATTGTTAGGTTGTTTTAATGCGATAATAATATCACAATCCTGGAAATGAGAGGAACGTTTGAAATCATCCCCGCAATGTTTGACTGGTGCTCAGTTCGTGACAAAGTTGGTTGTTTTGTCAAACTGATTGAGCTGGTTAGAATCATCCCACCTAATGAAAGCATGTTTTCAGTCACTCCTTTGTCTGGTCCGAAATAGGGTCGGTGGAGTAGCCAAGAAGTTAAAGCGTTCGCTCATCACGCCAAAATCCTGGGTTCGATTCCCCATATTGGTACAATGTGTGACGCCCATTTCTGGTGTCCCCTGCCGTGATATTGCTGTAATATTGCTTAAAACACAAGTCATTCATTCTGTCAGGTGGCACATAACAAACAAGGTTCATTTTATTACGTTTTAATGATCAATAGGCTACATAGAGAAAACACACAACACACAAAACACTTGAAGTAAGAGTGAGAAAGAATTACTATCACACTTTGCAGCACATGCATTATCTGTCAGCAGGATTAAAATTAATCTGTGATAAAAACTTGGGAACACAAAATGTGCACAGGCACTGTTTCTTACAGGCACTATCAAACTATATATCAAACCTACTCATCAAATCTATGTATCTCAATGAAGTATTCTATAAGACTTAAAGAACACTGTAATGGTAAATTGCTTTCATGTGCAGTTTTAGTGTAGATTAAATATGTGAAAGTTAAAAAGCCATGGACAGAGTCGTACAACACACCAGGCCAGAAACTCAACTGTTTAATCTGACAAAAAATGTCAGAAAGACTTCTGTTAAATGGCCAACAAGATACATCATATACTAGCTACTATTTTAGTGATTGGTCAGTGGAAAATACACAAAATTGTGACTGACTCCAGACGCTGTTGTGAGCATCAAGATGCTGATTTCCATGCAACATATTTTACAATCAGCTTATGACCTTTATACGTATAAGTGCAATTACATGACAATATATATATATTTAGTGCTTCATACTTCCATCTATCGTGACACACATCCTGGACCTAATTTTCCATCATTGCTTCATTCTGAGTCTGAATGACACAAAGCTGTCTAATCAGGTTAGTGCCCAACTGTGTGTGTTTATTTTGTCTTCTGCCTCCAACCCCAAAAACATTATGTCCACTGTTTAATTGGTAACATCTAGATTTGCTTAACATATAAAGCACTCCCTCTGATGAAAGTATATGTACACTTATAATAGGGGCTGATTTCATGCTCATGAATGAGAGAAATCCTGTGCCATGTTACAGGCAGGAGAGATTGACATGGCAACATAACTTCCCAAATGTGGCTATGGGGTCCTGGATAGTATAATTATCATATAACATATACATAACTACCATCACAACAAAGAAAATAATCAACCACAAGGAGGAAAGTATTCATAACATACAACACACCACAATATATTCTTTACGTTGGGTTATATTCATCAACGCCAGTACACGATTGCTATACCTTAGTACTATTAAACAGGGCAGAGGTAAATGTACAAGATTTATGTCAAAAGCAATTAAAAATACAAATTCTTATAAATGGGACCTTTGCACAAGTGAATCAAGAAAGAGCATCAATTCCTGCAATTGTGTCAAAATTGGGAATAACACACACTGTTTGAGGGCTTTCCCTATATTTAATGAAAAAATCACCATTCGTCATATATTTAGGTGAGTTTTTCATTTGATTAACATTTAAATCTATATATATTCAGATTCACGATTAACAAGGGTTTGCCAGTGTATCAGATTGCAGTTAATTTTGGTATACATCCAATGAACTTGTGTATATAGAATGTAAGAAACTGAAATTATTTATAGTGCCAAATTACTGCACGAGGAAAGTGAAAACTAATAACATAAGTCAATATAATTATCATCTTTTGACAAATTTGTAGTTGATCCACTGGCACTATATTTGTCAAATGATAAATTGTTAGTAATATCCCTGTACATACCAATAATTCCTGTTTAGACCTTTGATGTTTTCATTACTTGGTTTGCAACCTTTGGCCGAAATTAAAATGACGTAATGGCATATCAAAACATGCTAGGCTGACACTGTTTACAGCGTCTTAAAAATAAGCAATACCACCCATTCTGCTCTTGAAACTACTTCAGAGTTTGTAGTTGATACTCTGGTTGATGTTCTGTTCATCCTTCACTGCAAATATTTGTGGATTTATACTACCAGGAATTCATTGGAAAATAACTATTGACTAATTATTTATATATAAAAATGAATAATAGATAAAAAATGGATATATATGTGAAACAAGTAGATATGTCTATATATGTGTATGCACATCTTTCTAATCCTGATGCAAATTAATCTTGAACTTAATCCGGTTCATATCTTTATTATCACATATGATGTAGTTTACAAATTCTGACGTTAGTGTTGAATATGTCTATCTTATCATTGCAGTTTTTCAAATTCTCTAAGATGTTCCCATGGTTAAATATTTTTTTATATCTCTTTTGATAATCACACACATTTCTGTATTACTGAAATGAATGCAAAGTTTAAATGTTTTAATGCACTTCCAACATTTACGCACAAGATATCTTTTTAAAATTCTAATATATAAATGTATCGAAATTGTTTAGTCAATTCCCACCTATACACAAAATACAATATATGTAATGCACACATTTGGGAATGTTTAATCAAATTTTTGGGAATGTTTAATCGAATTGTTTCCTTTATTAACACACATAGTATATTGAAAAGATCCTGAAAGATATGCAAATAATTAATAAACTATAAAAGACGATTTTTTAACAAAACATGAACTATGTACACATTTCTTAGCTCTAAATTCAAGTATGGTTTATCTATATACACAAGATACATCTAGTATTTAGTTAATGATATTTTGTATTTTGTTAAAATGTTCAACACCTCTCCACATCACACTACACAATGTTTGCAAATTCTTCTTTATATTTACACATAAGATATTTTTTTTCATCTCCTGATATACTGTACGTTTCATTCTATCCCAATCTATTTCTATGCATAACATGATAATTTTCAAAACAGGAAATATGTATGGACGTTATATTCACGTTTTGGGTGTTTTATAAGCATGATACATTTCATAAAAAATTTCGAAAAAAAGTATAATTTGTTGAATTTTGAATTCCAAGCTTATTTGCATGTATGCACAATATTAAATAATGTAAGATGTACTCATTTTAGAATAAAATCCAATTCCTCTATATAATTATGTACGACATGCATTTTTCTAATCTAAAATACATACCCAATACACATACAAATATATTTAATTCAATTCTGTACATAAAAGGTAATTTCTTTCTATATTTACAAATGAGATGTAGTGTCACATCTGAAAATAGACTTTTGGAATATTTAAGAAATACTTTCATCAATACAATAATGTATTAAACAAAAATAAAAAAAATAGAAATTGTGAAGATGACGTTTTTTTCAAAACATGATACTGCTCAATTTCAATACGGTTTTTACCGTATTTTGTACATTATTTCCAAATGTTTGAAATTCTGAAATATGTATATCTGGTATAATGATTTAGTAAAACTCTATCTATTTCTTAAACGTATACACATTGCTACACATTGTATACACATTTTTCCAATCCTGACCTGAATTTAATTCGATTCATAACTCCTATTTTACACAAGATACATTTTGTACACTCTACAAATATGTACATACATTCAAATGTAAAATCCAGTTCATATCTGTGCAGGAAAAGTTAATGATTGCAAATTCTGAATTATCTACATATTGTACATGTTCTACTCAATTTCTCTTTATTTATTTACACACTAGATAATTTTTTTCATCTTTAATTACATACGCATTGTAAATGCTTGATTCATTTATTCCCATTTTTCCATAAACAAAACACAATATTAACAATACATGAAATATACACACATTTAGTAATGTTCAATCAAGTTCATTTTGTTTCTTGATTTTCACATGATGTAGTTTACAAATCAAGAAATACTGAAAATGGTTAATCACTTCTTTTTCTATTTATTATTCTAGGATATTTATATCCACGCAACTAGTACATGCTCAAGACTAAAATTAATCCCCTCGATCACTGGATGTCAATCTCAACGGCACATCATATATTATCTATCTCAACTCCCCGGGGATGATACAACTCTTGCAGCGACTGGACGTACCGAGTTATTGTGGCTTTCTCATCCTTACGAGATACCCATTCACAGCTGGGTGGATTGGGACACATAGTCACAGTACTTTGTCCAAGTTCACTGCACGTTGCTGTACCCGCAACTAGGTGTTTGCATGTATTCATGTGGCCACCATCTGGTCATATACCAACGGATTCGTGGGTTCTTTGAAGTGCACGGGGTTGTGTACTGTACACTAGGGGTTGTGATAACGATAAAGTCGGCTCCAAGCTTTTCACACCCGGTCACAGGTGGGCTCGATCCTGACACCTCAAGCTTCCTGGATCACTAGTCTTGCGCCTTAGCCAGCTCGCCCACCATGCCCCTCAAATACATTCAAATACATTCACATTGTAAATATTTCATTCTATCCCAATTTACTTCTATATACAAAATACAATGTTTGCACATCCTGAAATCTACACACATTTGCAGTGTTACATCAAGTTCATTAATTTTACCAATGCAATTGATCTACATGTCTTCATATACATAGACAGTGTAAACGTTTGATTCAGTTCTAATCTATTTCTATGCACAAAATACACTATTTGCACATCCTAAAATATACACACATTTACAGTGTTTCATCAAGTTCATTAAATTTATCAATACACAAGATCTATGTGTCTTTAAATACATAAAAACTGTCAATGTTTGAGTCAGACGTAATCTTCTATGCACAAAGTACACTATTTGCACATTGATATACACACATTTTCATCAATAGGCACAATGCACTTAACAAATCAACAAATATGTACACGTGGTTGACTATTTCTGTTTCTACCAACTATTTCTACAAACAAAGCCATTTTGACATTATTTAAATCCAGAAATATATAAATAGTTAAATGTTTAAATAAATTCCTATCTAATTCCATACACATGATGCATTTTATGAAACAATGTTTCAGTTACTATCTTTACATTTCTTAAATCCTGAATTATGTACACTTTGCTAAATGTTTAATGCAATTTCTATCTAATTTTAGACACAAGATGCATTTTTACAATCCTGAAATGCATACACATTGCTATATGTTTATTTCAATTCAATTTCAATTCTACACACAAGATAAAATATTAGCAAATCTTCAAATATGTACACACTGTTTTTAATTCAGTTCCTCTTTATATTTCCACACTAGACACATTTTTTCCTTATCCTGAAATACATACACATTGTTTATTTAATTCAAGTCATATGTTGCATTTTACACAAGATATTAGACTTTTAGAAGCATTGAAGGTAATAGTTAATAGTTTGAATAATAACTTCTAAAAAATTGAAATAACAGACTGGGGTCCTTTTCGCTTATCTAGGCTTGCCTCTTTAAAGGATAGAATAATTACAATACATCCATGGGCTTAGCTCTCAGTTCAGCCTTGGGGGAAGGCTAACAAGATATCTGTATTTTGAATTCTGAATTATATGTATGTATATACAATCAAATGTTAAATCCAATCCATGTCTACTTCTAAAAGGTAATGTTTGCAAATTTTCAAATATCTATTTACACATTGTACATCTTCAATTCAATTCTTCTATATTTACATACTAGATATTTGTTTTACATATCTTCAATTACATACACATTGTAAATGCTTGTTTCAGTTTCTCCTATTTTCCCATAAACAAAATACAATGTGAACAAAACCTGAAATACACACATATTACAATGTTTAAACAAGTTCATTAAATTAATTAATAAACATGATGCCTTTATAAAAGCAGGAAATATTGGAAATTGCTGATCATTTTAATTGCTATAGAAATGACGTGTCTTGAAACGCGGACAAATTGTAAATGCTTGATTCAGATGTCATCTACTACTATAAGCAAAATACACATTTTGCACATTCTGAATTATACACACATTTTCATCAATATGCACAATGTATTTAACAAATCAACAAATATGTACAAGTGGTTGATTATTTCTGTTTCTATCAACTAGATGACCTTTTTAAACATGAAACACGTACACATTGATGAATTTAAATTAAAATCTTTCCTATTTCCACACACAAAGCCTTTTCTACATTATTCAAATCCAGAAATATGTAAACGGTTAAATGTTTAAATAAATTCCTATCTAATTCCATACCCATGATATATTTTATAACACAATATTATTTACACATTTAAATATGTTTCAGTTACAATCTATATGTTTCTTAAATCCTGAATTATGTACACATTGTTAAATGTTTAGTGCAATTTCTTTCTAATTTTATACACAAGATGCATGTTTGCAGTCCTGAAATGCATACACATTGCTGAATGTTTATGTCAATCATTCAACACACAAGATAAATTATTTGCAAATCCTTAAATATGTACACACTGTTTTTTCAGTTCCTATTTTTATTTCCCCACTAGATACACTTTCTTCTAATCCTAAAATATATACACATTGTTTATTAACTCAAGTCATAACATGTATTGTACACAAGATATTTGTATTTTAAATTTTGAACAATATCTATATATATATACACACATTGTAAATGCTTGTTTCAGTTCCTCCTATTTTTCCATAAACAAAATACAATATTAGCACAACTTGAAATATACACACATATTGAAATGTTTAACAAAGTTCATTATTATATCATTTAACTTGAGGGGCGGGGGGGTAGCCTAGTGGTTAAAGCGTTGGCTCGTCACACCGAACACCCGGGTTCGAATCCCCACATGGGTACAATGTATGTAGCCCATTTCTGGTGTCTGCCGTGATGTTGCTGGAATATTGCTAAAAGCGGCTGAAAACCAAAACTCAGTCAGTCAGTCATTTAACTTGTCGTATTTAAGAAATCAGATGGGAAATCATTTCCATTTCTATTGAAAAGATGTGTCTTCATATACACATTGTAAACGTTTGATTCAGTCCTAATCTACTTCTATATACAAAATACAATGTTTGCACATCCTGAAATCTACACACATTTACAGTGTTTCATCAAATTCATTAATCAATACACATCATCTATGTGTCTTCAAATGCATACACATTGTCAATGTTTGAGTCACACACAAGATATAATATTTTCAAATCCTCAAATATGTACACACTGTTTGATAAAATCTAAATAACAGACTGGGGTCATGTCCACTTAGCTAGACTTGCCTCTTTAAAGGATAGAATAATTACAAGACATGCATGGGCTTAGCTCACAGTACAGCCTTAGAGCAAAGCTAGCAGGATATCTGTATTTTAAATTCTGAACAATATGTATATACAATCAAATATTTAATCCAATTCATGCCTGCTTCTAAAAGGTAATGTTTGCAAATTCTCAAATATCTACACATTCAATTCAATTCTTCTGCACTAGATCTATTTTTTAAATATATTCAATTACCTACACATTGTAAATGTTTGTTTATAATTCCGCCTATTTTTCCATAAACAAAATACTATAGTAACAAAACCTGAAATATAAACACATATTGCAATGTTTGATCAAGTTCATCATTTTATAAATAAACATGATGTATTTATGGAATCAGGAAATATTGGAAATGATTAATCATTTCCATTTCCACTGAAAAGATACATCCTCAAATGCATATACAGTGTAAATGTTTGATTCACTTGTAATCCAATTCCATACACAAAATGCACTATTTGCACATCCTGAATCTACACACATTTCCAGTGTTTGATCAAGTTCATAAAATGTTATCAATACACATGATCAATGTGTCTTCAAATACACACACACATTGTAAATGTTTGAGTCAGTTCTAATCTACTTCTATACACAAAATACACATTTTGTACATTCTAAAACATACACACATTTTCATGAATATACACAATGTATTCAACAAAGCAACAGATATGTACAAGTGGTTGAATATGGGTTATCACTTCTTTTTCTATTGACAAGATGTGCCTTCAAAAGCATACAAAATATGAATGTTCTATTCTATCAACTTGATTTTTTTCAAAAGATGAAATATGTACACATTGCTGAATTAAATTCAAGTCTTAACTGTTAATTTAACACTAGATACATTTTGTTAAAGCCAATTTATTACTGTACACAATATAAAATGCTTCCAAATTCTCAATTATCTACACATTGTAAATATTTATTTCAGTTTCCCTCTTTAATATTACGCACAATATACATTTTTCAAATCTTCAATTATAGACATATTGTAACTATGTCAAATTCTCTCTTTTTTTCTTTACGTAATATACAATATTTGCAAACCTGAAATGTAAACAAATTTTGCAATGTTTACTTAAAATCCTTAAATTGGTTAATACATCTGATCAAAATTTAATGAAGCAAGAAATATTTGCATTTGGTGTATCATTTTATGTTTCTATTGACAAAATTTGTTTTTCAGAACATGTTCATTTTGATCCAACTCTTACCTAAATCTTCAAATCCAAACACATTGTAAATGTCTGACTCTACTCTGATCCACTAAAATATGTACACATTGTTGCATGTAATTCAAGAGTTGTTTTCTTGTGAAGAAACAGTTTGTCAAATGTCAAAGTCAATTCCTTACTATACACAATATGTAATGTTTCCAAATTCTTTATTATCTACACATTGTAAACATTTCATTAAATTTCTGTACATATATTTACACACTTGATACATTTTTCAAAACTTCAATTACATACACATTGAAAATATGTTTCTGAACATAAAATACAATATTTGCAAACCTGAAATATGGACACATTTTGCAATGTTTACTCAAGTTTACTAAATTTATCAATACAGTTGATCAATTTAATGAAGCAAGAAATATTCCACACTACTTCTAAAAACAAAATACAATATTTGCAGATCCTGAAATATTCAAACATATTATTAAAAAAGCAAAATGTATTAACTTTATCAAATCAAGAAATATGTACAAAGGGTTAATCTGACCCAAGAACTCTCTCACCACATCAAGAATACTTTCTGCAACTTTGAATTCTCTCTGTGTATATTTTGACAGGAATTGTTGGGCAACTCAGTTTATCCAGACATTTTGCCGAAGTTACCACCTCAGAGAAAAGGAATTGATCAGATCTACCTCTGTGCTAAATAGGTTCTGTACATGATAACTTCTCTTCCTTGCCATCATATCTGTAGTACGAGACTGACATCACAGTTTTCTCTGCAGTCTGGAACATAATACTGCCGTGTAGAGAACATGCAACATGTAAATTTAAACTGTATGCTACAGAACTTTGAAATTTGTCTTGATACAGCAACGGTGGTAAGTGTGCATACTTTCTTCTACTGGTGGAACACATTTGACTGAGATGTGAATCCAAATTACCAATGTCCATCTGCAATGATAATATGGTATATTAATATAAGGGGTTATATTTGTGCATCAATATAGAATCTCACCTTACATATCTTCTGCGAGATTGAGAACTCGTTCTGCAAGTTCACATGCTTGTCTCGCTGTATTCTCAGTGTAAACATCAGCTGGTATATTTGGACAGGCAAGTCTATCTGGAAATAGCATTCTGTCATCGTCACCTACGACATTTTGAAGCTGAGTCACAAGCTCAGATAAATGGACATTTTCCAGCCTGCTAGCTGCTTTTATGATGCCCTTTTTCCGTTGACTCTGTGCCTTGCGGGCATCCCTGTTGTACCAAGCTGATGTGACAGCCTTCTCTGCTGCCTGGAACATACAGATTGAACCTCTGACCACCAAGTGGAGACAAGGGTCAAGTGAACACAAATACCTAGATTCATTTTCAACACTAACAGGTCACCTTTTGAAAGTGCCTAAAACTTAAAATCTGATATGCAGAATCACAAAGTAACGTAAGCGATACACATAACATTTGCATGGCAACCATTACAAATATAACTTATTGCAGCAACAGTATCAAAGTTTGTTTGTGACCACTGACTTTACCGTGTTTCTTCAAGGTACTAGTTAAAAATTAGCATTAAACTTCATTGAAACAGATTTGACATGATTCATACAGAACTGACATGCTGTAGTTATTGCCCCCAAAATTCAACTTTTCTGCTACCTTGAATGACATCATTGATCAAATCCAGCATGTCATTACAGATTCTATGAAAACATCCATATTAGTTTATGAATACATGTGAAGATCTGGGTTAAAATTGATCTTCAGTAATCCATGATTGTTGTTAGAGGCAATGAACAGAATTGCTGACCTAGCTGACACATGTCATTGTATCCCAGTTATGTTGATCGATGCTCATGATGTTGATCACTGGATTGTATGGTCCTGAGTTATTTACAGACTGCCACCATGTAGCTGGAGTATTGTTTAGTGCGGCGTTAAGCAAGAAATAAACATATTATAAATAAGTCAATTAAATCAGCTTACCTTGAGAGCTTTGAAGCACACCCAGTTATAGTCTCTATCAAGTTGGAGAGTGTCCCTGGCTGACCTCAAGTCATATTTTGCCTGTCTGAGCCACCGTCTTGCTTCTTCTGGTTGAGGATGAGCAGAGTGGTGACGATTGTAGGATGTGTCCCTTTGGTCTTGGTGTTGTTGGTACTGAGACCTTTGATGTGAACTTCTCCTCCCCATATGTTCAAAGAAACTTGAGTCTGTGTCATCTGCAGGGACGTCACCACCTTTAGTTATGCTCTGCCCATTTTCAAGTTTCGTCACGTATGACTGAATATAGTGACATACTTTTATACAGAAATCTTCATTTCCAATGTTCTTGTCTGGATGCCAAGCCAAGTACAATCTTTTCTTTACCCGTCTTCTTTCCTCCATACTAGTACTTGTTTTCCATGTTTCTGTCAGAATATTTCTGATTTCCTTCAATACTGTGTTCAGGTCTCTAGGTTTCACCTCTGGTAGTTCATGTTGAGATAATTCTACTATTGCAGTGTTTTCACTCTTAATTTTGTACAGCCTTGAACCACATATAGTCTCAAGATGTCCATTCTCAAGAGCAACCACATATTGCCCTCTGACCAATAAAGTTTCCTTTGACAGGATTCTCTTTACAAGTGCATAAACATACTCAGGTTTGCCCTCTTCATCAGGAGCATCGGTGTCAACGACAGGGTCATAAACCTCCAGTCCTACATACTCCCATTCATCAAAGTCATGAAAGCTGTTGTCCAGACGCCAGTGCATATCTTCTGGGATTGATCTCCCAGGAATAGGAAAAGAATAGTCTTCTCTCAGCTGGCATTCATAATTATATGTCCTTACCCTCTGTTCATCCAAATACTCCTTGTAGGTTTCTGGGTCAGATTTTAACAAATGATTTATGTGACATCTTGAAATCTCTCCCTCTGAAGTCAAAGAACAAATTGTTGATGTCAAGGCAGCACATAACCCGTCTGTGTCAATGTCATTGTCAATGAAAAGGTATACTTTTGCATTAAAGTGTTCTTCCATGCAGCTCTTTTTCCTTTCGCTATGAGGTACTTGACTACCATCATTCTGTCTTAGTACTGTTTGTAGGTTCTCAACTTCATGAATTTCCAGCTTCCTTAACTCTTCTTCCATTGTCCTTGCTTCAGTTTGGTCCAGACTTTGATTGTGATTTGAAAACTGCGTATGAATGACCAGCCTCACAATGGCACTAACAAAATCTGGATCATGTATAATGTCAAGATATCCCTGAGATAACTCACGAGGACATGCTTTCAATTTGCTTTCATCAGTGACAAATTCTTGGGCTAAAAATGACAGCATCTTCAGCTGATAACGCTCCGGTAGCATGCTGATGTGAGTTTGTGGATCCCTGTTCAAGTATGGAAATTGCTCAAATCCCAGAAAATACTGCAAACCAAGAGACTGAACTCTGTCTGAGAAAGAATCATTATCAATGAAGACCAGCTCGCAGGAGTCTCTTAGTCTCCAGTTTGCATCTGGTAGATACAATGTTGGTACATCTAATGTGGCTGAATTGTCCTTGTTTTGCGTTTCGATAAATTGAAACAGTAGGCAAAAGGCCTTCTCTGCTGTACACAGATCTTTTTCTTTCACTGATTGTGTCTTTTTGTACAGTTTCTCCAGCACACATGCATACAGGTTAGCATGTGCCTTCTCTGAAGCACCAAGACCCAGGAGAACTTGACCAAATCCTGTTAATGTGTGTGGCATTGCATACACATATCCTTTTACAATCTCATTAGGCCAGATGGTTGTGACAACTTCTGAAGCTGGCACCATACATTCCTCTTCTGGAATATAGACTGTGCAAACATCTTGAAGCTCATGCTTCATCCAGTCTCTGACTCCTGTCTCTTTCAAGTGTTTGTAAACAGATTCCATGACACGTTCCATTGTAGGGCATAACTTGGAAAAACTATCAACAGAATTTTGGTCCTGAAGTTCTTTAAAAGATCTGCATATGTTTTTCAAATGTCTCGTTACATCTGAATGATCTGGTTTTGCTCTGATGCCAAGTTCAGAGAAGTGATTTGTGCATAGTATCCATCCCCGCAAGGATGGGCTTGCATTCTCGTGGAATATTGAACAGCTTGTCCAAACACAGTGGCAGTTGTCAGGATGGAGTGACTTGCAGTAGGCAACTAGACGTTTGCCCTCATGCAGCTGAGGGTGTATATCTGTTAAATCTTTTCCAACAGTATGAGGTAACACAAATTGTATCTTTCCAATTTGTGACAGATGTCCTTTAAATCTCCCATGATTCTTAGCTAAGTATGATGACAACACTTTAGACTTGTTGCTAACGTCTTCAGTAATACCTGTGCTACCAAGGGCTTCAACGTCTTCAGCAAAGGTTAAATAGAGTCCAATACTAACATCTGTTGTCAAACCAGCAGTTTCCAAAAAGGGTTTCCATTTCTCTTCATCATATGGTGGTGGTGGGAATGCAGATGTGCTACACATCTGTTTGAAGACCTCTTCGGAAGGACTATAAAAATCACTTGCACACTGACGTAAGCCCTCCCCTGCTTCAATGAATCTCAATTTTTTCAACTCATCTTTTAGTGGCTGTACATCGCCTAGGTCTTCCATACAAGGCAATATGACATCACGTATGAATTCCAAATGTAAAAGTTGGGCTGAACTTGGCATACATTCAAAGTTTGGAAGGATGATTTGAACATACAGTTCCTCTCGTGTCAGTGTCTTTATGCACAGTTTCTCAAAAACGCCTCTGCATCGAACAATCTTCTTGATTAAAACTTTACAAGAGGCCCTAATCAATTCACCGAAACCATCAGATGGTACATCATAATAGTGTTCTACTGCTGACACCTCATTGTCATCTTGTAAAGCAACTTGCTGTCCACACATAGACTGATAGAATGGAAGTTTCCGAAGTAACTGCTGTGCAGGCTGTTCACAAATTAGGTCACTGAGTTTTTTAATATTTACACTGAAGTATTCCAAAACAGCCAAGCTGTCTTCTGCTGTAATATGAAGAGAATCACTGAAATCAATGTCTGATAACAATTTCAGTATTTCATCATGATTCTCCATTTTGGCAGCTAGAGATGAAGTTACTTTGATGATATTTTTACAATACTGAAAAGAATGATGTAACAAGTCCACATCAAGTATTGGAACTTTCATTTTTTTCAAAGCAGTTGCACATTTATCATGTGAATCAGGATCAACAATCACACATTTGCCTTTCCTTATTGGATATAGAAAAGGAATGCTCTTCCCTTGCTTTTCAATGCTAGCAGGTAACAGTGACCAGCCTTCAAGTTCAGCCAAAAACGTATGTGTGTCAAATGTCTTTCCATCCTTAATACTGCACATTTGATGAGACAAATAATCCCAAAACTGAAAGATCCATTTCTTAGTTGGCAGATCTTCTGAGTTGTCCCATTGGACTGGTTTGCCGGTGTGCAAAACGTCTCTAGAAAATGTCTTTTCAGTCAAACATACCAATGATGTGACATCAAGATCTTTTATACAATCTGATTCTTCGAGGTATTTTGTATACATCAAACTGATTCCTCTATCCAACACCTCATCAGGTGTTCTAACAAATAGATCAGTGTATATTGTCACAAACAATGATATTTCAGCATCAAAACAATGCAGTCGCTGTGATTCAGTCAATGCAAGTGGCAAAGATTGCAATTCAGAACCAAATGTTGCATGCATTTCACAGAATTCTGTCAATAATTTTAGTGATTTGATGCTCTTTAGGGATGTGGCTTCTAGGTCCTGTGGTAGAGATTCAAGATTACAGCTATCTTTTGTGTCAGCTGGGTGGGATTTCAGGAACTGCATAACACTTTCTGGTGTGACGAGGCTCAACTCACTTTCCGTGCGAACGGCTTTGATATTTTCATAAATCCTGCATGGAACATCAATGATATTCATGTTCAAGTCCTTAAGAATCTCAGTAAGCTGCCATGCTCTCTCGTTTTTCTGCTTGTGTTCATGCATCTGTGGACATAACTCAGTCAAATCTTTTCCTCTGTCAGTGTCTGGTTGTGAGACTTGATCAGTATGAGTGAAAAAGCTTCCCAATTCATTAAAATAGCCTTTACCACTTGCAGCTGGAACCCACAAAACCTTACAGGTCATGTCTTCCTTTTTAAGATTCCTTTCCTTTTTCTGCTTGTGTTCATGCATCTGTGGAAATAACACAGTCAAATCTTTTCCTCTGTCAGTGTCTGGCTGTGTGACTTGATCAGTTTGAGTGAAAAAGCTTCCCAATACATTAAAATAGCCTTTACCACTTGCAGCTGGAACCCACAAAACCTTACAGGTCATGTCTTCCTTTTTAAGATTCTTCTTGTTGCTTTCATTTTTGTTCTTGCTGAAATCTGAAAACATTCCATTTGCAGGTTTCACAATTCCAAAGAGTTTACTTTTGTTAAGAAAAACATCATTGTAGAAAGAAGTAACAACATCATTCCAAAATCCAGAGGTTTTTAAAGTCTTATTTGGAAAGAAACTATAATAATGATCAAGACTTTGATATTGACATGTTAGTGACTTTTCCTCGGACACTCCAGTTTTCTCCTTCAGTGACTGCATAGCCGTAATATAGGCTGGAATTATGATTGCATCAACAATATGGCGATTCCAGATTGACCGGTAGTCTTCATCACCATGCCAAAGGTTTCTTCTTGCTTCGTGATCCAAGGCAAAGTGACCATTGACATGTACAGGCAGGCCTGTAGTGATAGGCAGGGGCAGGGTACAAAACGCTTTTCCCTTGATAGGTTCCACACCCTTCCCTCCAGTAGCTATTTGTACTGCAACACCACCTTGTGGTAAGAGACAAATGTTCCCTTTCTCCCAGGCTTCATTTACAGGTTCTGGAATAGGTTTTTCTTTAGAAAATCCAGAAAGGTGAAACACAACCCAATCTTGATGTCTCCTTTTTGAATCCTCAAGGCTGAGAGACAATTCAGCTTCCAAAGAAGAAACAGCATCGAGGCCAATTCCAGCAGAAGGGTTTCTTATCTTTGCTGTCTGCTTCCTCAAGTGAGAAAGGAATCCCTTATGTGTAGACATATCTTCTTCACTCATTCTTGCTGTAACACTGTATTCTTTTTGGAGAGTACCATTTGTGTTGACACTGGCAATAGATATTTTCTTAACACTATGAAGGAATAGGAGAGAGTCAAACATGTCATTCTTGAATTTTTGCAAAAGCTTGTTGACATCATTTGTAGTGACTTTTTTTTTGACGATCTCTGACGTTTTTGCCATTTCACATGTCCTCAAAGGGAATCTGAACAGCGTTCCTTTTGGGTCAGTTTTGACTATATCTTCCAGATATCCAGAGAAGCTATCAGCATATGTGTCTCTTAACCTGTCCAGCTTTGATATTTTCACTCCAGTTTCCCCGGCTTCTACATACTGCATATGAGGGTCGAGGGCACATATGGATTTTTCCATCCCAGGTCCAACAGTGATGAAAGACGGAACATCAGTCAGATGATAAACAGCATTGAACCCAACACCATACTGCCCAGTCTTTACAGGATCTTCACTCTTACTCCCAACACCTAGGTTCTGAATACCTTCAAGGTCATCTTCTGTAAAATAACTATCATTGTACACACAGAGTGCTGGACCTTGCAGTGAAGCCCATTCTTCAGAGAAGATTTTTTCTTTTGGCAATGGTCTGTAATCCTTTATAAACATCAGTTCTGTTGCTCCTGCGTCATCAGCATTTTGCAGCAGCTCTTTCATGATTGAAGAGTCACGTGGGTATACACTCAGAATTCGTTTCAGTCGAGTTGTTAGTTTTTCGCTTTGACCAAATGGGGATGAAAAGTGAGAGATGTGTCCTTTCAGATGAACAGCACGCTTTCCCTTCACACCTAACAGCTTGGCTGCCTCATGGTGTACACATGCATGAACAAACTTCATGGATTCGTTTTTATCAACAAATTCATAATCATCAAAGCAAAGTGAGGTTGCTTTCGATAGAATTCTGTCACAATTTGGAAGTGAAACATCCAACCTTTCTTGATCAAAGCATGATTTGTCATTCTCTGAAAGATACAGAGTAGCCCTTCCGAACCATGTTAACTGATCTTCTGAAAGTTCTTTTGAACCTGTAACTCTGGAAATTGCCTGCATAACATGTAGCAGGTCAGACACTTCAAATTTGTCTTTAACCCCAATGCTCTGCAAAAGCATCTTATTGTCAACTATTGTTACATCAACTTGATACAGATAAGGCGATAAATCAGTTGGCAGATGAAAAGCAGCATGCTTTGGTTCAACCATTTGTTTTCCTACCAGCACGGTTTCTTCATCTTGTAAAAATTGCTGTATCATCCCGATCTGGGCATCCTCTTGTCCACACTTACAGTTCAGAAATGTATATATGTGTTTGCACAATTTCTTAAGCTCATAGGAAGAAGAATTTTCAGTCAGTGCGTTTATAGATTTGGAAACAAGGAGCAATTGTTCTGAGGCTACAGCCAGGTGAACATCTTCCTTTCCTTTCACACCAAGCCAAGACAAAACATCCATGTCCACTCTGACATAAGGGTCAAAATAGTCATCCAAAATTAACTGTGACGAAGCCACTAAGCTTGAAACACTCTTCAAATAAAGTTCACTTGGACATGCAAATGCTTTTCCTTCTGTGTCATCTGCTTTCCACTTTAAAGGCCAGTTTGAGGGACGTTTTTGAACAGGTAAAAAGGATATGTCTTGTAATTCAGACTGTATTGCTTCAGAACAAGAGACATAACGTTTCTTCCCATGATGGATCCCACTGCCAAGATACTTTAAGATCTGTCCACTTCTCTCATGAGCTGTTTTAGCATCCTGTTTATCTAGATTCTCCACTGACAAGGCTCGCTCAACAAGGAGTTCCCATGGGAGTTCATCTTGAATCATTCCATGCTCACATAGAATGCCTACCACCTGCTGGTGACAAAAGTTGATTCCCCAAGACCTAAATCCTCTTGGGAAGCATTCATCTTCTTCAGAAAACATCCTTGCACATGGCTTATGTGGATGAATTAGTTCACATGGCATTTTCAGAGTACCTGAAGGCTCTGTTGGAATACATCTGGATGTTCTTATGAGGTCTTCAACACTTTCATTCTGATATTTCAGAGCAAACAATACCAAACTATCTCTCTCTGTTGGTGACCAGTAACTGTCATTTATGTTTGGGAAGAAGATTGTCTTGAAAAACTCTGATGTTGTGAGAAGCCTGGAAGTAACACACGACCTCAGTCCAGACAGACAAAACTGTTTGAAGAGTAGTTGTGGAAGGTCTACGATTTTTCTATTTGTGGACTTTAGAAAGTGAGATGTTGCTTTGAAGGCCATCATTCCAATATCATCATTCCAACGAAGTTTTGGTTCAAGAATATACATTCCTTGAAATGACAGCCATTCGAGTGCACCATTGTCATCATGGGGAAACACGCAATGTGTCTCATCTGTTATAAGCTCATAGAAACTTTGTACCATACAGTCAGGTTTATCATGTGGTGTTGTAGGCCATAAGCCATAATACTGACCAACGCTTGAAGGATCTGTGATCTCCAGTTGTTCAAGCCCAGCTATGTAGGCTCTACATGTGGCATCTTTATACAGAGCTGTATTCCACTCAGCCTCATAGTTCATCTTGTCATCTTCAGTTTGTGTACACAATTGTTTTCTGTCTGTTGTCAAAGCAAATGGTGCATTGATATGTACTGGAAACGGAATGTGCACTGGCAGAGGTAAAAAGCAAAAGAAATGTCCTTCTCTATAGAATCCTGCTGGACATTTGGCCATTTCACAGATGCCTTGTCTTCCATCTTCCATAGTCAGTGGAATTGCAACAGCTGCTAATGGAAGCAGTCCTTTGAGCTTTCCAGACTGTGCAAACTGCTCCGATTCTTTTTGACCAGTTACCCAGGTAATGACCCACGATTGGGTGGTCACACTAGGATTTAACTTTTGTGTTCTTGTCATGTCTGTGTCACAAATTTCAAGCTGGACATCACTTTTTTCAGTTATTTTGAGGCACTCTCCTGAGTGGGTGTTCCACTCCTGAGCTGCATATGATAACACAGTAAGTTCATTAAGAAGAGAATTTGGAGGTGACAGGATTCGTTGGTCTGTTATTGCTTTTGTCACATGAATGAGAAGTTCTGGCGTATTTGGGTCTCCATTGCGTGGTAAATAGAAGAACTTTACTGATGAAACATACTGCGTGAAAAGGGTAAGATTTCCACATCCTTCTGCAAATTTTCTGAAAAATATCTCCATCTCATGCCTTGAGTAGGACAAATCTTTAATTTCACTTGTAGCAGCCTGTTCTGGTGTCCTCAAAGGGAATCTGAAAAGTGTTCCATGACATATAGTGTCACGTTTTCCATCCTTGATGACTTGACAACTAAATATTCCCTCGAACGGCTTTAATTGTCCATTCATATTTCTCATCATCCTCTGATTTTTCACACTTTTGAGGTTTGCTTTCAGCCCAGATTTCCCTAAGTATGATTTGTGAGGGTCAAACATCACCAAAGTATTTTCACTGATGAAGCTTGGAACATCAGTTAGGTTGTAAACAGAATTGAATCCCAAACCAAACTTTCCCACTTTTGTTGTGTCTTCTTCTTTAGTGGCTCCGCTCAGTTTCTTTAAATTGTTAAAGTCACTCTGTGTAAAACTTGCATTATTGTAGGCCCAGAGGGCTGGACCTTGCAAACCAGCCATGTTCTCATTCATGAGGAATGTTCTTGCATTCAGATTCTGTCTCTCATCATACATGAAACAAACTTCTGTAGCGCGGGCATCATCTGCATTTTGTATCAGCTCTTTCGGGACAGAAAAACCGTCTGTGTACTCATGGAGAATGTTTTTCAGTCGTCTTGTTAATGGCTCTGACTGATGATACTCCAAATCAAAGTCTTCAGTGTCATCCATTACACGTTCAGTCAGGGAATAGACTCCCATCAATTGTGCAGTCCACTCTGATATGTTAGAATGAACATAAAATATTTCCTCTTCTTCATCTACCTCAGAACCATCAGACATCTGATCCTGCAGCCAATCGGCATTGCAGTAGGTGCACTGGTCTGCTGGCAACAAGAGAAGGTAATCCTCAGAAGCCTGGTGCACTGGCACCAACACATCATGTCTTTGAGGGTGTTTTTGCAGTTCATTCAGTATCTGAAGAACCAGATTTAAGTCATGTCGCACATCTGTTGGTTTCTTTAAGTTGGAAGACCTGAATCCGTCATGCTTTTCTTTTATTTCTTCCAGGACAGAGGTCAACATGTTTGGGGTTTGTCTTTGACGGCAGCCACAGTCACTCAGTAATGAACACCAGTCATGCAACAGAGATGGTAGTTGGTATCTGTAAGGCTTCAGGTCCAGGTCAGCTTTAGATCTTTCTAAATACACTGACCGTGGATACTGGAAACCTTCTTCTATTCCAACCCACACAGATCTTGCTGACTCCATCTGGTGTTTCTCTTCTGCAATTGATACATTTGGAGAATTCAAGAAGCTGTAAATGTCCTTTAGTAACTCTATACAAGGATTACATTCTCTACTGTCATAAGATGCCCCCAGATTATGAAGATGATCCATCACTGAACATACTGGTGGATCTCTATAAAGTCCCAAAATTCTTTCAACAGCTTCTGCCATTTCTTTTGCAACTGGACTAACAGACCCAATGATAGATGAGTGTCGTGAACTAAACACCTCTTCTGATGATGAGATAGAGGGCCCTGATTCTCCATTCCATGAGAGAGACTTGGGATATCTGGATATTTGTTTCTGCAAACAAGGAATGCATTTCTGATTCTGAAGATCAGATAGTTTCATTGGGTCCATTCTGTCTATGCTCCTCTCGAGGAACGTGATGAATGCTGTTACTTTCAGCTCTGCTTCAGAATCCATTCCTCTGCTAACAAGCTCCTCAATTTTCATTGCTGATGTTCCAACATCACTTTCTGAGATCTCTTTCACAGTTTTAAGACCAATTACTTGTAATCCTCTCCTGAGTCTGTCGTTTCGTGTATGCCTCTTTGCTGGGAATTTGTCCTCTTCAAGGAACAAGGCTCTCAGGAATGGATCGTCTTGGCTGAACAGATCACAAGCCCTCAGACTAGAAGACCCTCCACTGGATGAAAGGAACTGTACTGCCGAAGCAATTTGCCTCGTTTCATTCACAACAGGCATGTGTTTCTCCATCAGAAACTCCATAAACTCTACCTTTTGACTTTCTGTATATTGCATACTCCTGTGCCGCATCAGCTGAAGGATTTGTTGACAAACATGAAGAAACGGGGTTGCAGTTGCCCCGAGCTTCAGTGCCAGGGGTCTGACTGCAGCAGATGAACACTGGATGTACCTCTCAGGGTAGGATACTGGTATTTGTTCATCAGGGGCTAGAGTATGCAAGGTTTCCACTGAGCAATCACTGTTGTCTGTTGCAGTAAATAGCTCTAACTTCCTCAGCACAGCTTTAGTTCCATCGTTCAACTGGCAGGAGCTCAGATATGTCACCAAAGCAGACCTTTCCTCTTTGGAGGATTCAGCATTGAACAGTTGTACAACTGTATTACGTTTTCTGGTATATACTGTCTCTAATGCTCTTACAACACCCACTGGTGTCGAATACTGAATAATTGTCCCAAGAACATGAGGATTGTTGAGGACAAAATCAGGGACATACATCAAATGTATAATGCCTAGTTTCTGCAGTGCTGCACCAACATTCTGTGGGAGTGACTCAGAGTGCCTGACGGACTGAGCTATGAAGACCTCATCAATGCGGAGTAGTTTTCCTCTGCCACAGCCATCAATGTCTGGCATGATGGGAAAACCACTGAAATATTTTTCAACATCAATTCCATGGGCTGTGATATAGATCCACACTTGCCTGAGCCAGTTGACATCAAGGGATGGAGAAGGCAGTTCAGCATTACCTTCTGGGAAATGCCTCAACAGACATTCTTGGAGCAGATTCGGGAAGGCATCAGGTGACATCACAGAAAGACCTTGCCATCCTGAAAAGAAAACATTTAGCATTATCAGTCAAATGAAATCAATGTTATCACAAATAAAGAACAAGGACAATTGAACAATGTTGATGTTATCTGTACTATCAACACTATTTGTTTTGTATGTATGTGTTCTGGTAACGCTATATCTTAGTGTGAAACAAAGGGGGATAACTGCTGGGCAATGGACAGCTTTAGTTTAGAAGTCACCTGCTTGCCATGTGGGAGTGGCTTGTTCAAAGAGCAGATGGTTTACAAATGTTGTGAATATATTTACTGACATTAGAGGCTAGGAATTACTATATGTTTAATAATATTAATGTACAGCATTTCTGCAATATTCAGAAACATAATTAAGTTTGTATTCGAATTTCACAATTGTTTTGTTGGTTCCTTCAAACAATCACTTTACATCAAAAGGGTTCTTAGAAATCTTGTTTTGTAAATGAACTATAAGATTTTTCAGCTTTTTCAAACTATCTACCTTGTCAGAAATGTATATGTATATTGAAGTTTGTAGATGAACACTTTAATGTTGTGACAGCATTATACGGAGCTCTTGATCCAGACACTTCATATTTATGGCAGTCAATCTATAGCAATAAAACACAGTTTGCTTGTATTGAATTGACTTGAATCTGCTAAGAACAAACATGCTTGCAAAAGATCTTTGACGACATGGGTCAACCAAGTCAGCGAGCCTGACCTCCTAATCCCGTCAGTCGCCTCTTACGGCAAGCATGGGTTACTGAAGATCAATTCTAACCCGGATCTTCACAGGTCAACAATGCAAGGGATTGCATTTTGGACATGCAAAAGTACAAGTGTCAAACTAGAAACGCTTGAGAAGAGCCGAATAGACATGTCGAGTCCTGCTACCAACAAGGCAAATACCAAGCATGTATGTTTGATACAATATTAATGCATTTGGTATTTTCAGCTTCTTTAGTGGTTCCTGGAAATGTTTTAAGGAATTGCATAAGGAGCATCGAAAAGTACAAAGGTCAAATCAAAGTCAAAGTTTGTTCCATCGAGAAAATAAAGACCAACTCAAATAATTCAAAGTTCAGTGATGATGTTTGCTCATTGACACATGTGGTAGGGCATATTTGTAGGCCCCAAGAGTTATATTGCCGAGTGTGGCAATAACAAACAAACAGAACCAAAACCAGACGTTCCATAGGAAACGAGACAGCATGTTACATGCAAAAATGAAAGAACAGCATGAGTGACCTTCAATCTGCCACGAGAAACATGTATCCTAGTCATTTGGGCTTGGACCGCTGACCTCATGAATTTCCATTAATGTCTTGGTCACTGTTGTTTGCTTGTGTACTAGTTAGATATTTAGTATTGTCTGAAAAAATATTGTCATTTAATCTTCACCTTATCTTTTGAAAAAAGGTAGTTGTTGGGATTAACAATTCATTCATTGTGTTGCTTAGAAGCTTTGCTATCATATACCCCAGTAACTGGTTGTATCAATGTGATAAAAGCAACGTACCACCAGATGCCCGTTTCCGCAGAGCTTGTTGTAATTCCTCAGGAAGGTCCAGCGAGACCAACTGACTTTCAAGTCCTGGGAAGAGTTTGGCATGCTCTTGTGGGTAGCAAATGAACACAGCTGCATGTGCTCCAAAATCCACAAAGTTACCGTCAGCCACTGGCAGAAGACACAAACTGTCCAGGTGCTTGTACGCATCCGATTCCAGGAGATATTTCAGCAGCATGAGTTTCTTCTGTCTTGGTAATGTTGTAAAGCGGTTGTCAACTTTAAGTGTGTCACACACTTCTTTAGGTGTTGCTTTGTGTATGTGTGAGCTGAAATGTTTTTCTAAAGTTCGCATTAGTTTTGGAGGTACTTGGACAATGTACCTGTGATACAAAGTAAATATTTCAGTGATTAATGAAAAAGCATCATTGGTCACATCCACAAGAAAAGCATCCTTCATCTTGACCCCTTTCTTCTGGTCAGACGGTGTGAACAGGAACGGGATATTGTGAAGCTGTGCCAGAATTGTTGAAACAAGAGGCTTCCAATGCACATCAATATCATCAACATCTGGAATTGTTCTGTAGACTTGTTCTGAAATTGAGTTATCATATGAATAGCAGCATCTAAGAAGGCTATCTATCAAGCTACGATAAACCTCTGGCAGAACTTCACTCACAAGACACTTATTCCACTCCATAGCCTTGTCTGTGTGAGCCTGATTTTGAAGCTGATCTGCTGTTGGCCACTTGACGTGTCTCCGGTTCTGATTCAACGCAAAGAAGCCATTGACATGAACATGCAGACCTGTGGGACTGGGACTCTGCAGAGGAAGTGGGAGGAAGCAGAACACGTGACCTTCACACTGTTGACCCAAAGGAACAGCCAGACCTACAAAGGGGGAGTAGGAAAGACTTGTGTCATGGCAAAGTTCTCTAAACCTTTCAGTCATACTTCCTCCTTTGTAGAAGTTGATGACAATCCAGTTCTGTGATGACAATTTAGACAATTTAGTTTCTGCAACATCCTGTGTTTCCACAGTTACGATCAACTCGCTCTGTAGAGATGATGGCGGTATTTCTCCTTGTACCTGTTTCACTTTCCTCATGAAGTCTTTCTTCTCAGCTCTAACATGCTGGAGACAGTCTTGAGACAGCTGCAATGAGAACTGGATTTCTGTCTTTTCCCCCAGTCTCCTGTACAACTGTATCTTCTCTATTGACTTCAGAAATAAGAGAGTTATGGATGCCTCAGCCTTAAAAGCCTGGAACAGATCCATGACTTTCTTCTCAGTGTAAAGGTTGTCAGACAGCTTCGAGATGTTGGTTCTGAGGGGGAACCAGAAAATGGTTCCAGGATAATGACCTGTGTCTGATGTGTCTGATGTAAAGCCAAAGGTGCCACTGAAGATGTTGAGGATCATGTTCTTGATCCCACTGGGAAGTTCACGCAGTTTCTTCATGTAGCAGACCCGGTCACCATGCTTCTCTTGTGGGTTGATGAACAACACAGTGTCCCCGCTTATGACACTTGGGAAGTCTGGAAATAAAACATTTCAGTTTGTGAAAAGGATTAAGTTTAATGAGTACATAATGTTCATGTTCATACTTGTCCAGTGCTACAAGTGACATACATTTTATGGAAAGAAACTTCCAAAATCTGAATCCAAACATGGTGTGTATAATTCATCTTTCTGATACAGCTAATCATATGTGATGTAACTTAGTTTATCTAGAAAACAATCCCCAATGTCTTACCAGTGACATGGAATACAGATTTGAATCCAAGTCCAAACCGTCCAACTTTTAGGACTTCCTCCTCCTTGACACTGTCATGTAGCATCTTGATTCCCTTCCAATCCTTCTTGGTGAACAATGCATCATTGTACACACACAGGCCTGGGGCCTGAAACAATGCTCACTACATTACTTGTCAACAAGGCATTCATGTCAGTTTGCCTAATGGCAGGGTTCATCCAAACTGAATATTTTTTTTAGGGCATTAATTGGGTTCTGTCATATTCTAAAGTTTTTCATTTGAAATGTGTGTATACTTTAATGGGAAGGTTTGCTTTGAAAATAGAAAACACTATTCTTGTATCCTTGAACTTTAATTTTCACCCAGTTAGGTTTTCGATGGTCAATAGGTGTATACACAAAGATACGATGAGAGCTGCCCTACACATTTAGTCTTACACTGTCAGGGCACGTAGTTAGGTAAATTCACCTGTAGTGCGGCTAGGTAATGTTTCTTCTTTAGTAGTCTTGGATCGGGGTCTATATGTCTGTCATCATAGAGTATTCGTATTTCACTGGCCTCAGCATCTTCAGCATTCTGGATCAACTCCTGGTAAAAATGAAAATGTCAAAATCCATATTGTTGTCATAGGGACAGTTATACAATGAGGGGGAAATTTGCTTCGAAATTGTGACACAATTTGACCATAATAAGTCACAAGAACCTGTAAACTCACTTTGAGTGTCTGTCAGTCATCAGGGCATTGGTCCAGCACATATTTACCTTGAGCACCTGTCCATCATCAGGGTATTGGTCAGGCATAGATTTACCTTGAGTATCTGTCCATCATCAGGGTATTGGCCCAGCAAAGATTTACCTTGAGTATCTGTCCATCATCAGGGTATTGATCCAGCACAGACTCACCTTGAGTATCTGTCCAAAATCTGGTTCAACACAGACTCACCTTGAGTATCTGTCCATCATCAGGGTACTGGTCAGGCATAGATTTACCTTGAGTATCTGTCCATCATTAGGGTACTGGTCCAGCATAGATTTACCTTGAGTATCTGTCCATCATCAGGGTACTGGTCAGGCATAGATTTACCTTGAGTATCTGTCCATCATTAGGGTACTGGTCCAGCACAGATTTACCTTGAGTATCTGTCCATCATCAGGGTATTGGCCCAGCACAGATTTACCTTGAGTATGTGTCCATCATCAGGGTATTGATCCAGCACAGACTCACCTTGAGTATCTGTCCTAAATCTGGTTCAACACAGACTCACCTTGAGTATCTGTCCATCATTAGGGTACTTGTCAGGCATAGATTTACCTTGAGTGTCTGTCCATCATCAGGGTACTTGTCAGGCATAGATTTACCTTGGGTATCTGTCTATCATCAGGGTACTGGTCCAGCACAGATTACCTTGAGTATCTTTCCATCATCAGGGTATTGGTCCAGCACAGACTCACCTTGAGTATCTGTCCAAAATCTGGTTCAACACAGACTCACCTTGAGTGTCTGTCCATCATCAGGGTACTTGTCAGGCATAGATTTACCTTGAGTATCTGTCCATCATCAGGGTACTGGTCCAGCACAGATTACCTTGAGTATCTGTCCATCATCAGGGTATTGGTCCAGCATAGATTTACCTTGAGTATCTGTCCATCATCAGGGTATTGGTCCAGCACAGCCTTGAGCTGCTTGATGAGGGTGGGCAACTCCATGCACATATACCCATCATCATCAGACTCAGAATCTAAAATATGAATAATTGATGACAATGAATGACACATTGATGTTCAATTACCATTATGTCTCGAGGGGTACAGAATTACAGGTGCTGTTGTGCCTCCTCCACATGCGAAGGAAGATTGGTATTCTTTAACAGAACGTATGCAGAATGTAACTACAGGTATATTTGAACATAGTGACATATGTGACATAGAACATATGTGACTATACATATTTTGTAACATATCTTATACTTTGTGGTATTTTGTGACATTTGGTGTGGAACTTAGGTTGGAGTGTTTAAGTTCCTGTACTCGGAAAAGGAACTGGTTAAGCTGGTCATTTTGTTTATCATTGCTGCTTAAAGGCCAGACGATGCCCACGTATACATGCAATAGCTGCTGAGTTCATAGTTATTTTGAAAACAAATATAATATTACTACAGATGACTATGGGGATACATTTGGTTCGTGTAACCTCGACCTACCTCGACTCATGATTACCCTCCTAGTTGTCGATAGCTCACCACGGTGCTACCAAGACCCCCGCGCCTTGTTTCTGAAATTAAAGCGTTTGAACAATATCAATAACCAACAACTTTAACTTTCATTAGTGAAGTCAGAAAAATTACCATCAAACTATCTCTTGATAAAATCTGCATAAAAGGACAAAAACAAACAGGTTTCCATCTTTACCATAGATATTGCACGTTAGAATGAGTCCATAGTAGTCTATGCTTGTCATAAGATGTGACTTGATGACCCGTGAAGATCCTAAATAGTTAGAATTGGTCTTTAGCTTGTCCTTGCAAACATGACTAGTGAAGATCCGGTCTTCAGTAATCCATGCTTGACTTAAGAGGCAAATAACAGGATTTGGTTGTCAGGCTCTCTGACTTGGTTGATGCATGTCGTCATATCCCAACTGTGTAGCTTGAAGCACATGATGTCAGTCACTGGATTGTCTGGTTACTTACAGACTATATGGCTGGAATACTGAAAGGCTAAACTTTTTTAAGCTTCACTCTGTAAATTTATATCTGTCTAGGACATTTCTATATCCTGCCTAATTCACAGATACATTAGGAATTTGGAAATTACTCGGGGTGGGTCAAATTGGGCTTACAACTCCAAATATTTGTGGAAATTATGTGAATGGAAAACTGAAGAAGGTAATCGTGTCACATCATAGACTGAACATCAATAAATGTAGCAATATCCAGTCTGCTTTAATTGTTTCACTCACTAATGTCAACCAAGACATGAATTTAACAAGGAACAAAGATTGTCCTGGATCTATGTATCTTAAACTCCAAATATTATTCTTATTCACTGAGGGGCGGTGGGGTAGCCTAATGGTAAAAGCTTTGGCTCGTCACGCCGAAGACCCGGGTTCGAATCCCCACATGGGCACAATGTGTGAAGCCCATTTCTGGTGTCCCCCGCCGTGATGTTGCTGGAATATTGCTAAAAGCGGTGCAAAACCAAACTCAGTCAGTCAGTCTTATTCACTGAACACGTTCAGTCATATTTTGGGGAGACCAAACAATGAACTGGACATCAAAGAGAGTTCATTTGATTTCCAGGAACTTTGCATGCACATCTTCCACACCAGATGCTGACAGGTGTTCTCATTCACCATGGACAGATACATTTGAAATTACTGAGGGAGTAACATTCCTGGACAATTGAAAATATGTATACAATAAACTCCTTGTGCATTGTGTATATCTGTGCTACTGTACTGTCACGAGTCACAGCCATGACCAAACCAATACCACCGATTATATGACAAGTTTCAAATTCCAGGAAGAAATCCTGGCATTTCCACGAAACAAAAGGGCAAAGTGACATACAGGTGTCCTCATTCAGTTTGGACAGATACATTAATAAGTTTGAAATTTCTCAGGGAGTAACATTCCTAGACACTTGAAAGTTTGTATGCAATAAGAAAACAATCACTTCTAGGTTGTACATAAATCCTTGTGCATTGTGTATATCTGTGCTCCTTACAGTCACGAGTCACAGCCATGACCAAAACAATACCGCCGATCACATGACAAGTTTTAAATTCCAGGAAAGAAATCCTGGCATTTCCACGAAACAAAAGGGCAAAGTGACATACAAGTGTCCTCATTCAATTTGGACAGATACATTAATAAGTTTGAAATTTCTCAGGGAGTAACATTCCTAGACACTTGAAAGTTTGTATGCAATAAGAAAACAATCACTTCTAGGTTGTACATAAATCCTTGTGCATTGTGTATATCTGTGCTCCTTACAGTCACGAGTCACAGCCATGACCAAAACAATACCGCCGATCACATGACAAGTTTTAAATTCCAGGAAAGAAATCCTGGCATTTCCAGGAAACAAAAGGGCAAAGTGACATACAGGTGTCCTCATTCACCTTGGACAGATACATTAAGAAGTTTGAAATTACTCAGGGAGTAACATTCTTGTTACATAGGTCAAAAGTCTAAATACTTTTGGAAATTCTGTGAATGGAAAACTGAAGAAAGTATTCCTGGCACATCTTATACAGAACATCAATACATGGAGCAATATCCAGGTGGCTTGAATTATTCAACAAGGAACAAAGGCCTATGTCCTCGGTCTATGTATCTTAAACTCCAAATATTTATCATACCCACTTAAAACTTTCAGTAATATTTTGGCGATACCAAGCAATGAACTAGACCCGGCAGACGACATGCAAGACAGTTCATTTGTTTTCAAAGAGCTTTGCATGCATATCCTCGGCATCAGATGCTTATTACCTGACTTTGTTTATTCTTACCATATACATACAAACACTGTAGGCGATTCTACCGGTATCATCTGAATTTTCAACAACCTTCATTTGTTAGCACAGACAATTTCTTTCCATGCCAGAATGCAATATCCGTGTTCAAAGGACAATTTCATAATAATTATAAAAACCTATCAACAACATATTAAGATAATAATGAAAACGTTCCTCAGCTAAATATCTTACCTGTTTACCACATGAAACAAAGAGACAGTGTCCTATGCTTTTCGCAACCCTCTCGGGTACATCGTCTACATACCTGCTACTGCCCAGCCACGACTCATAGCAACGACTAACACAACCCTGGATCAGTACTACCTATTTCAAATTCAAATTCCTGGAAAAGATATCATGTCATTTCCAGGAAATAAAAGGGCAAGATGACATACGGGTGATGTTCTCAGTAACGGTTCATTGCCACATAATGACAGTATTCAATATGAAGGTTGTGAATATCTATTTTGGTGCACCAACACAATGCACCACAATAGATGAAAGAAGGTTTTCTTTACTCAACCGGTGTAGCTGTGTGATCCTCTGCACCTCTGGGTCTTCTACAAACAGACAGCTCGTATACGTGTACTCACAGTATGAAAGGACGATGTGTTGAGATACACAGTCAGTGAGTGAGTGAGTATGGTTTTGCGCCACTTTTAGCAATATTCCAGCAACATCACCGCGGGGGACACCAGAAATAGGCTTCACACATTGTTCCCATGTGGGGAATCAAACGTTCTCAAACGCGTTTGCTGTCATGGGGGCGGTGGGGTAGCCTAGTGGTTAAAGCGTTCACTCGTCAGTCGAAGGCCCGGGTTCGATTCTTCACATGGATACAATGTGTGGTGTCCTTTTCTAATGTCCCCCGCCGTGACATTGCTGGAATATTGCTAAAAGCGACGTAAAACTAAACTCACTCACTCACCTGGGTTTACGCAAACGTAACGTTTTACTGCAGTTAACGTCGCGATCAAGTGCACGTATGTAGTGACGTGTGCAGAGCCCTTAATGTACAGTGGGTGCTGCACCTTGATCAATGTTTAAGTGAACGACGGCCGTGCAGTTCAGTCCAGACGCACTGGTTATGACGAAATCTTAAAGGTTACAATTCTGAAGTTTAACATGAAACCCCCCTTAGATTCAGTATGCTAACTCAGAGCCAACCTGTTTTTGTTAATAATAACTACATTTTTTGACGCGTTTTTGATGTGGCGTCTCTTTGGGATGGGACAAAGACCTTTCGTTCTCTCGGCAAACACACGATCAGCTAGAGAAGGGAGATTAGTGAGTGAGTTTAGTTTAATTTGTATATTCCAGCAATACCACGGCGGAGGACACCAGAAATTGGCTTCTCACATTGTACCCATGTGGGGAATCGAACCCGCGTCTTCGGCTGGACGAGCGAACCTTTAACCAGCAGGCTACCTTCCCTGGTTATACCGGGGTAAAATGTAGACATCCCTGTCATAGTGCGAGAGCCACACACTCCCAGACTGTTTTTCTTCATAGTGAGTGAGTGAGTGAGTGAGTGAGTGAGTGACGCCGCACTTAACAATATTCAAGCTGTATGTCTGTCTGTAAATATACGACTTTGGACCAGACAATCCAGTGATCAACAACATGAGCATCGATCTACGCAATTAGGATAAGATCATAGGGGCCTTTATTCTGTACAAAGTTTGTTCTTGAGTATGTATTTATAGATGATTGGTATATGCGAATAGACATTGCTGTATACTTAAAATGCTTGTCCCTTTCACAGCCACAGTGTATGGATGGGTGCAATCTCAGTCACAAACAATTAAATGCTACAGTTATGAAGGCCAAATATTTGTGGAAATTATGTGAATGGAAAACTGAAGAAAGTATTCATAGTACATCATAGACTGAACATCAATACATGGAGCAATATCCAGCCGGTTTGAATTATATTACTTACTGGTGTCTACCAATACATGAATTCAACAATGAATATAGGTTGTCCTGGGGCTATGTATCTTAAACTCCAAATAATATCATTATCCACTTCAAACTTCCAGATATATTTTGGGGAGACCAGGCAATGAACTAGACCCGGCTGACGACATGCAAAACAGTTCATCTTATTTCCAAGAACTTTACATGCACATCCTCGGCAGCAGATGCTTATCATTTAGTAATATCATTATTGTTATATACGTACATCCATTTACTACAGACGCTGTAGGTGATTCTACAGGTATCATCTGAATTTTTAACACCTTCATTCGTTAGTACAGACCATTTCTGTCCATGCCAGAATGTAATATCCATGTTCAAACGACAATTTCATAATAATTATAAAAACCTATTAACAACATATCAAATTAAAACGTTCCGCAACTAAATATCTTACCTGCTAACCACATGAAACAACGACACAGTGTCCTATGCTTTTCGCAACCCCGTCGGGTATATCGTCTACATGAACTGGGCAGCCACGACTCACAGCAACGACCTTAATAAATGGATAAACACCATCTGTCACATGACAAGTTTCAAATTCAAGGAAAAGAAATCATGGCATTTCCACGAAACATAAGGTCAAGGTAACATACGGGTATTGTTCTCAGTCACGGTACAATACCACACAATGACAGTATTCAAGATGCACGTCGTTTTAAAATCTATTTTGGTGCAGCAACACAATGATCCACAAAACCTCAAAGGATGTTTCGTTTACTCAACGGGTGTAGCTGTGGAAATGTGATTTGTGATCCCATTTGAATATTACATCGCGTTTGCAAGTGGTGTAACTTTGGAAGCCTATTCAAATGATTTTATGATAGTGTTGTAATACGTTCACACTCAGAATTCATCGGATATCATTAAAGTCCGTCAACCAAACTCTTGGAACACGGTTGTTTGCAAGTTACGTTTAAACAACAGAAGGTATCCAACTTTAATTAACTCAATTAATAATGATATCGGACAACCTAAATGGGTGTTGAATTTCTAAAATTTATGGGGGCGGTGAGGTAGCCTTGTGGTTAAAGCGTTCGCTCGTCGTCCAGGGAAATCGTGGCAAGGTGACATACAGGTGTCTTCAAGGTTACATATGGGTGTCTTTATTCACCTTGGACAGATACATTAAGACGTTTGAAATTACTCAGGGAGTAACATTCGGGTTACATAGGTCTAAAGTCCAAATATTTGTGGAAATTATGAAGAAACTGAAGACAGTATTCCTGACACACCATAGACTGAACATTAATACATGGAGCAATATCCAGCAGGCTTGAATTATTTCACACACTGGTGTCTACCAATACATGAATTCAACAATGAATATAGGTTGTCCTGGGGCTATGTATCTTAAACTCCAAATATTATTATTATCCACTTCAAACTTCCAGTTATATTTTTGGGAGACCAAGCAATGAAACAGTTCATCTGATTTCCAAGAACTTTACATGCACATCCTCGGCAGCAGATGCTTATCATTTAGCAATATCATTATTGTTATATACATCCATCCATTTACTACAGACGCTGTAGGTGATTCTACAGGTATCATCTGAATTTTCAACACCTTCATTCGTTAGTACAGACCATTTCCGTCCATGCCAGAATGTAATATCCGTGTAATATTTTACTGTATTACATGACAAATCTTTGAGAAGAGCTTTCTGTAAATTCAGAATCTCCTTGCATGATTTCACCGAAACTCTGAGCGTAAATATAACAATTTGAATCCAAATGTAATTTTATGTGTAAAATGTAATAGAAACCATGTCGAAGATGAATATCATGTGTTAAGCATTATCGAGACCTGAGAAATAAATATCTTCCAAACTCATGTACAGGGTATAAGGATCAACATTTTATGATAATTTTTTTTAAATTCTAAGAATGAAGATGTTATTACCTCTGTTGCTCGTTTTCCGAAAAAAGTGTTTATATATAGATTTAAAACGGGATAAGTATGTAAACTTTGAAAATATGTAACAGTACTATGGGTCGTTTGGCCTAAAATACTGAATTAACTGTCTGTCTGTCTGTAATATCGTGTTCAAATTTCATAATAATTTAAAAACCTATCAACAAAATATCAAAATAATAATGAAAACATGCCACATATATCTTACCTGTTTACCATATGAAACAAAGACACAGCAACTCTGTCGGGTACATGGCCTACATAGCTGCTACTCATAGCAACGACTAACATAACCCTGGACCAATACTACCTATTACAAGTTCAAATTCCAGGAAAAGAAATCGTGGCGTTTCCAGGAAATAAAAGGGCAAGGTGACGTACGGGTACTGCAGTATTGTTATTAGTCACGGTACAATACCACACAATGACAGTATTCAATGTGCAGGTTGTTTTAAAATCTATTTTGTTGCAGCAGCACAATATTTGAGCGCGTTTGCAAGTTGTGTTACTTGTTGGGAAGCCTATGCAAATGATTTCATGATAGCGTTGTAATACGTTCACAGTCAGAATACATCGGATGTCATTAGACCTTTATGGAAGTTTCAAATGTATGCATGCGTCTTGCAAAATGTAGGGGGTTGATGTGAACCTCTTCACCTCTGGGCCGTGTGCAAACAGACAGCTCGTATCCGTGTACTCACAGTATGTAAGGGCGATGTGTTTATATACACAAAGAGACAGCGGACATTCCAAGTTTGTATTCGTGGTGCTGAAAGTAAACCTAGATCCAGATATTTCTATGATAAACTTATAAGTGCTGAAAACCTACCATGTGGCAAAATATCTTTGATATTGCAACATATCTTCATAAACTATAGAAGATGTACAAAAGACACAAAATTTATTGACTTCCAATATTTAATTTATCCACAATATTGTCTATACTAAAAAAGAATTATTGAGGATGAAATTAGTAGATGATGAAATTTTGCTCATTTTGTAATTCAATGTCAGAAAATTTGATACATGTTTATTGGGACTGTGAATGTGTGAAAACGTTCTCGTTCAAACTGAAAGAATATATTGAAGGTAAATCATCAGAAAATTTTATCCTGACAAAATATACACGTCAGTCTTAATTGGCGGAAATAATAACGGCCTTATGAACCATATACTTCTTGCCAGTAAAAAAATACATCCATGTATCAAGTATTAAAAAACATAAGTTATCACTGGATACATTTGTAAAAATATTGAGTGATAGTTTCAAGACAGAAAAGGTTTTTGCCAATAAAAATAAAAACATATTACAATTTGACAGAAAATGGTCATCCCTATTGCACACATTCCCAGCTTAATACTAATGAAGATTCCAGTATGTGTAATGCCAACCCATATGAATTTCTATTTTATTGCGTACAAGTTTTGTTGCATCATGCATTTTGTATATTTGTAGCTACTGATTTTGAATGAATAAAAAAAAAAGAAAAAAACAGTTTGTCTTCGTATAAACATAGTATGTAAGGATGATGTGTTTAGATACAAAGTAATTGAGTTGGGTTTTACGCCGCTTTTAGCAATATTCAAGCAATATCACGGCGGGGGACACCGGAAATGGGCTTCACACATTGTACCTATGTGGGGAATCGAACCCGGGGCTGAGCGTGAGGAGCGAACGCTTTAACAACTAGGCTACTCCACCGCTCCCGTCCTCAAACGTGTTTGGCGTCATGGGGGCGGTGGGGTAGTTTAGTGGTTAAGGCGTTCGCGCGACAGCCGAACACCCAGGTTCGATTCCCCACATGGGTATAATGTGTGGGGCCCTTTTGTGGCATCCCTCGCCTTGGTGTTGCTGGAATATTACTAAAAGCGGCGTCAAACTCAACCCACTCACTCGTCAGGTGAATTTGGGTACGACCTGTACGACCATTAACGTTTTACAGCAGTTAACGTCGCGATCAAGTGCACATGTACGTAGTGGCGTATGTAGAGCCCTTAACCTACACTGGGATGTGCACTTAGATCAAAGTAGGTTTAAGTGAACGACAGGCGTGCAGTTAAGTCCAGAAGCACTGTTTTATGACGACCTTAAAGGTTACAATTCTGAAGTTTAACATGAAACCCCACTCAGATACACTATTCTTACCTAGAGTCGATCAGTTTTGTAAATAATAAATACATTTTTTGACGTGTGTTTGGTTTTGCGTGTCCATGGGACCGAACCAAGGACCTCCCGAGTGAATGAGTGAGTTTACGCCGCACTCAGCAATATTCCAGCTATATGGCGGCGGTCTGTAAATAATCGAGTCTGGACCAGACAATCCAGTGATCAACAGCATGAGCATTGATCTGCGCAATTGGGAACCGATGACATGTGTCAACCAAGTCAGCGAGCCTGACCATCCGATCCCGTTAGTCGCCTCTTACGACAAACATAGTCGCCTTTTGTGGCAAGCATGGGTTGCTGAAGACCTCTTCTACCCCGGATAGGACCTTCCGAGCAGACACACGATTTGCTAGAAAATGGAAGCGATTAGTGAGCGAGTTTAGTTTACTCCGCTTTTCACAATATTCCAGCAAATATCACTAAAAATGGGCTTCACAGGTTGTACCCATCTGGGGAATCGAACCGGTTTTTCAGCGTGACGAGTGAACGCTTTAACCACTAAGCTACCCCACCGCCCCGGGAGGCGATTAATGGTAGTAAGATTATCACATGCAGGCTGGTGGTGAATCTGCATGCTTGTCTTTATGTTGGTGACTGTAACTGTTTATTATTTTTTGAAGTTTTTGTAAGGGCGGGGTTGGGACTAGCCTGTCTCACAATCCGTGAATCACTGTCTGTAATGCAAACGCCCCACATGGAGTATAAGTCTCGGTTTTCCTCAAGTTCTGAATCTCCCCTCTCACTTGGGTTTCTTTTCAACATACATGTAGCTGCTAGTTTCTATCAAAACGATATATTTTCAGAGACTAAGCGTTAGACTAAGGAAGGGCAGTGTGTTTTATTTTTCTCTTTTGTTCATGTAATATATAATCCATGCGTTATTGTCAATGGTAAGCGGGTGGGATGACCCATGGTCGTGTCCAAGTCATTGGACTAGTTTTATATCGGTTATACTACTTGCACCCTTGAAGATCCGGGATCTTCAGCAACCCATGCTTGCCGTTAGAGGCGACTAACGGGATCGGGTGGTCAGACTTGGTTGACACGTCATTCTATCCCAATTGCGTAGATCGATGCCCATGATGTTTATCACTTGATTGTCTGGTCCAGACTCTAGTATTTACAGACCGTCGCCATATAGTTGTAATATTACTGAGTGAGCGTTAAACAACAAACAAATACAACCTGTTAACAGACAGTAATTTGCTTGTTCCTATATGGCTGCTAAATGCTATGTAACATTACCTAACGTGAAGATCCGGGTTAGAACCGATCTTCAGTCACCCATGCTAAGAGGCGGCTAACGGGATCGGCTGGTCAGACCCGCTGACTTGGTTGACACATGTCATCGTATCCCAATTACGTAGTTCGATTTCATGATGTTTGTTAATCACTGGATTGTCTGGTTCAGACTCGATTAATTACAGACCGCCACCATATAGCTGGTATATTGCTGGGTGCGGCGTTAAACAACAAACAAACATATTAGTGTCTCAAACTTTAAACAACAAACCAACCAAGCACGTGGCTCTCTGTTGGCGGCATTGGCTCATTCGTTCGTTTGTGCAAGAATGAGAATGAGGAAAATATTTCCATGGTTAATAATATTTGGTAAACAGATTGAACACCATCCATGTAAATATCAATTCAACTGCCAGGTTGTTTTGCTTGAAGTGATAGTCACTTACAAAACAGAACAAGTGAATCATGTTTTATCGTGGACTCCGAAGCTTATCGATATGACGTCCAGGATTGGAATGAGGCGAATGGTTTGGGTACTCGGGAAGAAATGATAACGAAAATAGACAAACGAGGGTTATGTTTCCAGCAGAAACTCAACCAGGGTAAAAAGATTTGATTAAATTAATTAAATAATTTAAATTGAATTCCACAATGGAATAAGTGTGTTTATTATCATGAGAATACATGTGCGTGATACTGCTATGATCCAAGTAACAAAACAGATGATGATGGATTGAAGCGTTACTTGTTATTGTCATACTGTGTATTGTCTGAAGACCACATACACGTGAAGATCTGGGTTAGAATTGATCTTCAGTAACCCATGCTTAGAGGCGACTAGCGTGATCAGGTGGTCAGGCTCGCTGACTTGGTTGACACATGTCATTGTATTCCTGTTGCGTAGATCGATGCTCATGCTGTTGATCACTGGATTGTCTGGTCCAGACTCGATTATTTACAGACCGCCCCCACATAGCTGGAATATTGAGGGGTGCGGCGTAAACCTGAACTCACTGACCACAGCTCTTGGCTCATGCACCTGTTGCAACAGATTGTCCTGCATCAAACCTACCCATGCTAGGCTCGCATTGATGACTTGTGAGACGCGGCATGCACGCCTTACATAGATTAAACTTACAGTTTGAATGGGTTTTCCTACTTTGAAATGTCTGTGCGCTTGCATTTCAATTCACGTGCAGTCGCTCGTGACTGTTGTGTTTCATACAAAAAGAAACTACAGCGAATAACCCATTCTTAATAATGACCAATAATATGGATTTCAAGTTTCTAATGATGTTAAGTATATAAAGCTTTTGTCAGAGATTTTGCAAGGTATTACTTTTCATTCTGACCCAAATATTCCTTTCACTGGAGATGAAATACCCCTATGACAAATATACATATTACGTCCGCTTCGTTCAGTAAACCAAACCAACCAACAGCGAGCTGTTCAACTTCTGTTTGAAATTAAACAGAAATAAATCTTTACTGTGTGGAATGGCAACACACGTAGGATAAATATACTGGAATACAGTCCAAGAGAAATGCAGTGATGCATTGAGCTTTTGATTAATGATTGCATAGTCAGTAACATTTGCTAAAGAATGGGCGAAGTCAAATACCCTTTAGGTATGAGCCTTCGTCAAATTTATTAATGTGAAGTAAGAGATTTATTGCGAAAATGCAAACTTTCATCGTTTGTTGTAATGGGATGGAGATGATGTGTTGATTACGAACTTCTACGTTTTTTTACTAAAATGTCAAGTTCTGAGAGTGTGCGGGGGTGGAAGGGAGGTAACTCTTCAGTCCTTGTTGCGCGCCTTTCCATCGCTGCAAATGCTATGTTGACAAACATTTTATCACTTGCATTTTAAATATTTAGAAATGTGAATAAATAGACAGAACAACATCAATGTCTTTGTAAATAGCTTTACGTCCGTTGTCTGGTGACCAGTTTGAGTAAAAGTGACCAGTTATTTGAATGAATGAGTTGCGTAGTAAAACCGATATTTACCCAAACACTGAAGGATCACCCTGATGTACACTAACACAGTCTTAGCCATTAATAGACTAACACATCTTACCTACATGGGTGCCATCAGCCAGTCTTCAGTTCTGTTCGGAATGGGTCGTTTTTAAGATTCGCCATGGAACACAGAAACCACGACTGATATTCATATAGCCATATTGTTCTCTCTTCAGTTTGAGTACACTGAATAGATAGTGAAATTCTTACATTTGCTACCAGGCCAGACCATGGCTGATCACAAAGACACCGAAGATACTAGATGCACTTAGAAGATGGTCAGTTAATCTGTTGAGAGTGAGTGAATTAGTGAGTGAGATGGGTTTTACTCCGCTTTTAGCAATATTCCAGCAATATCACGGCATGGAACACCAGAAATGCGCTTCACGCATTGTACTCATGTGGGGAATCGAACCCGGGTCGTCGGCGTGACGAGCAAACCTTTAACTAGTAGGCTACCTTCCATATTTGATCCGTGGTTAAATTGTACACATCGCTGTCATCGGGCTAGAGCCACATACTCCGACACTGTTATTCTTCGTAGTCAGTGAGTGAATGTTTAACGCTGCACCCAGCAATATTGCAGCTATATGTCGGCTGTCTGTAAATAATCGAGTCTGGACCAGACAATCCTATGATGAACAGCATGAGCATCGATCTACGCAATAGGGATACGGTGGCGTGTCAACCAAGTCAGCAAGTCTGATAACCCGATTCCGTTAGTTGCCTCTTCCTACAAGCACGGGATGCTGAAGACCAATTCTAACCTGGATCTTCAGTGCTGGTGGTGTAACGATGTTTGCATCATCAACTAATGGTAGCCATATTGAATATTGGATTCGAACCTCTCGGGCTACCAAACTGATGTCAGATGATGCAGTGTCCTTTGTTCATCTCATGGAAAGATTACTAACATACTCAGGTTTTAAAGTTTTATTTACAAATTTACAACACAAACAACATGTGAGTAATGACAATACTTATCAGCACAATGTTTCAAGATACAAATGTTAAATAGTGCAGCACTGTTGCTCACCTATTCATATAACTCTCAGGTGAGATTAGCATGGATATTTTATACAATCACTCCATTCAACTTGAGATTATCAAACTTCTTTTAGCAACCTTTGTATATACATTGACAAGTGTGTATAAATATATTTTCTGTGAAACAAAAGTACAAACCATAAATACTGCTGATTCAGCTATTATATAAATACCATGATGCTAAACATGAGTACAACAACTGACTTCATGCATATTATTTTACTCCATAAACATGACAAAGTGTGCAAAATACTTATATCTAATATAAACAACGTGCAGAACACTTATCTAGATTCATGTAAAAATATGACAAGATATTCAGAACAATTGTTTTGAAGTTACTTCAGTAAATGAGAAGACTATGTCCCATTCCAAATGTTACACACATCTAGGACAATCATACACACATGTGAAGACAACGTACAAGATGGCACGACAAGAGTTAAGTTTCACAGTTCTGTTCAAACTTACAGTGACACACATTATTGAGACGCCACATATCAGTTTGAAATCATTACCAACATCACTGATTTATCGTCTATTCTAGAGCCCGAGATAAAGCATACAATATCAAAGAATGTATCCATCAGTGTCCAGGATCATGAAATTCAACATTTAAGCACCATTTCTGTACACGTTTTCACGATGTTGAATGTATAAAGTCAAAAAGCTAGAGGATGGTTCTAAAAGATTGTCTTCCACTAAAAAGAATTATATTCACAATTCCCTATATAACTATTTAAGCATTTTATGCTTAAACCATTCATTTTCAAAAACTTTGCAAGATCTCTCTGTTTCTTACAAATACGACCTGTTGACTTTCCAGAAAGCAAATCACAACACAACATAATTAATCCTTTAAATGATTAATGAAAGTCTATCGGCTACTGAATCAGTCAATTCTTTTCCGCTAAAACAGCTCGAGCAAGAATGCCATTTTTCTTTGTGTTTTGTTCAAAATGGCGACAATCTTGGAGAAGTTTTAAATAGAGATTCCCCACTGAGCACTGGGCTTGGACTGGCGGGGACGGGTTTCGAGGTCGAAGATGGTATCTTGGTGCTTCAGAATTGGATGCCTGGAAAACAAATGGCACAGGAACAATGCAATTACATACTGACAAAGAGAATAATGGATCACTGAAATGAGCGATCAGCATTATTATGGTTCTCAATGTTCTTGATGAAATATTCAAAAATAGTTGAGCTAAACCTGTATGAAAACAAACCTTGACCTAACAATTGACATCTCGAGCATTGATCGGCATGTGTCATACACTTACATCTATCAACCCAATCAGTAAGCCTGACACCGTGGTTTTACCTTGACTTTCAAAAATGGTTTGAGGGTTCTGAAAGGAAGTATGTCGCGTAGAATACTGTTCTGTAAGATTTGATAATTATCTTATATTTCTTGCCAAGAATTTCATAAAAGAAATGCTATCTTGGTCTGCACAAACTACATACACTAGTGTCTGAACAAACTTTTGCCGGTGACCCCAGGGCATATATTCATTCACTAAGAACATGTGATTAAAGTCAAAAAATGATATTATGGATTCACACACACACACACACACACACACACACACACACACACACACACACACACACACACACACACACACACACACACACACACACACACACACACACACACACACACACACACACACACACACACACACACACACACACACACACACACCACATACATGTCATCACCAGGGCCCTTTGCCAAACAATATCGAATTCTGTGACACATATAAACCCAATGTACAAGCTGAATTTCTGTACCTTTGCTGAAGTTGATGACGGGGATGCCTTCGCTGGTGAATCTAGGAGGAAACAATGCTAAAACATGTAAAAGGTAAATGATGGTAACCATAGTAACATAATGTTCTTTGGGCAGACTGAATTGGGTTTAACATCATTTTCATGATTTTAGAACTTACTTAATGATGTGCATATATGTCTGTGTGTGGCTTCTTGGGATCAGTCTGTTTCGTTTGCTTTGTCCAGTGTGATACCAGCTGCAGTTTAACATGACACAGACACTTAGACACAGTACACAGACTAAAAACAGATCTTGTTGTATTCCCATAATGCCCAGTGCCAGACAGAGAAACAACAAGTATTAACCTTTAATGACCTGTCGGTGGGGTAGCCTAGTATTTAAAGCGTTCGCTCGCCACGCTGAAAATCCGGGTTCGATTCCCCACACGGGTACAATTTGTGAATCCCATTTCCAGTGTCCCCTGACGCGATGTAGCTGGAATATTGCTCAAAGCGGCGTGAAAGCAGACGAACTCACTAACTTTAACGTCCTTTGGTATTCCAAAGGCACATGATACAAGAAACTTGTTATGATGTATTTCCTTCATCACTGGTGAGAAAACCATGTCAAGAATTCCAATTAAACAAGTATTTATTTAACCCCAAAACAGTACTTATCAACTCTCACACAAAGATGTTATAAACACGTAACATTATGTATCATGTAACACAGTATCAAGGTATCTGAGTGATTTTGAGGTCTGAGAGAAAGCTAAAAATTGCAGTAAAACCCGTCATTATAAAAAGGCAAAGAGATGGCATCATTACCCGTGAGGATACATGGTTAACAGGACAGTGGAACCATTTAGTGGAAGCCTACTGTCCAGATTAGAGTTGTTAAATGTGTAAATCCAAAGTTTTAAAGAGAGGAAATTGACTTTTGGACCCGATTCTCAAAAACACTCACACGAATCTGTAACCGTGGTAATCTATCACTATATGTTCTGACAAAGAAGTAACAGCTACTCACAGTCAGCTTCGACTCCCTCTTCACCCTGGGTTGACATGTGTTGAGTGTTGCTGCTTGATTCTGCCAATCAAAACAACCATTTAGGAGATAAATGCATGTGTGCTTTGCATTTGCTTCTTTCATTGGGTATTTGATACCTGGACGTTCCATTTAGAGCCAACAGGATTGGTTGGAGGTTTGAAATGGTAATTTTCTAGGAATCAATATCAGCAAAACCCACAAATCTGAACATACATGCTGAAAACACATGTTCATCAACACTGTTAAATACCAAAGTTTCTGAAATACTCTCTCTTCTAATATGAACTCTCACATCCGTGAAACGTGATGTCACCTTAGAATGTGATAGGATCCAATGGATGATTTCGCACATTACAGTGACAACATAGCTAACCTTGTCAGGAGAATGTTAACAAAGTTCAAGTTGACAACAAAGTTCAAGTTGTTCTCATGAATTGGTTGTTTGTTAAACAAACACCGCATTCAGCAATAATCCAACCATTTGGCGGTGGTCTGTAACCATGAGCAGTGTGTCCTACCAGAACAAAGGTAGCTAACTCTAAACAGCAACCGACATTATTTTCAACTACAGCCCTTTATCTGTAAGGCAAGGTATAAAACTAATCTTGCCATAAAGGTATTAAATATATTGTTTCAAGCACTTACGGTTAACCTGATATTCTGAGACAGCCCCTGATATATGAGATCTCTTTCCGGATCTCCTCCAGAGGTTGGTTGTTGATGGTGTTCGGGTCCTTGAAGAAAACGGAGAAGCCAAGGAGGATGATGAACCCAATAAGGACCGAACCCAATCGAACTAGAAGCTGACTACCATATATCATCTCCTGGAACAGGAAACACTACGTGCATCTTACAAAGTACTCTTCAATAAAAAGGAATGGCGATGTGACTAAAATAGTCCCTGTGAAGTCAGCAAACTTTCAGCTTGGCAAAATTCCATTCAACGGGACAGCAAAATGTAACAATACTTGACATGCTGGACTTAATATACTATCCCAAAAAAGAAAAATCTATCAATTACCTGTTCTAATTAATTGTGTTCAAACAATCGTCAAAATATCTAACAAAAGTGTTGATAACACGATATTACACAATTTCACGTGTAAAAATATCTTTCAGAAATCTATAAGAAAAACTTTCAAATCACTGTGCCATGTCTTGCGCTGTGACACGCACCATCGCCATTGGAAGAATGCAGGCTGGAGAGTCACAATCTTCTGTTACCAAGCATCTGAATGTAAGTGAGACCATGATATCAAGTCTTGCAGCTCGTTACAACCAAACTGGCATAACAAATGACTGTCACCGTACAGGAAGGGGTTTCCGTACCTCGAGTCACCACTGCAACCCAAGATCGGTACATCCGGGTACTATATTTGCGTGATAGTACTGCCACGGGTGAGAGTGCAGCAACCAGGGTGTCTGGACTTCGTAGGATATCGGAGGATTTCTGTTCGGAACAGGTTGAGAGAGATTGGACTGAGAGCCAGGAGACCCTACGCCAGGTCCGTGCTACGTCGTCACCATCGCGCTCAACGTCTCCGTTGGTTTAACAATATGACTACCTGGAACCTACGGAACTGTCCACGCATTTGGTTTAGTGACGAATCCAGGTTCCTACTTACTGCAGAGACATGACGGAAGAAACATTGTCTCCAGGCGGGTCCATGAACGTTATGAACATGTAGGAGGTGTTATGATGTCCGCGGATGTATTTCCTCCACCAATCGTACCAATCAGGTCCACGTCTGGAGAAACCTGTCGCCTGAGCGTTAGAGAGACACTATCCTGTGCCCACACCAACCACCAAGAATTGAGTGACATGCATTATTTCTCACTGGGTATTTCATAGTGCTGAAGCGATTGATCAAATAATTGGTCAATTGATCGACGTTGCTTGTGTCAGCGATTATCAATGAGCTCAGGGGACTAATCAATATTTATAAAAAATGAAACATCAAAACTAAATTTAGAAAGTATGTTTCTAATCGTTATGTTTGTTATATTAAGACATGAACAATGAAAGCATTTTCCTGAGTCATTAAACTGCAATGTAAACAACCAATTGCAATTTGCGTGTGTGTCTTAACTTGAAGTATAATCGATCTTCGATATTATTATTATTAATAGGTGCCTGTTTCGTTTGTTGTGATTGTGTGCCGTTTTGGCCCACATGAGTTCTGTGGTGGGCTTTACAATTACAATCGATTATTGATCGATGACTGAATTCCGATTATCGATCTGCATGTTGTGAGCGATAGCCATCACTATTCGTTGTTAGAGATGAGAAAAGTATTAATGTGTGTATTTCCTTGTGTGTAGTTCAACTGGACTTGAAAAGATTATCTCAGGAACATGTCAGCATAGGCGCGGTGGGGTACCGTAGTGATTAGAGCGTTCGCTCGTCGCGCCGAAGACCCAGGCTCGATTCATGTATGGGTATAATGTGTGAAGCCCATTTCATGCTGGAATATTGCTTAAAGAGGCAAAACACCGTACGCACTCACGCACTCACATGTCAGCACATACCTCCTCATTCTGAAAGACTAGAAACGGTAGATTTCTAAAAATACAAGGCCTCATGAAGACAACCCATCCGTTCTACAATGATATTCCCTATCACCAGTCCCAACAAACAGAGCCTCTCGCTGCTTGTCCAAGAAGATGACGTCAACAGACACGACCCAATTATCAACAGGATATAGAACACAATGGACTGAAAACTTGAAATTCCTCCATAAGCCAAGAACTATAATTCGGTAACACGATCAAACACGTGAGTGATGAGTACACGGTGTTTCTGTGTTGTCTCATTGAAGTCCTTGAACATCTCACGAATGTCGTCAGACGAGGCGGAAATGATCTTACTCAAATTTGAAGCCTTGTTCATGATCGTTTCTTGATTTTTTATGCTTTCCTCCTGTTGTTTTTAGTACTTCATTCTGTAGCTTGTAGGAATCTTTTAGTTTCGATGCTACCTGAGACGAACTGTTAGAAAGTCGACCAATTGTGTTCTCTGTTTCCTCATGCCATATTTGCGCCTGAAGAAAGTAACATATATTTAGAGTGTGTGTGAAAAAGGTTGTAAATGAACCTCTGTCCACATCCAGCATTTTTTTTTGTACATTCATGAAACGGTTGATCAACGTCACACTTATACACGTCTCGACCTTGAAATTCCAGGAAACAGTTGAGGTAGGCCAAGGATAGCCGACTTTGGGCTTTGCCTGTGAGATTCTTGCAGCCATTTTGCATTGTTATCATGGCATTTTTCCAGCATCTGCCATATCTTGGCATTTCTGATCTGTCGACCATGAGTTTATATCCTTTGCTGCCATCGTCATACCTTGATTTGTCAAGTCCATGAAGACAATTAACAAACACGTAAACACAGCAGAGGTATTCATCTTCCTGTCTTGGAATTCACTTCATGGGAAGGTGTTTCTGCCAATCTGATGATGAAAACAAAGTTAAACAGCAACCAGTATACAATGTATATTGCATAAGTCTTTTACATCGCATCGGTATTATTTCAGCCATATAGCAACGAGACCAGATTTACACATGCGCACAATTCAATCATTATCATTTCAAGTTTAAATTGAATGTCATGTTCACACAATAATCAATCTGAAGGCTATAGACAGTAAATTGTCTTTTGTGTCAAAAATTAAATAGGTGTCCATATCATAGATGATACAGACCAATTTAACGGTTTTTCGGACACCTAAACATTCAGTGTTATATTTCTAATTACAGAAATGACCATAAAACAGCTCTCTAACTAATAACAGATAACTTTATCCTAAAACATAAGCCATCATCCAAGAATTTACAATGTCGGTGTGATGCAACAACCGTTGTCATAACACTGTCATCCAAAAGCGTATGATACCTGAAATCCTGTGATCCAGCAATAGGTAAGTAATAATCAAGTTACTAGATCCATAACATACACTTTAACATTAACAATAACGGTTTTAATGAATAACTTATGGAAAAGATTTAGACTGATATGTCATTGCATACACTTCAGTACTGGCACGATATTTCATGTACATGTCAATCACAGAGACGCCTGCTGAAACAGCTAATAACAGACAAGGGTATTTTTATCCATAGATCTAGATCTTACTAGACGGATAAAGCATCATGTTCGTTTTGGTCAAGTAGATGAAGAACTTTTGAGAATCATATTAATTGCCTCTGGTTAAAAGCAGTCAAGTGTCAAAATTTGGCTAAAAGTAATAAACAAGCAGTCCTATTAACCCATACCATCGAGTGGCAAACCATTTTTGTGACCACCAGTTTCTTTATGAATCTTGTGTAATGTCGACAAATTAAGTACCAGCAGTTCAGGTTTGTGAATACAATCACTATGAGGTCATCCCAGTGTATGTTGCTATTCTGTGCTCTTCTTTTGCTTTTGCTCAGAGGCCACCTGCCGATACGTGGATGATTTCTGGTATGATCTCTGGTTTTTATTGCTATTGCCAGACTATACCCACATGTACATGCAACAAGAAGACAAAGTCATCAATATCCCCCGCAATGGCAAAATACTCTTAATGAATATGTCTACGAGTTATGACTATGTCAAATGTGTTGGCGTGTATATAGAAGTGGAAGTAGAGTACTGAAAGGTTTCAAAGTTCTGCTCCAGAGTGAGTGAGTTATTATTTAACGTCACATCGGCAATATTTCTGCTCCAGAAAGGAGCACTACCATCAAATTCAGTTGAAGTCAAAATTGTTGCCATGGAAACACACAATTTTGTTTATTTTATTCAGAAATCCAAAACTACCAAAAGGCACCAGTTCACCACTAGACCTACCTATGTATGAAATTTGGTGAAGAAACAGTGAACAGTTTTAAAGTGAGTCTCCGGAAAAGAGTACTACAATGGCATTCTTCGGGAAGAAATATTGAACGTTTTTAGAGTTATGCTCCGGAAAAGACAAATGTGCACGGACGCACACACGGAAGGACGGACGGAGTCCATTTTAATACACACACACACACACACACACACACACACACACACACACACACCGCAAAACGCGTTGCGGGGGATAACAACTGTTGAGTTCTTGTATAAGACGAGTATATGGATGGCAACGTCTTCTTTATTGTATAACACAATATTTCTTGGCTACTTCTTGTCCCTTCTTCAAGAAGTAGCCTAGAATCGTTGTGTTATACAATAAAGAAGACGACACCCATATACTCGTCTTATATATTCACCAACTTCTAAATGCCTCTCAAGAATGTTGACTTCTTAGTTATTTTAAAACAAATATAAACAAACATTTGGTTTTGTATAACCACGACCTACCTTGACTTACCCTGCTCGTGGTGGATACCTCACCAAAATCCTCACTGCTTGTTTCCGATATTAAAGCATTTAAACAGTCACAATAACCAACAACTTTAACTTTCATTATTGAAGGCAGAACAATACTATCAAACTATTTCTTGATCAAATTTGCATAAAAGGAAGAAGGTTATCTCTGTCTACTAAAACACACACAAACAGGTTACCATGTTTACTATAAATAGTGCAGGCTAAAATGAGTCCACAGTAGTCTATGCATGTCATAAGATGTGACTTGATGACCCATGAAGATCCCATATAATTAGAATTTGTCTTCAGTAATCCATGCTTGACTTAAGAGGCAAATAACAGGATTTGGTTGTCAGGGTCTCTGACTTGGTTGATGCATGTCGTCATATCCAAACTGTGTAGCTTGAAGCGCATGATGTCAGTCACTGGGTTGTCTGGTTACTTACAGATACATTAGGAAGTTTGAAATTACTCGGGGTGGGTCAAAATAGGCTTAATACTCCAAATATTTGTGGAAATTATGTGAATGGAAAACTGAAGAAGGTAATCATGTCACATCATAGACTGAACATCAATGAAGCAATGAAGCAATAAATGAAGCAATATATCCAGCTGGTTTGAATTATTTCACTCACTGGTATCTACCAATACATAAATTCAACAACGAACAAAGGTTTTCCTGGGTCTATGTACGAGGAGAGGTCAAAAGGTTTTGAGAACTCACTACCTAAAGTTTTGAAACAGCTATGCCAATAGTAGTTTTGCATACATTGATTATTCAGGAGATACTTGTGAACGTTTCAACGCCTCGCAACAAACAGTATTAATATTGTGATAAATGGAAGAGAGACGCCCTACTGATTCTAAAACTAAGTGCAGAGCTCACACTAGAGGGTGAGGAAGTAGAGTCCACGAGTACAATCTTGACCAATCCTACCCAGTGATTATGACCTGTTCCGAAATGTGAAGTCTCACTTGCGTGCAAGACGATTTGTCACTGATGAAATCAAGGTTACAACAGAAACTTGGTTTAGGGACCAGTCAAAAGACTTTGCCAGCTTGCAGCACAAATGGGTAAAGTGTATTGAACTGAAGGGAGACTATAGTGAAAAATAAAAGTTCAAAATCTGCTCGGACTGTTAATTGTATATCAGGTTCTCAAAACGTTTTGACCTCCCCTCATATCTAAGACTCTACTTGAAACTTTCAGTAATATTTTTGGGAGATCAAGCAATAAATTAGACCCTAGCTGACGACATGCAAGACAGTTCATTTGCTTATTATCTGAATCTGTTCATTGTTACCATACATACAAACACTGTAGTTGATTCTACCGGTATCATCTGAATTTTCAAAAACCTTCATTCGTTAGCACAGACCATTTCAATCAATTTAATTATATACCCAAGGGCGGTATTAATGAAGCAGCCTCTGATGACGTCACAAGAGTGCGTTAGTGAGTGAGTTAAATGTTAACGTCACCTCGGCAATATTCCAGCAATATAGTGATGAGAAAGGTTTTACATACACCAAAAATATAAATTATTGAATAATCAGTCATCGAAGGACAGTGAAATAACTACAGTATCACAAATGGTGTCGAAAACTAGCATGTAAATCTAAAAATAGTTTAATTACGAAGACAATACAATGTAAAAAGCAGGTTATAGGTCGCCAGCAACTGAAGGTAGATCACCATGCTAGGGACCATGGGAACTTTTGCTACCTGCATGGACCCTAGTAGGGTTTACACCATCCCTTCAGCCGCTGGCTATTGTAGGACATTTTAGCCGAAATTTAAAATAACAAAACTATTACGTTTAACAAATCTGGTAAGTTTAAATTTTACTTTGAAAGTTTTGGGACTTACGTGCCCTCTCAGGAGGACAATAATTTTACAATACTTTAACCCCCTTTGAGGGATGTCACAAGAGGCTGATATGAAAAATAAACAGCAATCTATTGTAAAGACCATATCATCCCAAGGTGTGTAAAGCTAAATATGTAATCTGTTTCAGACACAATGTCCAATGATTTTCGCAACCCTGTCGGGTACATCGTCAACATCTCTGCTACTGTTCAGACAAGACTCATAGCAACGACCAACACAACACTGGATAAATACCACCTGTTACATGACATGTTTCAAATTCCAGAAGAAAAAATCATAGCATTTCCACGAAACATAAGGGCAAGGTGACATACGGGTATTGTTCTCAGTCACGGTACAATGCCACACCTTTGACAGTATTCAATATGCAGGTTGTTTTAAATCTATTTTGGTGCACCTTCACAATGAACCACAATAGATGAAGAATGTTTCCTTTACTCAACGGGTGTAGCTGTGGAAATGTGATTTGTGATCCCATCTAAATATTAGATCGCGTTTGCAAGTTGTGTTACTTGTTGGGAAGCCTATTCAAATGTTTTCATGATAGTGTTGAAATACGTTCACACTTAGAATACAAAGGATACCATGAGACCTTTATAAAAGTTTCAAATGTATGCATGCGTCTTGAAAATGGGTGTGTGGGGTGTGTGTGTGTGTGTGTGTGTGTGTGTGTGTGGGGGTGTGTGTTGGTGTGAGACTCTGCACCTCTGGGTCTTCTACAAACAGACACTTCGTGTACGTGTACTCACAGCACACGCGCACAAGTCAATCATTAACACGAAGTGACATTCATATGCACACTCCACCATCACAATAACATTTTCAATTTGAAAGAATGGGCTACTTGGTGTTGCCATTTGGTGTCTCAGAGACGAAGAAAACAATAATATATCATTAACTGTTCATTACATCACAAATTGATTGCACTATAACATCTGACTCAAGTTTCTCGCAGATGAAAATGTACTACCGGGTACAATTAGGTCAATATTTAGACCCACGTTAGCAGCCCAAAACAATACAATTCCTACTTTGAACATAACATCTTCCAGTTTGTTAGAATATACAAAAATATAAACAGTAAAACAATGCAATGGCATTTAGTTTGGAATTCTAGATGAACCAGTGATAGCTAATGTGTTCATTAAGATTTACAACTTGGAGTTTTTTGCATAGGGTTACCATGTATCAGCAACTGTTACATAGCACATGCATAACGTGCTAATGTGTTTTTGCATGTTACCTCTTTATAACATAACCTGGTTTCAAATTATATAATTACCGGATTTCCTTAATGTTGTATTTTGGAACCAATTGTAATGTTAAAGTAGATGGTGCTTAACTTTTGGGGCTAGCGCTTTTGGGGCCTATGCCATTGGGTCGAAGATAGGTCTTGATGGTGTTGCCGCTAGAGAAGGTGACAAATGGGTAATCACACTAGATAATAGATAAACTATAGAGACTGACAAATTGCGACCAGAACAAATGGAAGCCATGGCCCAGGTTCTCAGTTGTTGGCGGTGTTGCGGGTGGTTTTGGAGACTAGGTGGACAGGGTAACTGTTGAGAGAAGTGAAAGTTTTCTTCAAATGGTCAAGTTCACTGCTGAGGGCGCCTGGATGGCAAATAGATTTAGCACGTCTCATCAAAAACAAAACAAACACAGATGTCACCTTCTCTGATTACAAGACAAAGGCATTCCGAGACATTTGAAAGTTTGTACACAATAAGCAAATAAGCAAACAATCACTTCCAGGTTGTACAAAGAGCCTTGTGCATTGTGTTTATCTCTGCTACAGCGCAGCCACGACTCATAGTCACGCCAAACCAATGCTGAATCAATACCACCGATCACATGACAAGACTGAAATTCCAGGAAACGAAATAGTGGTATATCCACGAAATAACAGTGCATGGTTACATACAGGTGTCCTCATTCGCCTTGGACAGACATATTAAGACATTTTAAATTACTCAGGGAGTAACATCCTTGTTACATAGGTCAAAAGTCCCAATATTTGTGGAAATTATGAAGAATCTGAAGAAAGTAAACCTGGCACAGCATATACAGAACATCTATAAATGAAACACTATCCATCTGGCTTGAATTATTTCACTCACTGGTGTCTACGAAAACATGAATTCATCAGGAACAAAGTTTGTCCCGGGTCTATATATCTTAAAGTCCAAATATTTATCATATCCACTTAAAACTTTCAGTAATATTTTTGAGAGACCAAGCAATGAACTAGACCCGGCTGACGACATGCGAGACAGCTCATTTGATTTCCAAACACTGCAGATGCACATCCTCGGCAGCAGATGCTTATAATTTAATCTGTTCATTGTTTGTTTCCATATACATACATAGGTGATTCTACCAGTTTCATCTGAATTTTCAACGGGTTACAGTGAAAACGGACCCCATCGAAAACGGCCATCGCTGCCAGAGAAAACTGCCTCTATGCTTAGAGATAGTAGCCATTATATATAACAGAAAACTACATGTATTTTATTTTACTGTTATTCATCTCTAAATCAATATCATAATAAGGAGGCAACACCAATGATAACATAGTCATGGCAATGGTTTAGTTGTATATAATAATGCCATATATATTATAAAGCTATATTTTTTTCATTTCTTGTTATTAGTAACACATATGGCGATACGTGCATCAAAGAGATACCTAGAATAAATAAGAACCCTGTCTATCAAATATCAATTCTTTCTTAACGTGATAGAAATGGGTGATGAGGGTCAAGCGTGTCTCTCATCACCGTCTCAAAAGTAGCGCCAGTCGACCGGAAGGATTATTTCGGGCTTGCCTCCTTCACCCGTCAGCGTTTGATTATTGAATAAACACGAGAAAATGTTATCATTACTCAGTGGCTGGCGGTGAAAGTATTAGATAAGATGATCTATCAATTCTTTTGTCAACCTGTTTTCTCACTCTCACGTCATTCACAGGGAGTAGCACGGTGATTGGATATCTTGACCTGATTTTCAAGTTACACCGGCAATATTTCAGCCATATCGTGACTAAATACAAATTATATTTTCGTTATAATTAAACAGCTGTCACCGAAGGACAGTAAAACAACTAGTGTATCGCAGATATGAATTTAAAACAAACTAAACTTTATATTTAAAACGTTTAAACTATAGATGACAGTAAAATATATAAAACAGGCTATGGATTACCAACAACTGAAGGTAGATCACCATACTAGGGATCATGGCAGAACTACAAGAACGAAAGTTGGAATTAGAACTACTAATCCGCTCGTCAATATAAACACTACCTTATCAACTAGTCTTACCTGTAAAATGTACAATCAATCAAATTGGTTTGTTCATCGGAACTATCGAGACAATCAATCAATCTTCAAAGGTTATCGAAACTAAACAAAACAACCAATCACTTTTTAAAAGCTTATCAGCAATGAAGTAAATTTGGCTGTTTTCTCTAGGCACAGAGGCCGTTTTCTCTTGGTCCGGAGGGCGTTCTCTCCAGCGCGGTGGCCGTTTTCTCGATATTTTTGGGGTCCTTTTTCGCTGGGGTCCGTTTTCTCTGTATCCGAACAACAACAACCTTCACTCCTTACAACAGAACAATGTCGCAATGTGTATCAACATGTTATGTACATACATGCACGAGAATATCAAGGAAAGTGTTTGTAACGTCACAGCTAGTGTTCGGGTGTCGGCGAGATGCTCGCTAAAGATGCACGGGACATCGTTAACAAAGTACATGCATTTTCTAAGAACGAAGTCAAGAGACAAAAGCCCTGTATGTCTATCAATTGCTTCACGACAGGTACACTTCATGCTTCCAAGTTTTCAAAAACGACACTTCATCGCATAATACGCAGGGTCTGACACTGAAACCCCGGGTGGGTCGGGGAGCGTCTCAAAACATCTCATGAAGGGGAAACTGGATGATTTTGATAGACGAGTAGTGAGGGATGCAATTTGGCGTTTACACAAGTCGAGTGAGGCTACATCTTCCAGAAAGTTGAAGAAGATACTTCAAGTTGACCATGATATCCATGTCACCAAGTACAGAATATGCAAGTTATTGCGAAATATGGATACCGCTTCGAAAGACTTAGCAACCAAATGTTGACACTCTGTAAAAGGGGCGATACCATAGCAATGAGAGCTCGGTATCTGAAGAAGATACGTCAGATGAGAGAGGAAGTACATGAAATCGTGTGGCTTGATGACACGTGGGCCAATGCTAACCATACATCTTCTTACCAATGGCAGCACCCAGATGCAGAGAACAACAGAAGAATACCTCTTGGAAAAGGAGAGAGACTCACAATTCTTCACTTGGGGTTTCTTCCTGGATGTGATGTTGTTTTCGGGACCAAATCCAAGGATGGACGGGATTACCACAATGAAATGAACTCTGCCGTGTTTACTGAATATGTGACTGAACAACTGATTCCAGCACTGGTTGACCATTCTGTGATCGGAATGGACAATGCACCTTATCACAGCTGCATTGACCCCCAGGATAAGTGTCCAACCTCATCTTCCACAAAGGGAGATATGATTGGTTGGCTTGACAAACATGGCATCGAGCATTCATCAAAGTCAAACAAAAGTAGAGTTGTACAAGATTATTCTTCCCACAAAGCAACCACCTATTTATCAAATTGACAATCGGCTTAAACAACATGGTCATGAAGTTGTACAACCCCCTTCCTATCACTGTGACTTAGAACTTGTACGGGGCCATCTTAAAAAGCACGTTGCACAGAAGAACAAATCGTTTGAGTTGGCCGACGTAGAACGTATTGTGATTGACGAAATTTGTAACGTCCCAGCAGATTTGTGGAAATATTGTGTAGATCACGTTTAGCAAGTAGAAGAACAATATTGGCAAAAGGATGGTATGCAAACCAAAACGGTCACACCATTGATCATAGATTTGAACTCAGAATCTGACTCTGACATTGAAGTCGGGCCTCCTGAGTCTCAGTATGAAAATTGATATGTTATCTTAACATGATAAGTCTTCACTTTCTTATGTTTGTAATATTATGATGTTTGATAATCGTATTCATTACTTGCCTTTACCTTTCAATACAAATGAATAATTAAAACAATCTGTCTAAAATGAAAAATAGTTTGGTGATACGGTCCCTTCTCAATATGTCCTTACACAATCACGATGTTTCCCAACCTGCACGTGCGACACACATTGCGACATCGTTGATAGCTATTCCAGTACTTGCCAGTACTCCCTTGAGAAAATGTTGCCGTTGTCAGAAACTTTATGTGATAGTTTCTTCTGTAAAATCTTTAATAGCTGACATAAATTTTAGAAATTCAACACCCAATTAGGTCGTCAGATATCATTATTAATTGAGCCAATTAAAGTTGGATACCTTCTGTTATTTAAACATAACTTGCAAAATGACCGTGTTCTAAAAGTTAGGTTGACGGATATAGTCGCCTCTTACGACAAGAATGGGTTACTGAAGGCCAATATAACCCGGATCCTCACGGGTATACGAAGAGTGCATCTATATGTGGGAGAGTGCATGTATAGTACAATATTCAATGCACGATCACAGATTTCAGGCTCGCCAAAGTTTTGCCTCTCTGCAAAGGGAACTGCAATGCCCTTCATGAATGGACATGTAAACTGGAGAAAATGTCTTGATTCTATCATCTGCATTTGTTTTATAGTACAGCTGACGAGGTTGGTAATTACAATTCATGATCCAAAACAACTGCAGGCACAAGTACGGCAACATACAAGTTTGGCTTGATGTACAATGTCTCTTTCCACACATTATGCAAATGGAAGTCACTGAAAATTACTCACTTAGACTACAGGTGTGTAATGAGTAATTACAGTTCACACCAATTGGATGTGCAATGTTTCTCAAACACACCTATATGTTATGGGTAGAGGAAGCATACAGACAGGTTTTGTGTTCATACAATAAATTAGACAAAAATGTTCGTATCATCTCTAAAAGAAAAGCAACAGAATACACTGTCTCATTTCTTGGCACCCCCAGTATAACTGAATCGAACTGAATTTGCGTAAAATACACTCATTGCAAGCCAGCTATTCACCGCATTTATCAGTACAAACCGGTTGATATTGAGTGATAATCTGAGTAACTTCTAACCCTAATGACGACACTCAGTTAACAATGTCAGACAGTTTGTACATCCAATCCTCAAATAGGTGTCAGACAAAATAAACATATGGAAAATTGAACCAAAAGACATTTGTCAATTGTTAGATTCTTTTAATGAGATAATAATATCACAATCCTGGAAATGAGAGGAACGTTTGAAATCATCCCCGCAATGTTTGACTGGTGCTCAGTTCGTGACAAAGTTGGTTGTTTTGTCAAACTGATTGAGCTGGTTAGAATCATCCCACCGATGAAAGCATGTTTTCAGTCACTCCTTTGTCTGGTCCGAAATAGGGTCGGTGGGGTAGCCAAGAAGTTAAAGCGTTCGCTCATCACGCCAAAATCCTGGGTTCGATTCCCCATATTGGTACAATGTGTGACGCCAATTTCTGGTGTCCCCTGCTGTGATGTTGCCGTAATATTGCTTAAAACACAAGTCATTCATTCTGTCAGGTGGCACATAACATTTTATTACGTTTAAATGAACAACAGGCTACATAGAGAAAAAACACAACACACAAAACACTTGAAGTAAGAGTGAGAAAGAATTACTATCACACTTTGCAGTACATGTATTATCTGTCAGCAGGATTAAAATTAATCTGTGATAAAAACTTTGGAACACAAAATGTGCACAGGCACTGTTGCTTACAGGCACTATCAAACTATATATCAAACCTACTCATCAAATCTATGTTTCCCAATGAAGTATGATATAAGACTTAAAGAACACTGTAATGGTAAATTGCTTTCGTGTGCAGTTTTAGTGTAGATTAAATGTGTGAAAGTTAAAAAGCCATGGACAGGGTCGTACAACACACAAGGCCAGAAACTCAACTGTTTAATCTGACAATAAATGTCAGAATGACTTCTGTTTAAATGGCCAACAAGATACATCATATACTAGCTACTATTTTAGTGATTGGTCAGTGGAAAATACACAAAATTGTGACTGACTCCAGACGCTGTTGTGAGCATCAAGATGCTGATTTCCATGCAACATATTTTACAATCAGCTTATGACCTTTATACGTACAAGTGCAATTACATGACAATATAGATATATTTAGTGCATCATACTCCCATCTATCGCGACACACATCCTGGACCTAATTTTCCATCATTGCTTCATTCTGAGTCTGAATGACACAAAGCTGTCTAATCAGGTTAGTGCCCAACTGTGTGTGTTTATTTTGTCTTCTGCCTCCAACCCCAACAACATTATGTCCACTGTTTAATTGGTAACATCTAGATTTGCTTAACGTATATATCACTCCCTCTGATGAAATTATATGTACACTTATAATAGGGGCTGATTTCATGCTCATGGATGAGAGAAATCCTGTGCCATGTTACAGGCAGAAGAGATTGAGATGGCAACATAACTTCCCAAATATGGCTATGGGGTCCTGGATATTATAATTATCATATTACATATACATAACTATCATCACAACAAAGAAAATAATCAACCACAAGGAGGAAAGTATCTATAACATACAACACACCACAATATATTCTTTACGTTGGGTTATATTCATCAACACCAGTACACGGTTGCTATACCTTCCTGCTATTAAACAGGGCAGAGCTCAATGTACAAGATTTATGTCAAAATCTGTGAAAAATACAAATTCTGATAAATGGGACCTTTGCACAAGTGAATCAAGAAAGAGCATCAATTCCTGCAATTGTGTCAAAGTTGGGAATAACACACACGGTTTGAGGGCTTTCACTATATTTAATGTAAAAATCACCATATATTTTGGTGAGTTTTTCATTTGATTAACATTTAAATCTATATATATTCAGATTCACGATTAACAAGGGTTTGCCATTGTATCAGATTGCAGTTAATTTTGGTATACATTCAATAAACTTGTGTATATAGAATGTAGGAAAGTGAAATTATTTATAGTGCCAAATTACTGCACGAGGAAAGTGAAAACCAATAATATAAGTTAATATAATTATCATCTTTGTAGTTGATCAATTGGCACTATATTTGTCAAACCATAAAACGTTAGTAATATCCTTGTACATACCAATAATTCCTGTTTAGACTTTTGATGTCTTCATTAATTCGTTTGCAACCTTTGGCCGACATTAAAATGACATAATGGCATATCAAAACATGCTAGTCTGACACTGTTTACAGTGTCTTAAAAATATTAAGCAATACCACTGATTCTGCTCTTGAAACTACTTCAGAGTTTGTAGTTGATACTCTGGTTGATGTTCTGTTCATACTCCACTGCAAATATTTGTGGATTTATACTACCAGGAGTTCATTGGAAAATAACTTTGAACTATTGACTAATTATATATAAAAATGAATAATAGATAAAAAATGGATATATGTGAAACAAGTATATGTGTATGCACATCATTCTAATCTTGATGCAAATTAATCTTAAACTTAATCCGGTTCATATATTTATTATCACATATGATATACAACATATTTTTATGGATTAAACTTCTTTTTAAATTTCAACCACATGGAACAAAATTAACACTGAACCATTAAACATCATTGAACCATTAACACACATTGTATATTGAATTAAGTTTAACCATTAACATGGAACAAAATTAAAAAAAGAAGTTTAATCCATAAAAATATCTTGGACATCAATGTACAACCTCTAAATGCCACTGAAAGACAACATATGATATAGTTTACAAATTCTGACGTTAGTGTTGAATATGTCTGTCTTATCAATGCAGTTTTTCAAAATTCTCTAAGATGTTCCCATGGTTAAATATTTCTTTATATCTCTTTTGATAATCACACATATTTCTGTATTCTTGAAATGCAATTCCAACTTTTACACACAATATATCTTCATTAAAATTCTGATATATAAATGTATCGAGATTGTACAGTCAATTCCCACCTATACACAAAATACAATTTATGTAATGCACACATTTGGGAATGTTTCATCGAATTGTTTCCTTTATTAACACACATTGTATATTGAATAGATCCTGAAAGATATGCAAATAGTTCAGTGTTTCTATAACTATAAAAGACGACTTTTTGTTATCAAAACATGAACTATGTACACTTTTCTTAGCTCTAAATTCAAGTATGGTTTACCTATATACACAAGATACATCTATTATTTAGTTAATGATATTTCGCATTTTGTTAAAATGTTCAACACCTCTCCACATCACACAACACAATGTTTGCAAATTCTTCTTTATATTTACACATTAGATATTTTTATTCATCTCCTGGTATATTGTACGTTTTCATTCTATTCCACTCTATTTCTATGCATAACATGGTAATTTTCAAAACAGGAAATATTTAAGCACTGATGGAATTTATATTCAAGTTTTGTGTGTTTTATAAGCATGATACATTTCATAAAAAAAATCTGAAAAAAGTACAATTAGTTTAATGTTGAGTTCCAATCTTATTTACATCTATGCACAATATTAAATAATGTAAGATGTACTAATTTTAGAATGTAATTCAATTCCTCTATATGTAATTACGTACGTGATGCATTTAGCTAATCCAAAATACATACACATTTAATATGCTTAATTCAATTCTGTACATAAAAGGTAATCCTCTCTATATTTACAAATGAGACGTAGTGTCTCATCCGAAAATAGACTTTTGGAATATATAAGTGATATTTTCATCAGTACACGTAATGTATTAAACAGAAATAAAAAATAATAGAAATTGTGAAGATATCGTTTTTCAAAACATAATGCCGCTGAATTTTAATATAGTTTTTACCGTATTTTGTACATTTTGAAATTCTGAAATATGTAAATCTGGTAAAATGATTTAGTAAAACTCTATCTATTTCTAAACACAGGATACATATATAACATACGTTATATTTGGGATTAAACTTTCTTTGTAAAGTACAGATCCTAGTACTTTTGTTGGGTTGAGTCCCATCCGGAATTTGAACCCACACCCTCAGAGTCAGGCACCTAATCGCCAGCACACAAAGTCAGACGCCTGACGGTTTCAGAATGTATATTCAAGTGACTATCATTTCATATTGTAAATCCTGATTTATCTCCACATTGTTTAATGCTAATTTAGTTACAATTTTCTATTATTTTCACTCTAGATAATTTTTTTAAGTGCATACACAATAGTAAATGTTTAATTTAATCATTCTGTTTCGACACACAAGAAAACATATTTTGGAATCCTCAAATATGTGCCATACACATTGAGTTAAAGTAAATAAATATTTGCAATTCAAGAATCAATATCTTTACATCTATTAAATCCTGAATTATGTACACAATGTTTATTACTTCGTGCAAGTTATTCTCTATTTTTTTACACAAGATATATTTTCACAACCCTTAAACGCATACACATAGCTACACATTGTATACACATTTTTCCAATCCTGACATGAATTTAATTCGATTCATAACTCCTATTTTACACAAGATACATTTTGTATACTCTACAAATATGTACATACAGTCAAATGTAAAATCCAGTTCATATCTGTGCACAAAAGTTAATGATTGCAAATTCTCAAATATCTACATATTGTACATGTTCTATTCAATTTCTCTTTATTTATTTACACACTAAATAATTATTTTCATCTTTAATTACATTCACATTGTAAATGCTTGATTTATTTATTCCCATTTTTGCATAAACAAAATACAATATTAACAATACATGAAATATACACACATTTAGTAATGTTCAATCAAGTTCATAACGTTTCTTAATTTTCACATGATGTAGTTTACAAATCAAGAATTACTGAAAATGGTTAATCACTTCTTTTTCTATTTATTATTCTAGGATATTTACATAGCGCACATATCTCGATCACTGGATGTCAATCTCAACAGCACATCGTATTATCAATCTCAACTCCCCGGAGATGATACAACTCTTGCAGCGACTGGACGCACCGAGTTATTGCGGCTTTCTCATCCTTAAGAGATACCCATTCACAGCTGGGTGGACTAGGACACATAGTCACAGTACTTTGTCCAAGTTCACTGCACGTTGCTGTACTCGCAACTAGGTGTTTGCATGTATTCATGTGGCCTCCATCTGGTCATATACCAACGGATTCGTGGTTTCTTTTAAGTGCATAGGGTACATTAAGGGTTGTGACAACACTGAAAGAGTCTGCACACAAAGTTTGCTCCAAGGTTTTTACACCCGGTCACAGGTGGGCTCGATCCCGACACTTCGAGCTTCCTGGATCACTAGTCTGGCGCCTTAGCCAGCTCGCCCACCATGCCCCACAAATACATTCAAATACATTCACATTGTAAATATTTCATTCTCTACCCCAAACTTCTTCTATATACAAAATACAATGTTTGCACATCCCGAAATCTACACACATTTGCAGTGTTACATCAAGTTCATTAATTTTACCAATGCAGTTAATCTACGTGTCTTCATATACAGTCTGTACATAGACAGTGTAAATGTTTGATTCAGTTCTAATCTATTTCTATCTACAAAGTACACTATTTGCACATCCTAAAATATACACACATTTACAGTTCATTAAATTTATCAATACACAAGATCTATGTGTCTTCAAATACATAAAAACTGTCAATGTTTGAGTCAGATGTAGTCTACTTTTGTGCACAAAGTACACTATTTGCACATTAATTTACACACATGTTCATCAATAGGCACAATGCACTTAACAAATCAACAAATATGTACACGTGGTTGACTATTTCTGTTTCTACCAACTATTTCTACAAACAAAAGCCTTTTCTACATTATTCAAATCCAGAAATATGTAAATGGTTACATGTTTAAATAAATTCCTATCTAATTCCATACACATGATGCATACAAAGTTTCAGTTACTATCTTTACATTTCTTAAATCCTGAATTATGTACACATTGCTAAATGTTTAATGCAATTTCTATCTAACTTTATACACAAGATGCATTTTTACAATCTCGAAATGCATACACATTGCTATATGTTTATTTCAATTATTCTACACACAAGATAAAAATATTAGCAAATCCTCAAATATGTACACACTGTTTTTAATTCAGTTCCTCTTTATATTTCCACACTAGACACATTTTTTCCTTATCCTGAAATACATACACATTGTTTATTTAATTCAAGTCATATGGTGCATTTTACACAACATATTAGACTTTCAGAAGCATTTATGGTAATAGTTAATAGTTTGAATAATAACTTCTAAAAAGTTTAAATACCAGACTGGGGTCCTTTCCACATATCTAGACTTGCCTCTTTAATAGAATAGAATAATTACAATACATCCATGGGCTTAGCTCTCAGTTCAGCCTTGGAGCAAGGCTAACAAGATATCTGTATTTTGAATTCTGAATTATATGTATGTATATACAATCAAATGTTTAATCCAATCTATGTCTACTTCTAAAAGCTAATGTTTGCAAATTCTCAAATATCTATCTACACATTGTACATCTTCATTCAATTCTTCTATATTTACATTCTAGATATTTGTTTTACATATCTTCAATTACATACACATTGTAAATGCTTGTTTCAGTTTCTCCTATTTTCCCATAGACAAAATACAATGTGAACAAAACCTGAAATACACACACATTACAATGTTTAAACAAGTTCATTAAATTAATCAATAAACATGATTCATTTATAAAAGCAGGAAATATTGGAAATTGCTGACCATTTCCATTCCTATAGAAATGATGTGTCTTGAAATGCGTACAAATTGTAAATGCTTGATTCAGATGTAATCTACTACTATAAGCAAAATACACATTTTGCACATTCTGAATTATACACACATTTTCATCAACATGCATAATGTATTTAACAAATCAACAAATATGTACAAGTGGTTGATTATTTCTGTTTCTATCAACTAGATTACCTTTTTAAACATGAAACATGTACACATTGCTGAATTTAAATTCAAATCTTTCCTATTTCCACATATAAAGCCTTTTCTACATTATTCAAATCCAGAAATATGTAAACAGTTAAATGTTTAAATAGATTCCTATCTAATTCCATACACATGATATATTTTATAACACATTATTATTTAAACATTTAAAAATGTTTCAGTTACAATCTATATATTTGTTAAATCCTGAATTATGTACACATTGTTAATTGTTTTGTGCAATTTCTTTCTAATTTTATACACAAGATGCATGTTTACAATCCCGATATGCATACACATTGCTGAATGTTTATGTCAATTATTCAACAAGCAAGATAAATTATTTGCAAATCCTTAAATATGTACACACTGTTTTTTTTCAGTTCCTCTTTTTATTTCCCCACTAGATACACTTTCTTCTAATACTAAAATACATACACATTGTTTATTAACTCAAGTCATAACGTGTATTGTACACAAGGTATTTGTATTTTAAATTTGGAACAATATGTATATATATACACATTGCAAATGCTTGGTTTCAGTTCCTCCTATTTTTCCATAAACAAAATACAATATTAACACAATATATACAATATACACACATGTTGAAATGTTTAACAAAGTTCATTATTTTATCATTTAACTTGATGTATTTACGAAATCAGAAAACATTGGGAAATCACTTCCACTTCTATTTAAAAGATGTGTCTTCATATACACATTGTAAACGTTTGAATCAGTCCTAATCTACTTCTAATCTATACAAAATACAATGTTTGCACATCATGAAATCTACACACATTTACAGTGTTTCATCAAGTTCATTAAATTTATCAATACACATCATCTATGTGTCCTCAAATGCATACACATTGTCAATGTTCGAGTCACACTCAAGATAAAATATTTTCAAATTCTCAAATATGTACTGTTTTTAATTCAGTTCCTCTTTATATTTCCACACTAGACACATATTTTCCTTATCCTGAAATACATTCACATTGTTTATTAACTTCAAGTTATACGTTCTATTTTACCGAAGATATTAGACTTGCAGAAGTATATAAGGTAATACTTAATAGTCTGAATGACAATTTCTAAAAAAATCTAAATAACAGACTGGGGTAATGTCCACTTAGCTAGACTTGCCTTTTTGAAGGATAGAATAATTACAAGACACGCATGGGCTTAGCTCACAGTACAGCCTTAGAGCAAAGCTAGCAAGATATCTGTATTTTAAATTCTGAACAATATGTATATACAATCAAATATTAAATCCAATTCATGTCTGCTTCTAAAAGGTAATGTTTGCAAATTCTCAAATATTTACACATTCAATTCAATTCTTCTGCACTAGATTTATTTTTTAAATATATTCAATTACATACACATTGTAAATATTTGTTTCAATTCCGCCTATATTTCCATAAACAAAATACTTGTACTATAGTCACAAAACCTGAAATATACACACATTTTGCAATGTTTGATCAAGTTCATCATTTTATAAATAAACATGATGTATTTACGGAATCAGGAAATATTGGAAATGGTAAATCATTTCCATTTCTACTGAAAAGATACATCCTCAAGTGCATATACATTGTAAATGTTTGATTCAGTTGTAATCCAATTCCATACACAAAATGCACTATTTGCACATCCTGAAATCTACACATATTTCCAGTGTTTGATATCAAGGTCATAAAATGTACACATGTTATCAGTAAATGTTATTGTAAATGTTTGATTCAGTTGTAATCCAATTCCATACACAAAATGCACTATTTGCACATCCTGAAATCTACACATATTTGCAGTGTTTGATATCAAGGTCATAAAATGTACACATGTTATCAGTAAATGTTATTGTAAATGTTTGATTCAGTTGTAATCCAATTCCATACACAAAATGCAGTATTTGCACATCCTGAAATATACACATATTTGCAGTGTTTGATATCAAGGTCATAAAATGTACACATGTTATCAGTACACATGAACCATGTGTCTTCCAATACACACACACACACAGACACAGACCGAACACACACACACATTGTAAATGTTTGAGTCAGTTCAAATCTACTTCTTTACACAAAATACAATGTTTGCACATCCTAAAACATACACACATTTTCATTAATATGCACAATGTATTCAACAAATCAACAAATATGTACAAGTGGTTGAATATGGGTTATCGCTTCTTTTTCTATTGACAAGATGTGCCTTCAAAAGCACACAAAATATGAATGTTCTATTCTATCAACTTGATTTTTTTCAAAACATGAAATATGTACACATTGCTGCATTAAATTCAAGTCTTAACTGTTATTTTAACACAAGATACATTTTGTTAAAGCCAATTTATTACTGTACACAATATAAAATGTTTCCAAATTCTCAATTATCTACACATTGTAAACATTTATTTCAGTTTCCCTCTTTAATATTACGCACAATACACATTTTTCAAATCTTCAATTACACACATTGTAACTATGTCAAATTCTCTCTTTTTTTCTGTACGTAATATACAATTTGCAACCTGAAATGTAAACAGATTTTGCAACGTTTACTTAAAGTCCTTAAATTGGTTCATACATCTGATCAATATAACGAAGCATGAAATATTTGAATTTGGTGTATCATTTTATATTTCTATTTACAAAATTTGTTTTTCAGAACATGTTCAATTTGATCCAACTCTTACCTAAATCTTCAAATACAAACACATTGTAAATGTCTGATTCTACTCTGATGCGCTTAAATATGTGTTGCATTTAATTCAAGAGTTTTTTCTTGTGAAGAAACATTTTGTTAAATGTCAAAGTCAATTTCTTACTATACACAATATATAACATTTCCAAATTCTTTATTATCTACACATTGTAAACATTTCATTAAATTTCTGTACATATATTTACACACTTGATACATTCTTCAAAACTTCAATTACATACACATTGAAAATATGTTTCTGAACACAAAATACAATATTTGCAAAGCTGAAATATGGACACTTTTGCAATGTTTACTAAAGTTCACTAAATTTATCAATACAGTTGATCAATGTAATGAAGCAAGAAATATTCCAATCTACTTCTATACACAAAATACAATATTTGCAGATATTCACACATATTCTTAAAAAAGCAAAATGTATTAACTTTATCAAATCAAGAAATATGTACAAAGGGTTAATCTGACCCAAGAACTCTCTCACCACAAAAGAATACTTTCTGCAACTTTGAATTCTCTCTGTGTATATTTTGATAGGAATTATTGGGCAGCTCAGTTTATCCAGGCATTTTGCCGAAGTTACCACCTCAGAGAAATGGAATTGATCAGATCTACCTCTGTGCTAAATAGGATCTGTACATGGTAACTTGTCTTCCTTGTCATTATATCTATAGTACGAGGCTGACATCACAGTTTTCTCTGCAGTCTGGAACATAATACTGCCGTGTAGAGAACATGAAACATGTAAAATTAAACTGTATGCTACATAACTTTGATATTTGTCTTGATACAGCAACGGTGGTAAGTGTGCATACTTTTTTCTACTGATGGAGCACATTTGACTGAAATGTGAATCAAAATTACCAATGTCCATCTGCATTAATAATATGGTATATTAATATAAGGGGTTATACTTGTCCATCAATATAGAATCTCACCTTACATATCTTCTACGAGATTAAGAACACTTTTTGCAAGTTCACATGCTTGTATCGCTGTATTCTCAGTGTACACATCAGCTGGTGTATTTGGACAGGCAAGTCTATCTGGAAATAGCATTCTGTCATCGTCACCTACGACATTTCGAAGCTGAGTCACAAGCTCAGACAAACGGACATTTTCCAGCCTGCTAGCTGCTTTTATGATGCCCTTTTCCCGTTGACTCTGTGCCTTGCGGGCATCCCTGTTGTACCAGGCTGATATGACAGCCTTCTCTGCTGCCTGGAACATACAGATTGAACCTCTGACCACCAAGTGGAGACAAGGGACACTTGAGCACAAATACCTAGATTCATTTTCAAAACTAACAGGTCACCTTTTGAAAGTGCCTTAAACTTAAAATCTGATATGCAGAATCACAAAGTCACGTAAGCGATACACAGAACATTTTGCATGGCAACCATTACAAATACAATGTATAACATATTGCAGCAACAGTATCAAAATTTGTTTGTGACCACTGTCTTTACCGTGTTTCTTCAAGGGATTAGTTAAAAATTAGAATTTAGCTTCATTGAAACAGATTTCACATGATTCATACAGAACGGACATGCTGTAGTTATTGCCTCCAAAATCCAAGTTTTCTGTTACCTTGAATGACATCATTGATCAAATCCAGCAGTTCATTACAGATTCTATGAAAACAGCCATATTAGTTTATGAATACATGTGAAGATCTGGGTTAAAATTGATCTTCAGTAATCCATGAGTGTTGTTAGAGGCAATGAACAGAATTGCTGACCTAGCTGACACATGTCATTGTATCCCAGTTATGTTGATCGATGCTCATGATGTTGATCACTGGATTGTCTGGTCCAGAGGTATTTACAGACTGCCACCATATAGCTGGAGTATTGTTGAGTGCGGCGTTAAGCAAGAAATAAACATATTATAAATTAGTCTATTAAATCAGCTTACCTTGAGAGCTTTGAAGCACACCCAGTTATAGTCTCTACTAAGTTGGAGAGTGTCCGTGGCTGACCTCAAGTCATATGTTGCCTGTCTGAGCCACTGTCTTGCTTCCTCTGGTTGAGGATGAGCAGAGTGGTTGCGATTGTAGGATGTGTCCCTTTGGTCTTGGTGTTGTTGGTACTGAGACCTTTGATGTGAACTTCTCTTCCCCATATGTTCAAAGAAACTTGAGTCTGTGTCATCTGCAGGGACGTCACCACCTTCAGTTATGCTCTGCCCATTTTCAAGTTTCGTCACGTATGACTGAATATAGTGACATACTTTTGTGCAGAAATCTTCATTTCCAATGTTCTTGTCTGGATGCCAAGCCAAGTACAATCTTTTCTTTACCCTTCTTCGTTCCTTCAGACTAGTACTTGTTCCCCAAGTTTCTGTCAGAATATTTCTGATTTCCTTCAATACTGTGTTCAGGTCTCTAGGTTTCACCTCTGGTAGTTCATGTTGAGATAGTTCTACTATTGCAGTGTTTTCACTCTTAATTTTGTACAGCCTTGAACCACATATAGTCTCAAGATGTCTTTTCCCAAGTGCAACCACATATTGCCCTCTGACCAATAAAGTTTCCTTTGACAGGATTCCCTTTACAAGTGCATAAACATACTCAGGTTTGCCCTCTTCATCAGGAGCATCGTTGTCAACAACAGGGTCATAAACCTCCAGTCCTACATACTCCCATTCATCAAAGTCATGAAAGCTGTTGTCCAGACGCCAATGCATATCTTCTGGGATTGATCTCCCAGGAATAGGAAAAGAATAGTCTTCTCTTAGTTGGCATTCATAATTATATGTCCTTACACTCTGTACATCCAAATACTCCTTGTATGTTTCTGGGTCAGATTTTAACAAATGATTTATGTGAAATCTTGAAATCTCTCCCTCTGAAGTCAAAGAGTCAATTGTTGATGTCAAGGCAGCACATAATTCGTCTGTGTCAATGTCATCGTCAATAAATAGGTATACTTTTGCATTAAAGTGTTCTTCAATGCAGCTCTTTTTCTTTTCGCTCTGAGGTACTTGACCACCATCATTCTGTCTAAGTTCTGTTTGTAGGTTCTCAACTTCATGAATTTCCAGCTTCCTTAACTGTTCTTCAATTGTCTTTGCTTCAGTTTGGTCCAGACTCTGTTTGCGACCTGAAAACGTCATGTGATTGACCAGCCTCACAATAGCACTAACAAAATCTGGATCATGTATTATGTCAAGATATTTCTGAGATAAATCACGAGGACATGCTTTCAATTTGCTTTCCTCGGTGACAAATTCTTGGACTAAAGATGACAGCATCTTCAGCTGATAGCCATCTGGTAGCATGTTGATGTGAGTTTGTGGATCCCTGTTCAAATACGGAAATTGCTCAAATCCCAGAAAATACTGCAAACCAAGAGACTGAACTCTGTCTGAGAAAGAATCATTATCAATGAAGACCAGCTTGCGGGAGTCTGTTAGTCTCCAGTTTGCATCTGGTAGATACAATGTTGGTACATCTAATGTGGCTGAACTGTCCTTGTTTTGCGTTTCGATAAATTGAAACAGTAGGTAAATGGCCTTCTCTGCTGTACACAGATCTTTTTCTTTCACTGATTGTGTCTTTTTGTACAGTTTCTCCAGCACACATGCATACAGGTTAGCATGTGCCTTCTCTGAGGCACCAAGACCCAGGAGAACTTGACCAAATCCTGTTAATGTACGTGGCATTGCATATACATATCCTTTTACAATCTCATAAGACCGGATGGTTGTGACAATTTCTAAAGCGGGCACCATACATTCCTCTTCTGGAATATAGACTGTGCAAACATCTTGAAGCTCATGCTTCATCCAGTCACTGACTCCTGTCTCTTTCAAGTGTTTGTAAACAGATTCCATGACACTTTCCATGATAAGGCATAGTTTGGAAACAGAATTCTGGTCCTGAAGTTTTTCAAAAGACCTGCATATGTTTCGTAAATGACTTGTTACATCTTCATCTTCTGGTGTTGCTCTAATGCCAAGTTTATAGGAGAGATCTGAGGATAGGCTTGCACTCTTGTGGAACATCGAACAGCTTGTCCAAATACAGTGGCAGTTGTCAGGATGGAGTGATTTGCAGTAGGCAACTAGCTGTTTGCCCTCATGCAGCTGAGGGTGTATATCTGTCAGCTCTTTTCCAACAGTATGAGGTAACACAAACCGTATTTCTCCAATTTGTGACAGATGTCCTTGAAATCTCCAATGGTGCTTAGCTAAGTATGAGGACAACACTTTAGTCTTGTTGCTAACGTCTTTAGTAATACCTTTGCTACCAAGGGCTTCAACTTTTCTAGCAAAGGTTAGATAAAGTTCAATACTAACATCTTTCGTCAAACCAGCAATTTCCAAAAAGGTTTTCCATTTTTCTTCATCATATGGTGATGGTGGAAACTCAGATCTGTTACACATCTGTTTAAAGACCTCTTCATAAGGACTATAAAAATCACTTGCACACTGCCATAAGCCCTCCTCTGCTTCAATGAATCTCAATTTTTTCAACTCATCTTCCAGTGGTTTCTGTACACCGCCTATTTCTTCCATATTAGGTAATATGACATCACGTATGAATTCCAAATGTGAAAGTTGGGCTGAGCTTGGCATACATTCAAAGTTTGGAAGGATGATTTGAACATACAGATCCTCTCGTGTCAGTGTCTTTATACACAGTTTCTCAAAAATACCTCTGCATTGAACACACGTCTTGATTAAAACTTTACAAGAGGCCCTGATCAATTCACTGAAACCATCAGATGGTACACCATAATAGTGTTCTACTGCTAACACCTCATTGTCATCTTGTAAAGCAACTTGCTGTCCACACATAGACTGATAGAATGGAAGTTTCCGAAGTAACTGTTGTGAAGGCCGTTCACAAATTAGGTCACTGAGCTTTACAGTGTTTACACTGAAGTATTCCAAAACAGCCAAGCTGCCTTCCGCTGTAATATCAAGAGAGTTACTGAAATCAATGTCTGATAACAATTTCAGTATTTCATCAGGATTCTCCATTTTGGCAGCTACAGATGATGTTACTTTAATGATATCTTCACAAAAATTAGAAAAATGCTGAAACAAGACCTTCTCCAGTACTGGAACTTTCATGTTTTTCAAAGCAGTTGCACATTTATCATGTGAACCAGGATGAACAATCACACACTTGCTATTTCTTATTGGATATAGAAAAGGAATGCCCTTCCTTTTCTCTTCAATTCTAACAGGTAACAGTGACCAGTCTTCTAGTTCAGCCAAAAACGTCTGTGTGCCAGATGTCTCTTTTTCGTTGATACTGCACATTTGCTGTGACAAATAATCCCAAAACTGAAAGATCCATTTCTTGGTCGGAAGATTTTCTGAGTCCTCCCATAGGACTGGTTTGCCAGTGTGCAGAACGTCTCTAGAAAATGTCTTTTCAGTCAACAATGCCAATGAAGTGACATCAAGATCTTTTATACAGTCTGATTCTTTGAGGTATTTTGTATACATCAAACTAATTTCTCTATCCAGCACCTCATCAGGTATTCTAACAAATAGATCAGTGTACCTTGTGACAAATAATGATTTTTCAGCATCAAAACAATGCAGTTGCTGTGATTCAGTCAATGCAAGTGGCAAAGATTGCAATTCAGAACCAAATGTTGCATGCATTTCACAGAATTTTGTCAATAATTTAAGTGATTTGATGCTCTTTAGGTATGTGGCTTCTATGTCCTGTGGTAGAGATTCAAGATTACAGCTATCTTTTGAGTCAACTGGGTGGGATTTCAGGAACTGCATAACACTTTCTGGGGTGACAAGGCTCAATTCACTTTCAGTGCAAATGGCTTTGATATTTTCATAAATCCAGCAAGGAACATCTATGATATTCATGTTCAAGTCCTTAAGAATCTCAGTAAGCTGCCATGCTCTCTTGCTTTTCTGCTTCTGTTCATGCATCTGTGGAAATAACACAGTCAAATCTTTTTCTCTGTCAGTGACTGATTGTAAGACTTGATCAGTTTGAGAGAAAAAGCTTCCCAGTACATTAAAATACCCTTTACCATTTGCAGCTGGCACCCACAAAACCTTACAGGTCATGTCTTCCTTGTTTAGATTTATCTTGTTGCTTTCATTTTTGTTCTTGCTGAAATCTGAAAACATTCCATTTGTAGGTTTGACAATTCCAAAGAGTTTTCTTTTGTTAAAAAGGACATCTTTGTAGAAAGAAGTAACAACATCATTCCAAACTCCAGTGGTTTCCGAAGTCCTGTGTGGAAAGAAGCTATAATAATGATCAAGACTTTGATATTGACATCTTAGTGACTTTTCCCCGAACATTCCAGTTCTCTTCTTCAGTGACTGCATAGCCATGATATAGGCTGGAATTATGATTGCATCAACTACATGGCGATTCCAGATGGACCGGTAGTCTTCATCACCGTGCCAAAGGTTTCTTCTTGCTTCGTGATCCAAGGCAAAGTGACCATTGATATGTACAGGCAACCCTGTATTGATAGGCAGGGGCAGGGTACAAAACGCTTTTCCCTTGATAGGTTTCACACCTTTCCTCCAGTAGCTATTTGGTACTGCAATACCACCTTGTGGTAAAGACAAATGTTCCCTTTCTCCCAGGCTTCATTTACAATTTCTGGAATAGGTTTTTCTTTAGAAAATCCAGAATGGTGAAACACAACCCAATCTTGAAGATTCCCTTTTGAATCGTCAACACTGAGAGACAATTCAGCTTCCAAAGAAGAAACAGCATCGAGGCCAATTCCGGCAGAAGGGTCTCTTATCTTTGCTGTCTGTTTCCTCAAGTGTGAAAGGAATCCCTTATGTTCAGACATATCTGCTTCACTCATTGTTGCTGTAACACTGTATTCTTCTTGGAGAGTACCATTTGTGTTGACACTGGCAATAGATATTTTCTTAACACTATGAAGGAATAGGAGAGTCAAACATGTCATCCTTGAATTTTGTAAGAGCTTGTTGACATCATTTGTAGTGACTTCTTTTTTGACGATCTCTGACTTTTTTGCCATTTCACGTGTCCTCAAAGGGAATCTGAAAAGTGTTCCTTTTGTGTCAGTTTTGACTATATCTTCCAGATATCCACAGAAGCTATCTGCATAAGCGTCTCTTAGCCTGTCCAGCTGTGATATTTTCACTCCAGTTTCCCCGGCTTCTACATACTGCATATGAGGGTCGAGGGCACATATGGATTTTTCCATCCCAGGGCCAACAGTGATGAAAGACGGAACATCAGTCAGATGATAAACAGCATTGAACCCAACACCATACTGCCCAGTCTTTACAGGATCATCACTCTTACTCCCAACACCTAAGTTCTGAATACCTTCAAGGTCATCTTCTGTAAAATAACTATCATTGTAGACACACAGTGCTGGACCTTGCAGTGAAGCCCATTCATCAGAGAAGATTTTTTCTTTTGACAGTTGTCTGAAATCCCTTATAAACATCAGTTCTGTTGCTCCTGCGTCATCAGCATTCTGCAGCAGCTCTTTCATGATTGAAGAGTCATGTGGGTATACACTCAGAATTCGTTTCAGTCTAGTCGTTAGTTTTTCACTTTGTCCAAATGGGGATGAAAAGTGAGAGATGTGTCCTTTCAGATGAACAGCACGCTTTCCCTTCACACCTAACAGCTTGGCTGCCTCATGGTGTACACATGCATGCACAAACTTCATGGATTCATATTTTTCAGCAAATTCATAATCATCAAAGCAAAGTGAAGTTGCCTTCGATAGAATTCGTTCACAATTTGGCAGTGAAACATCAAACCTTTCTTGATCAAAGCATGATTTGTCATACTCTGAAAGATACTGAGTAGCCCTTCCGAACCATGTTAACTGATCTTCTGAAAGTTCTTTTGAACCTGTATCTCTGGAGATTGCCTGCATAACATATAGCAGGTCAGACACTTCAAATTTGTCTTGAACCCCAATGCTCTGCAAAAGCACCTTATAGTCAACTATTGTTACATCAACTTGATACAGATAAGGCGATAAATCAGTTGGCAGATGAAAAGCAACATGCTTTGGTTCAACCATTTGATTTCCTACCAGCACGGTTTCTTCATCTTGTAAACATTGCTGTATCATTCCGATTTGGGCATCCCCTCTCCACACTTAATGTTCAGAAATGTATATATGTGTTTGCACAATTTCTTAAGCTCATAGGAAGAAGAATTATCAGCCAGTGCTTTTATAGATTTGGAAACAAGGAGCAGTTGTTCTGAGGCTACAGCCAGGTCAACATCTTCCTTTCCTTTCACACCAAGCCAAGACAAAACATCCATGTCCACTCTGACATAAGAGTCAAAATGGTCATCCAAAATTAACTGTGACGAAGCCACTAAGCTTGAAACACTCTTCAAATAAAGTTCACTTGGACAAGCAAATGCTTTTCCTTCTGTGTCATCTGCTTTCCACTTTAAAGGCCAGATTGAGGGACGTTTTTGAACAGGTAGAAAGGAGATGTTTTGTAATTCAGATTGTATTGCTTCAGGACAAGTGGCATAACATTTCTTCCAATGGTGAATCCCACTGCCAAGATACTTTAAGATCTGTCCACTTCTCTCGTGAGCCGTTTTAGCATCCTGTTTTTCTAGCTTCCCAACTGACATGGCTCGCTCAACAAGGAGTTCCCATGGGAGTTCATCTTGGACCATTCCATACTTACATAGAATGCCTACCACCTTCTGGTCACAAAAGTTGATTCCCCAAGACCTAAATCCTCTTGGGAAGCATTCATCTTCTTCAGAAAACATCCTTGCACATTGCTTATGTGGATGAATTAGTTCACATGGCATTTTCAGAGTACCTGAAGGCTCTGTTGGAATACATCTGGATGTTCTTATGAGGTCTTCAACACTTTCATTCTGATATGTCAGAGCAAACAATACCAAACTATCTCTCTCTGTTGGTGACCAGTAACTGTCATTTATGTTTGGGAAGAAGATTGTCTTGAAAAACTCTGATGTTGTGATAAGCCTGGAAGTAACACACGACATCAGTCCAGACAGACAAAACTGCTGGATGAGTTGTAGAGGAAGGTCTACAACTTTTCTATTTGTGGACTTTAGAAAGTGAGATGTTGCTTTGAAGGCCATCATTCCAATATCATCATTCCAACGAAGTTTTGGTTCAAGAATATACATTCCTTGAAATGACAGCCGTTCAAGTGCACCATTGTCATCATGCGGAAACATACAATGTGTCTCAGCTGTTATAAGCTCATAGAAACTTTGTACCATACAGTCAGGATTACCATGTGGCGCGGTAGGCCACAAGCCATAATACTGACCAACGCTTGAAGGGTCTGTGATCTCCAGTTGTTCCAGCCCAGCTATGTAAGCTCTACATGTAGCATCTTTAAACAGAGCTGTATTCCACTCAGCCTCATAGTTCATCTTGTCATCTTCAGTTTGTGTACACAATTGTTTTCTGTCTGTTGTCAAAGCAAATGGTGCATTGATGTGTACTGGAAACGGAATGTGCACCGGCAGAGGTAAAAAGCAAAAGAAATGTCCTTCTCTATAGAATCCTGTTGGACATTTGGCCATTTCACAGATACCTTGTCTTCCATCTTCTAAAGTCAGTGGAATTGCAACAGCCGCTAATGGAAGCAGTCCTTTGAGCTTTCCAGACTGTGCAAACTGCTGCGATTCTTTTTGACCAGTTACCCAGGTAATGACCCACGATTGGGTGGTCACACTAGGATTTAACTTTTGTGTTGTTGTCATGTCTGTGTCACAAATTTCAAGCTGGACATCACTTTTTTCAGTTATTTTGAGGCACTCTCCTGAGTGGGTGTTCCACTCCTGAGCTGCATATGACAACACAGTAAATTCATTAAGAAGAGAATTTGGAGGTGACAGGATTCGTTGGTCTGTTATTGCTTTTGTCACATGAATGAGAAGTTCTGGCATATTTGGGTCTCCATTGCGTGGTAAATAGAAGAACTTTACCGATGACACATACTGCGTGAAAAGGGTAAGATTTCCACATCCTTCTGCAAATTTTCTGAAAAATGTCTCCATCTCATGCCTTGAGTAGGACAAATCTTTAATTTCACTTGTAGCAGCCTGTTCTGGTGTCCTCAAAGGGAATCTGAAAAGTGTGCCATGACATGTAGTGTCACGTTTTCCATCTTTGATGACTTGACAGCCAAATATTCCCTCGAACGGCTTTAATTGTCCATTCATATTTCTCATCATCCTCTGATTTTTCACACTTTTGAGGTTTGCTTTCAGCCCAGATTTCCCTAAGTATGATTTGTGAGGGTCAAATATCACCAAAGTATTTTCACTGATGAAGCTTGGAACATCAGTTAGGTTGTAAACAGAATTGAATCCCAAACCAAACTTTCCCACTTTTGTTGTGTCTTCTTCTTTAGTGGCTCCGCTCAGTTTCTTCAAATTGTTAAAGTCACTCTGTGTAAAACTTGCATTATTGTAGGCCCAAAGGGCTGGACCTTGCAAACCAGCCATGTTCTCATTCATGAGGAATGTTCTTGCATTCAGATTCTGTCTCTCATCATACATGAAACAAACTTCTGTAGCGCGGGCATCATCTGCATTTTGTATCAGCTCTTTCGGGACAGAAAAAACCATCTGTGTACTCATGGAGAATGTTTTTCAGTCGTCTTGTCAACGGCTCTGACTGATGATACTCCACATCAAAGTCTTCAGTGTCATCCATTACACGTTCAGTCAGGGAATAGACTCCCATCAATTGTGCAGTCCGCTCTGATATGCTAGAATGAACATAAAATATTTCCTCTTCTTCATCTACCTCAGAACCATCAGATATCTGATCCTGCAGCCAATCGGCATTGCAGTAGGTGCACTGGTTTGCTGGCAACAAGAGAAGGTAATCCTCAGAAGCCTGGTGCACTGGCACTAACACATCATGTATTTGAGGGTGTTTTTGCAGTTCATTAAGTATCTGAAGAACCAGATTTAAGTCATGTCGCACATCTGTTGGTTTCTTTAAGTTGGATGACCTGAATCTGTCATGCTTTCCTTTTATTTCTTCCAGCACAGAGGTCAGCATGTCAGGGGTTTGTCTCTGATGGCAGCCACAGTCACTCAGTAATGAACACCAGTCATGCAACAGAGATGGTAGTTGGTATCTGTAAGGCTTCAGGTCCAGGTCAGCTTCAGATATTTCTAAATACACTGACCGTGGATACTGGAAACCTTCTTCTATTCCAACCCACACAGATCTTGTTGACTCCATCTGGTGTTTCTCTTCTGCAAGTGATACATTTGGAGAATTCAAGAAGCTGTAAATGTTCTTTAGTAACTCTATACAAGGATTACATTCTCTACTGTCATAAGATGCCCCCAGCTTATGAAGATGATCCATCACTGAACATACTGGTGGATCTCTATAAAGTCCCAACATTCTTTCAACAGCTTCTGCCATTTCTTTTGCAACTGGACTAACAGACCCAATGATAGATGAGTGTCGTGAACTAAAAACCTCTTCTGATGATGAGATAGAGGGCCCTGATTCTCCATTCCATGAGAGAGACTTGGGATATCTGGATATTTTTCTGCAAACAAGGAATGCATTTCTGATGCTGAAGATCAGATAGTTTTCATTGGGTCCATTCTGTCTATGCTCCTCTCGAGGAACGTGATGAATGCTGTTACTTTCAGCTCTGCTTCAGAATCCATTCCTCTGCTAACAAGCTCCTCAATTTTCATTGCTGATGTTCTAACATCACTTTCTGAGATCTCTTTCACACTTTTAAGACCAATTACTTGTAACCCTCTCCTGAGTCTGTCTTTTCGTGTATGCGTCTCTGCTGGGAATTTGTCCTCTTCAAGGAACAAGGCTCTCAGGAATGGATCGTCTTGGCTGAACAGATCACAAGCCCTCAGACTAGAAGACCCTCCACTGGATGAAAGGAACTGTACTGCCGAAGCAATTTGCCTCGTTTCATTCACAACAGGCATGTGTTTCTCCATCAGAAACTCCATAAACTCTACCTTTTGACTTTCTGTGTATTGCATACTCCTGTGCTGCATCAGCTGAAGGATCTGTTGACAAACATGAAGAAACGGGGTTGCAGTTGCCCCGAGCGTCAGTGCCAGGGGTCTGACTGCAGCAGATGAACACTGGATGTACCTCTCAGGGTAGGATACTGGTATTTGTTCATCAGGGGCTAGAGTATACAAGGTTTCCACTGAGCAATCACTGTTGTCTGTTGCAGTAAATAGCTTTAACTTCCTCAACACAGCTTTAGTTCCATCGTTCAACTGGCAGGAGCTCAGATATGTAACCAAAGCAGACCTTTCCTCTTTGGAGGATTCAGCATTGAACAGTTGTACAGCTGTGTTACGTTTTCTGGTATATACTGTCTCTAATGCTCTTACAACACCCACTGGTGTCGAATACTGAATAATTGTCCCAAGAACATGAGGATTGTTGAGGACAAAATCAGGGACATACATCAAATGTATAATGCCTAGTTTCTGCAGTGCTGCACCAACATTCTGTGGGAGTGACTCAGAGTGCCTGACGGACTGAGCTATGAAGACCTCATCAATGCGGAGTAGTTTTCCTCTGCCGAAGCCATCAATGTCTGGCATGATGGGAAAACCACTGAAATATTTTTCAACATCAATTCCATGGGCTGTAATATAGGTCCACACTTGCCTGAGCCAGTTGACATCAAGGGATGGAGAAGGCAGTTCAGCATTACCTTCCCGGAAATGCCTCAACAGACATTCCTGGAGCAGATTGGGGAATGCATCAGGTGACATCACAGAAAGACCTTGCCATCCTGAAAAGAAAACATTTAGCATTATAAGTCAAATGAAATCAATGTTATCATAAATAAAGAACAAGGACATTTGAACAATGTTGATGTTATCTGTACTATCAACACTATTTGTTTTGTATGTATGTGGTCTGGTATCGCTATAGCTTAGTGTGAAACAAAGGGGGATAACTGCTGGGCAATGGACAGCTTTAGTTTAGAAGTCACCTGCTTGCCATGTGGGAGTGGCTTGTTCAAAGAGCAGATGGTTTACAAATGTTGCGAATATATTTACTGTCATTTGAGGCTAGGAATTACTATATGTTTAATAATACTAATGTACAGTATTTCTGCAATATTCAGAAACATAAGTAAGTTTGTATTCGAATTTCACAATTGTTTTGTTGGTTCCTTCAAACAATCACTTTACATCAAAAGGGTTCTTAGAAATCTTGTTTTGTAAATGAACTATAAGATTATCTATCTACCTTGTCAGAAATTTATATGTATATTGAAGTTTGTAGATGAACACTTTAATGTTGTGACAGCATTATACGGAGCTCTTGATCCAGACACTTCATATTTATGGCAGTCAATCTATAGCAATAAAACACAGTTTGCTTGTATTGAATTGACTTGAATCTGCTAAGAACAAACATGCTTGCAAAAGATCTTTGATGACATGGGTCAACCAAGTCAGCGAGCCTGACCTCCCAATCCCGTCAGTCGCCTCTTACGACAAGCATGGGTTACTGAAGATCAATTCTAACCCGGATCTTCACAGGTCAACAATGCAAGGGATTGCATTTTGGACATGCAAAAGTACAAGGGTCAAACTAGAAACGCTTGAGAAGAGCCGAATAGACATGTCGAGTCCTGCTACCAACAAGGCAAATACCAAGCATGTATGTTTGATACAATATTAATGCATTTGGTAGTTTCAGCTTCTTTAGTGGTTCCTGGAAATGTTGTAAGGAATTGCATAAGGAGCATCGAAAAGTACAAAGGTCAATTCAAAGTCAAAGTTTGTTCCATCGAGAAAATAAAGACCAACTCAAATAATTCAAACTTCAGTGATGATGTTTGCGCATTGACACATGTGGTAGGGCTTATTTGTAGGCCCCAAGAGTTATATTGCCGAGTGTGACAATACCAAACAAACAGAAACAAAACCAGAGGTTCCATAGGAAACGAGACAGCATGTTACATGCAAAAATGAAAGAACAGAATGAGTGACCTTAAATCTGCCACGAGAAACATGTATCCTAGTCATTTGGGCTTGGACCGCTGACCTCATGAATTTCCATTAATGTCTTGGTCACTGTTGTTTGCTTGTGTACTAGTTAGATATTTAGAATTGTCAGAAAAAATATTGTCATTTAATCTTCACCTTATCTTTTGAAAAAAGGTAGTTGTTGGGATTAACAATTCATTCATTGTGTTGCTTAGAAGCTTTGCTACCATATATCCCTGTTACTGGTTGTATCAATGTGATAAAAGCAACGTACCAGCAGAAGCCCGTTTCCGCAGAGCTTGTTGTAATTCCTCAGGAAGGTCCAGCGAGACCAACTGTCTTTCAAGTCCTGGGAAAAGTTTGGCATCCTCTTGTGGGTAGCAAATGAACACACCTGCATCTGCTCCAAAATCCACAAAGTTACCGTCAGCCACTGGCAGAAGACACAGACTGTACAGGTGCTTGTACGCATCCGATTCCAGGAGATATTTCAGCAGCATGAGTTTCTTCTGTCTTGGTAATGCTGTAAAGCGGTTGTCCACTTTAAGTGTGTCACACACATCTTTAGGTGTTGCTTTGTGTATGTGTGAGCTGAAATGTTTTCTAAAGTTCGCATTAGTTTTGGAGGTACTGGGACAATGTACCTGTGATACAAAGTAAATATTTCAGTGATTAATGAATAAGCATCATTGGTCACATCCACAAGAAAAGCATCCTTCATCTTGACCCCTTTCTTCTGGTCAGACGGTGAACAGGAACGGGATATTGTGAAGCTGTGCCAGAATTGTTGAAACAAGAGGCTTCCAATGCACATCAATATCATCAACATCTGGAATTGTTCTGTAGACTTGTTGAATGATGGTAATTGAATTATCATATGCATAGCAGCATCTAAGAAGGCTATCTATCAAGCTACGATAAACCTCTGGTAGAACTTCACTCACAAGACACTGATTCCACTCCATAGCCTTGTCTGTGTGAGCCTGATTTTGAAGCTGATCTGCTGTTGGCCACTTGACGTGTCTCCGGTTCTGATTCAAAGCAAAGAAGCCATTGACATGAACCTGCAGACCTGTGGGACTGTTCCTCTGCAGAGGAAGTGGGAGGAAGCAGAACACATGACCTTCGCACTGTTGACCCAAAGGAACAGCCAAACCCACAAAGGGGGAGTAGGAAAGACTTGTGTCATGGGCAAAGTTCTCTGAACCTTCCAGTCATACTTCCTCCTTTGTACAAATTGATGACAATCCAGTTCTGTGATGACAATTTAGTCAATTTAGTCTCTGCAACATCCCCTGTTTCCACAGTTACGATCAACTCGCTCTGTAATGATGATGGTGGTATTTCTCCTTGTACCTGCTTCACTTTCCTCATGAAGTCTTTCTTCTCAGCTCTAACATGCTGGAGACAGTCTTGAGACAGCTGCAATGAGAACTGGATTTCTGTCTTTCCCCCCAGTCTCCTGTACAACTGTATCTTCTCTATTGACTTCAGAAATAAGAGAGTTATGGATGCCTCAGCCTTAAAAGCCTGGAACAGATCCATGACCTTCTTCTCAGTGTAAAGGTTGTCGGACAGCTTCGAGATGTTGGTTCTGAGGGGGAACCAGAAAATGGTTCCAGGATAATGACCTGTGTCTGTTGTGTCTGATGTAAAGCCAAAGGTGCCACTGAAGATGTTGAGGATCATGTTCTTGATCCCACTGGGAAGTTCACGCAGTTTCTTCATGTAGCAGACTCGGTCACCATTCTTCTCTTGTGGGTTGATGAACAACACAGTGTCCCCGCTTATGACACTTGGGAAGTCTGGAAAGGAAACATTTCAGTTTGTGAAAAGGAATAAGTTTAGTACATAATGTTCATGTTCATTTACTTGTCCAGTGCTCCAAGTGACACACATTTAATGCAAAGAAACCTTCAAAATCTGAATCTCAACATGGTGTGTATATTTCATCTTTCTGATACAGTAAATGTGATGTAACTTAGTTTATCTAAAATACAATCACCAATGTCTTACCAGTGACATGGAATACAGATTTGAATCCAAGTCCAAACCGTCCAACCTTTAGGACTTCCTCCTCCTTGACACTGTCATGTAGCATCCTGATTCCCTTCCAATCCTTCTTGGTGAACAATGCATCATTGTACACACACAGGCCCGGGGCCTGAAAGAACACTCAGTACATTACTTGTCAGCAAAGCATTCGTGTCAGTTTGCCCAATGGCAGGGCTCATTCAAAAGGAATACGTACACTAGTACAATAATTGGTTTCTGATTATACCTTTTCATGTGAAATGTGTGCATGCTATGGGAGGGTTTGCTATTAAAACAGAAACACTATTCTTGTTTATTTGTAGTTTAATTTTCCCCCAGCTAGGTTTTCAATGGCCAATAGGTGCATACACTAAGATACTTTGATAAGAGCTGCTCTACACATAAAGTCCTACACTGTCCTGGCACATAGTTAAGTAACTTCACCTGTAGTGAGGCTAGGTAATGTTTCTTCTTCAGTAGTCTTGGATCGGGGTCTATATGTCTGTCATCATACAGTATTCGTATCTCACTGGCCTCAGCATCTTCAGCATTCTGGATCAACTCCTGGTAAAAACGAAAACGACAAACTCCATAGTGTTGTTGTCATACACTGAGGGGTAAATTTGTAAATTTTGTGTCAACTCACTTTGAGTGTGTGTCCGTCATCAGGGCATTGGTTAAGCACAGACTCATCTTGAGTATCTGTCTATCACCAGGTCCAAAGGTCAAACACAGACTCACCTTGAGTATATATCCACCATCCGGGTATTGGACAAACACAGACTCACCTCGAGTATCTATTGATCGTCAGGGTATAGATGCAACACAGACTCACCTTGAGTATCTCTCTATCATCAGGGTTTAGGTACAACACACTCACCTTGAGTATCTGTCCATCATCAGGGTACTGGTCCAGCACAGACTCACCTTGAGTATCTGTCCATCATCAGGGTATTGGACAAATACAGACTCACCTCGAGTATCTGTCCATCATCAGAGTATAGGTACAACACAGACTCACCTTGAGTATCTGTCCATCATCAGAGTATAGGTACAACACAGACTCACCTCGAGTATCTGTCCATCATCAGGGTATAGGTACAACACAGACTCACCTCGAGTATCTGTCCATCATCAGGGTATTGGACAATACAGACTCACCTCGAGTATCTGTCCATCATCAGGGTATTGGACAATACAGACTCACCTCGAGTATCTGTCCATCATCAGGGTATTGGACAATACAGACTCACCTTGAGTATCTGTCCATCATCATGGTATTGGACAATACAGACTCACCTCGAGTATCTGTCCATCATCAGGGTATAGGTACAACACAGACTCACCTTGAGTATCTGTCCATCATCATGGTATTGAACAATACAGACTCACCTCGAGTATCTGTCCATCATCAGGGTATAGGTACAATACAGACTCACCTTGGGTATCTGTCCATCATCAGGGTATTGGTGCAACACAGACTCACCTTGGGTATCTGTCCATCATCAGGGTACTGGTCCAACAGACTCACCTTGAGTATCTGTCCATCATCAGGGTATTGGACAATACAGACTCACCTCGAGTATCTGTCCATCATCAGGGTATTGGTGCAACAGACTCACCTCGAGTATCTGTCCATCATCAGGGTATTGGACAACACAGACTCACCTTGAGTATCTGTCCATCATCAGGGTATAGGTACAACACAGACTCACCTTGGGTATCTGTCCATCATCAGGGTATTGGACAACACAGACTCACCTTGAGTATCTGTCCATCATCAGGGTATAGGTACAACACAGACTCACCTTGAGTATCTGTCCATCATCAGGGTATTGGACAATACAGACTCACCTCGAGTATCTGTCCATCATCAGGGTATAGGTACAACACAGACTCACCTTGAGTATCTGTCCATCATCAGGGTATAGGTACAACACAGACTCACCTTGAGTATCTGTCCATCATCAGGGTACTGTACGACAGACTCACCTTGAGTATCTGTCCATCATCAGGGTATAGGTACAACACAGACTCACCTTGAGTATCTGTCCATCATCAGGGTATTGGACAACACAGACTCACCTTGAGTATCTGTCCATCATCAGGGTATTGGACAATACAGACTCACCTTGAGTATCTGTCCATCATCAGGGTATTGGACAATACCGACTCACCTTGAGTATCTGTCCATCATCAGGGTACTGTACGACAGACTCACCTCGAGTATCTGTCCATCATCAGGGTATTGGACAATACAGACTCACCTCGAGTATCTGTCCATCATCAGGGTATTGGACAATACAGACTCACCTTGAGTATCTGTCCATCATCAGGGTATTGGACAATACAGACTCACCTCGAGTATCTGTCCATCATCAGGGTATTGGACAATACAGACTCACCTTGAGTATCTGTCCATCATCAGGGTACTGTACGACAGACTCACCTCGAGTATCTGTCCATCATCAGGGTATTGGACAATACAGACTCACCTCGAGTATCTGTCCATCATCAGGGTATTGGACAATACAGACTCACCTTGAGTATCTGTCCATCATCAGGGTATTGGACAACACAGACTCACCTTGAGTATCTGTCGATCATCAGGGTACTGGTCCAACAGACTCACCTTGAGTATCTGTCCATCATCAGGGTACTGTACGACAGACTCACCTTGAGTATCTGTCCATCATCAGGGTATTGGTGCAACACAGACTCACCTTGAGTATCTTTCAATCATCATGGTATTGAACAATACAGACTCACCTCGAGTATATGTCAATCATCAGGGTATTGGTGCAACACAGACTCACCTTGGGTATTTGTCCATCATCAGGGTATTGGTCCAGCACAGACTTGAGCTGCTTGATAAGGGTGGGTAACTCCATGCACGTATACCCATCATCATCAGACTCAGAATCTAAAAGATGAAGAATTCTGGGCTAAAGAATTACTGGTGCCGTTGTGAATCCTGCACGTGTATGTGCTTTAAGTTTATGTACACAGATGTTGAAAATTGCAAGACCTTCTGTTTTGTTTGTTGTTTACCATCACTCTCAGCAAAATTCCAACTATATGGTGGCAAATTTGATATAGGTCAATCACTTCAAGGTCAATTTTATTGACTGTTCAGAACAATCTAGCAGATGGTTTTTATTTGTATCAAACTTAAAGCCTAAAAAGAAAGTTTTTTAATCCGCTCAATGCTGCTGTGGAACCTATTCGACAAGAGAGCAGCATAATGACATCCCCAAATAAATCTTGCAATAACTATTGACCAAGTAGGATTTACGTTCCATTTGAATTATGTATGGAATGCATGAATGCTGAGTTTTCTAAATTAATCAGCTTATGTACCTTAAAACGAAAAGCCCGCGAATTAAAAAATGTAATCACAAAGTTTCTCGGCACATAGCCACAAACAATAGTTATTGTTGACTTCAGGAACTTCACGTCGAGGTGTCCTTGTCAAATATTTTCTTCATTATAAAAACATTTTTTATAACGCCTTATGCCGAAATTAATTTAGCAGGCTAAAGGTTAAGCCGGCTGCTGTAACTTCGTCTGGTAGCCTAGCGTTTAAAGCATTCGATTGTCACGCCGAAGACCCGGGTTCGATTCCCCACATGGGTACAACTGTTGAAACCCATTTTGGGTGTCCCCTCCCATCATATTGCTGGATTATTGCTAAAAGCATAAAACCAAACACACTCACTCTGCTAGTCCTGGTCAACAAGGAAAAAAACCCAAAATACCAAACCAGCTTGTGAATTATAATTTATGGCTGGGGCGGGGTGATGATGATTTACAAGGAGAGGCATGAACAATGTGAATGACCCACCTCTCTAAAATGCATGTACAAAATTAGAGAGCCCCTCCCCTAATGTCATCAACCCCCATCCCATAATTTCAAGCATATTTTTAAATTTTTAAAAATGCACAAAATTGCTGCAGGATAGTATCAAATAATTAATTCAACAGTTCTACATGAAAACTGAATCATCCCGAGGCAGTTATGTGATGCAGGGATGATTTTGTTTGTGTAAGGTGTTTGTATTTTGTAAATGAACATCCATCCAGTAATTAAAACTGGCAATATTTTTCAATACCTAGTGTTATGAGAGAGTGTTTTTTTGTAATTGGTACAATTATTGATTAAGTTTAAAGTTTTGAGTGTGGGTTGTGGGTCACATTATACCGGACAACTTCTGGAATGTTCCTGATCCCATGGAACTATTTTCTGAGATCTTCAATACTATTGGAGACGAAACCATTCCTTAGTCCTCTGCAAACCTGCACACACGCAAACCATGGTTTGATACAAACTGTAAACAAGCTAGGAAAAGTAGGAAGAAGGCGGAAAAATACTTCCGACAACATCCTACTGTGCATAACCTGAATGCCGTTAAAATGACAAATGCCAGGCAAAACGTACATTTAAACAAACTAAACGCCGGTCATGGAGGAAATATACTGAGTCAAAAACGAAACTTCACATTCTTTCTTCAGGGCACTATAAAAGAACAAGAGATTGTAAGATGGTTAAATTGTTATTATTTCATTGCTGAGATCTGTGTGATGTACTCGATACACTGACAGTGCCATAATCAGTTCCATTAGGCTACACCGCCGTTCCAAAACATGGGTATACAGAATGTAAAGTCACAAGAATAAAAATGCGAAATTTCTCAGTTCAGTATCGTGTATGGCCGCCCCGCGCATTCACCACTGCCAAACACCGTCTCCTCATCGACTGCCTGATGCTTGTGAACACGTGGTTGGGGATTCTGCGCCATTGCTCTCATCAATGCTGGAACTGTGGACCTGGGCCATGAGCCGCCATGAAAGGAACGAGTTCAGGGGTGAGCACCTGGTCGCGGTAAGCAGCAGCTGTGAGGTTTCCACAGATGACCAGAAGTCGGGAACGGTTGTTCCCACAGAAAGCACCCCACACCATGCAACTTCCGCCCCCGAATCTGTCGACTTCCTGTACACAACATTGGGCATACCGTTCACGACGTCGTCTCCAGACTCTATGCCTGCCGTCCGCGAATCTGAGGGTAAACCTGGATTCATCGCTAAAGACGACTCGATTCCAATCTCTCTGGGTTCATCGGAGATGACGTTGGGCCCAAAGCAGACGTTGACGTTGATGAAACGGCGTCAATATTGGCCCACGATATGGACGTCGAGAATGGAGATTGGCAGCCCGCAACCGATTTCGAATGGTCTGTGAGGACAGTCGACCTCTAAACATCTCAGCCCTGGTTCGTGTAGCCGGCAGAAATCTGTCACGTAGGTGACGTAGGACGATTTGACGGTCTTCTGCTCGTGACGTCTAACGTGGACGACCCGACCTTGGGCGATCAGCAGTGGTGCCAGTTTGTTGTAGACGACCTCGCAAGTCATACACAGTACGACGGCTGCATCCCATTGCTCTTGCGACGTCAATAACTGATATTCCCGCTTGCAACATGCCAACCGCACGTTCACGTTGCACATTTGACAATCGTGGCATTTCAAGTACCGTTAGAACTGTGGTTTAAAAGTGTTTTTTCAATTCTTGAGGCCAATGCAAACACGTGCATATGAAGAAAACTTCGATGCGAAGATCACGTGATCGACGTACAAAACCTGATTTGGCACTAACGTCATTTGCACGACGAATGGATGGGTTTGAGTGGGTTTTGCTAACGTTTTTCTAGAGTCGAAAGATAGGGATCCCATTTCGGATACATAGATGTATCAGAAGAGAAAACTTATTCATTATTTTTCAAATTACATTTTGTGAAGTTTCTTTTTTGACTCAGTATATGTGTCCAAAATCAACTCCCGCACACCCATGTCCAAGGTGTGGAACATGATTCAAAAGATTAAGGGCAAAAGATCCAAATCTGGTGACTCTCTTTTAACAAATAAATTTGAAATTGCAAATAAACTTGGCAAAACTTTGGCTAAACCACTCCTCTTCAACAAACTATAACCCCAAGATCCAGAAATACCAAACGCAACAAGAAAAGAAATCAGTCAATTTTAACTCTGATAATGGTGAGGATTACAATGAAACGTTTTCTCTCCATGAATTACGTACTGCCCTGGGGCAGGCTCACGACACTGCGGCAGGAGCTGATGATATTCACTATCAGCTTCTCAAACACCTCCCTGATTCAAGTTTTGAAACACTACTCAATATATTTGATGACGTTTGGACAACCGGCAACTTTCCTCCTTCGTGGCACAATGCCATTATCATCCCTATACCAAAACCTGGCCGGGATCATACTGAACCCCTCAAACTACCGTCCTATATCACTAACTAGCTGTGTTTGTAAACCCATGGAGCGCATGGTCAACAATCGATTAATCTGGTACTTGGAGACCAATAACCTCCTTAGTGACCTCCAATGTGGTTTCCGAAAGAATCGAAGTACCATTGACCATCTGGTGCGTCCGGAATCTTCCATAAAAAGTTCCATTGTCAACAAACAGCATACAGTATCTATCTTTTTCGATTTAGAAAAAGCATACATTACAACGTGGAAACATGGTATCTTAAAAGATATACATGAATTTGGATTGAGGGTCAGATTACCTCAGTTCATATCTCAGTTTTTAAACAAAAGACAATCAGGGCGTCCCTCAAGGCAGCATCCTGTCTGTCACTCTTTTTAGCATCAAAATTAACAGCCTCACTAACGTATTGAACAGTTGTGTTGATGGGTCCCGATTCGTGGACGATTTCAATATTTCATGTCGTGGTAAGAACATGCACGCAATAGAAAGGCAGTTACAACTCTGTCTTAACAAAATCCAAAAATGGGCCAATGAAAAACAATCCAAAACAAATTGTACTCACTTTTCAAAAAAAAATCCAAAACAAATTGTATTCACTTTTCAAAATCCAAAACAAATTGTATTCACTTTTGTCGTAAATACAAACCACACATTCTTACCACACATAAAATATTTGAAATCCAAGTGCTTGAAGGCTCTGGACCTACTAAAAGTCGTTTCAAATACAGAGTGGGGACGGGATCAGACTACCCTCCTTCACTTGTACAGATCATTGGTTCGCTCTACATTAGACTACAGCTCCATTGTTTATGGTGGAGCCTGCCAAAGCAATTTAGAAAAATTAGATTCTATCCACCACCAAGGTCTGAGGCTCTGCCTGGGAGCTTTTAGGACCTCTCCAGGATAGTCTATATGCAGAGGCTAACGAACCTTCCCTTGAACAGCGCCGCATTAAACTTTCATTGCAGTATATCACTAAATTACGTTCAAATGAGTCCAATCCAGCATACAATTGTGTTTTCAACCCACTCTATGAAAACCTGTTTCCTAAACTACCAAGCCTGATTCCACCACTTGGAATCAGAATTCAACCACACATATCTGCAGCTCAAATTAATCTTAATATCATAGCACCTTACCGACTCCTGTCTTCGCCACCCTGGCAGATGGTGAAACCACAGGTCGATCTTACCCTCACTAAACTAAAAAAATCCGAAACAAATCCTTTGGTGTTTCAGCAGGAATACAACCAGTAACGTTCCAAGTATGACACCCATAGATCCATTTTCACAGACGGATCCAAGGATGAGGGCCAAGTTGCCAGTGCTACAGTCATTGGATCCAAGACTGTCTCCTCTCTGATTCCTGACAACAGTTCCATTTTCACTGCCGAGGCCAAAGCTATCTTCTCAGCTTTGACCTACTTTAAACAGCATAACCATTCCAAAAACTTCATCGTTTTTACAGATTCATTATCTTGCCTCCAAGCACTTCAAAATGTTACTTCAAGTCACCCAATCATTCTGGACATTTTAGAACTTTACAACGACGTTTCTACTGGCCAATGTGACATCGTCCTCTGCTGGTTGCCGGGTCACGTCGGCATAGCAGGTAACACAAAAGCCGACGCTGCAGCTAAAGCAGGTCTTGACAAGCCCTTATCTCCACTGCTGATCCCGTACAGTAATTTCAAACCCATTATCAAATGCTATACTCGGGACCTCATGCAAAAAAGGTGGGACACTCAAGTAGGAAGACATAAACTGTATGAATTGAAACCAACAATTGGTTATACCTACTTGGGTTGTCAGTCAAGACGTGATGAGGTAATTTTACGACGTATTGGCCACAGTCACTTTACACATGACTATCTGCTGAAAACGGATTGGATGGAACCCCCATGTGTGTCTCTTGCGATGAGAATTTCACCACCAAGCATATTCTGCTTGACTGTGTGGACTTATCGTCTGCAAGGGACTCACATTATGATGCAACAAATCTGAAAGATCTGTTCTCCCGCGTGAGCGCTCATTTGGTAATTAACTACCTGAATGAAGTTGATCTGTATCATAAATTGTAACTGTGTAATGTGACTAACTTATTGCCTGCTTTTAAATTTGAGCTATGAATTTCTCTGTTTTTAAATGACAATGTAAAGAATATATGTGTTTGAAATAAAACTCATTTTGACTCTGTACTTACAATGTTTATTAATGCAGACTTGTTCTCGTCACTTTATGGCTGGAATAATGCCGATGTGACGTAAAGCCCAACTCAACTCAACTCAACTCACATCTCGCATCATGTATGTTCAATGGCAATAGTACTTTTTAGCGGTACGCCTTTTTGATAGCCCTCCAGAGGTGCCTCTCTTTGCTTTATTTTTGTTTTGACCGGTCGTATGTTCGAGACAATCGCATAAAGTTCTGAGGGGATAATGATGCTGCCCACCTTTACTAGAATGCTCGAGAAATGTGTACGAGCTATATAAAGGCGGGTTGTTGTGTTGACACACACACACACGGAATCACACGGATTTATCATATGACTGGAGTTATACACATCTGACTGCCATCTCGAGAGCGATCGCGCTTGCTTTATTCAACTAGTCATTGTGATTACGATGAATCAAAATCTAACTCCATCGATCCATGATCAATCCCCCATGTCAACATCAGACCAACTCTGCAAAACATGTTTCATAACGTTTATCTCCAAAATAAATAAAGTTACTTAACAACCTATCATCATTTTGTTGATATTTTGATTTTCCGTGTGAGGTTTTAAGGGGGTAAAATTTACAGTTGAGGAACAGCTTCAAGGAGGGGAGGCATGTACAATTGTGACGTCACATCAAGCATAGCCAATCGATTTATTCACACGGTACATGAGACATTGACATTCACCTCTGACATCAAGTCCATTATTCTCAAAGTTTATGATTTTAAAGGCGAAATTGCAAGGGGTATTCTTAAATATGCCCTGAATAAATTTGTTAAACACACTGGATGTGCAGTTGTGTTGTATGAAAGACAATTGAAAAAATTATTGAGACAACGTGCAACCAAGTCAGGCACAACTGAGGGGGCCGTATCAAAATCTCCACGAGTTAGTAGGAAATGCTATTAGAAGACTCTATAGGATATATGAATCGCTTTCCTTACACATTCATTTTGCAAAAACACATGGAGACAGAACATTCGTTGACTATATCCAAATATCAGTAACGGAAACTTTTGCATAAATTTGGGTTTCGTTACAAAAAAGTAAGTGGGGAAGACAGGTGGGTATTATGCATAAAGATTGGGAGTGACAAGAAACTCCCTACAAGCTGTATGACAAAAGGGATGATTTCAACTTTCAAATTGTCAACTTCCCTTTCATGTCGAGCAATATCCAGATTTTGGTATTTACATTTCACATCGTTTGAGGTACAACCGAGCGTGCTCTTCTTTATCAGGATTTCAAAGAGCCTCATACTACTCTTGCCCAGACGTTCAAGGTTGCAACAATCAAGGCCTCAGTAAAACTTTCGAGAAGTTTTATGGTAGACTTGTGGAGGAAATTTCCAAATTTGATACATCAGTGACAAAAATGGTGTCCGATGCAATTCCCTATTTTAACTTATACCATACGTTCCGAATTATTTCAGGTCAACAAATGACTAAACTTAGCATATGTTTATGCCACAGGCGGGGAAAAAATATACGCTCACCTGGTATCATGACTATTTCATATGTTGTGATTCATAAACACATGCTTTGTCATCATATCGCGTTGTGACAATCACTGGATTGTCTGGTCCTGAGTCGATTTGTTTGCAAACAACATCGTACACCTGTAATAGTGCTGAAACACTGTGAAAGAGCTGACATTTATGTGATTATTTATGTGATTACGCAACGCATACTTAAGCACTATCAGACAAAAACGTCAAGAAGCTTCGAACCAGTATTTTGGGATGAAACATGAGTGAACGTCAACCACAATACAAGCACACAATGGGTACAAAGCTCCTTTATAGAAACATGTAACAAGAAACAGCCATTGGGCAAGGGTGAGCAATTCATTGTGTTATACGTAGGTTGTAAAAGTGTGGGGTTTCTGCCTAATGTTCACTCGTGTTCTAGTCTGATCCAACGACAACAGAGATAACCACACTGAAATGAATGGGGAACTTCTCTTAAATAGGTTGAAAAAACAGCCTGTACTAGTACTTTCTCGGAAATTTTTAATTGTTATGGACAACGCACCATATCATAGCGTGCAAGATCCAGATGCATAAGCTCGAACATCTAACAGCAGGAAAAGTGATATGGTAGCATGGCTACAAAAACAAGATATTCTGTTTCCATCAAAAGCAACTAAACCTGTTTTGTATGACATAATAACATAAGGTAGATCAATATCTCAAAGCTCATGGCCGTGAAACTTTACACTTATCGCCTCACCATAGCAATCACAATCCAATAGAACTTTTCTTGGGTATCATAAAGTTTGATGTGGGTCGCAAATCAATACCATGTCCCAATTTTCGGGCGTTTTAAAAATCGAAGTCAGCTGCTACACAAAGGCATAACACCTGCAATCTGGAAAAACTGTGTACAGAAAGCTGAAAATGAAACAGAGAATCAGTACTGGATAAAAAGAGGTTTAGATTATGCCACCATTCGACCAGTCATCATAAGTGTACAATCTGAGAGTAGTGAAAGGGAATCAGGAATTTCCTCAGATTCCAGTCTGGAAGAATTTTGATACACCCCTAAATGTTGACATCCTGAGCTGCACGTGCTACCCGCCCTTGAGGCTGTTTCTGCAACTGTTACTTTACCCTCGCAAAACTTCACACGGAAAATCAAAACCAAATAATGATAGCTTGTTAAGTCACAATATATATTGGAGACAAACATTATGAAACTTGTTTCCAGAGTTGGTCTGAGTTCATTTCTTTCTGAAATGAATATTTGATCATGAACTGATTTGGAGTTTGATTGTGGTTCATCGGTATCATTTTGACCGAAAACAGACTCAGTTTCCTGTACTCAAGAAATATAACTTGTTTAGCCAGTCATTGTTTGGGTTTTTATTGCTACCAGACTATGCCAACACGTAAATGCAATAGCTGCTCAGGGCTTAGAATTTTAAAAATAAAATATAATGTTACTACAGAAGGCTGTGAGAACACATAAGGTTTTGTGTAACCTGGACTTACCTTGACTCATGATTACCCTCCCGGTGGTAGATAGCTCACCACGGTGCTACCAAATACCAAAAACCTCACTCCACGTATCTGAAATTAAGGCATTAAAACAATCTCAATAACCAAAGCTTTAGCTTTCATTATAGTAGACAGAAAAAAGAATCTATTTCCTGATCCAATTTCTGAATCTGTTTATAGTCTATTTTGTATATTTAGGTGTGTGTATATATATATATATATGTACACACAGACACACAGACAGACAGACACACACACACACACACACACACACACACACACACACACAAAGGAAACTCTGTGGAAAGAACCTACGCAAATACTTTTACTTATCCAATTCACCACAGCTTTAAAATGATGATTAAATAAGAAATCACAACTAATTAAGGAAAGCAGGCCAAGCTTTCACTTGAAGACAGACGTTACTTCAATACACCAAGGTTTGACTGGACAAAGAATCCGATCCATGGAAAGGGTGGTGGTTTTCCAGTACACACACAACAGGCCTTTGTGAAATATAATCACGTGATCCTGTTCTATACTAGGCACATAAAGAAACTGTGCATACAAAAATTTAAAATCTAAATTTATCAAACCTGTGTAGACACATAAGGATTTAAACTCAGAGATTAGTGACATGAATCCAACATGCATGCACGTGCCACGTTCCGTGACGTCAGTGGGTTCGTCCTTGAATACGTTGTTGCACGTGCATTCTGGGAAAGAGAAACAGAGCAAATGAATGCCACACAATACTGTCACTTTGGAAAGCTCAACCCCTGCCCTTGCGATCGTTCAAAAAATTGAACGGCTATTGAAACGCATAGCATGCCAAGGCTCACGTCTGCACAACGTCATGAGGCCATTGGGATGGTCTGTGGGGGAATGTCTCAACGACAAGCGGCTGCTATTTTCCACTGCCACCAGAACACCATTTCTGCACTGGTGAGACGCTACCAGAACACAAATGACGTCATCGATCGGCCACGTCCTGGATGTCCACGTGTAACAACGCCAAGACAGGGCAGATGGATAAGGGTGACCCATCTTCGCCACAGGTTTCAGACTGCAGTGATGACTGCCCGAACAATCCCAGGACTTCGCTGTATCCACCCCAACACAGTTCGACAACGTTTACGTCATTACGGGATCAGACCACGACGTCCCGCCATACGGCCTATCCTGACACAACGTCATCGACAAGCTCGCCGAATGTGGTGCTGAAATCATGTCCGCAGACCCTTGTTTTGGTGGAGAAATGTTGTTTTTACAGATGAGTCCAGGTTTAACATTTCCCATAGTGATGGACGTCAATGTGCCTATAGACACGTGGGAGAACGTTATGCACAGGCCTTAGTCTTTGAGAGGAATCGCTTTGGTGGTGGTTCCGTGATGATTTGGGGTGGAATAACAGCACGCCAAAGAACTCCTTTGGTGATTGTTTAGGGCAACTTAACTGGTGTGGGCTACAGGCAGCAGATTCTTCGACCTGTGGCAATTCCTTTTCTGCAACGTCATGACCCTGGGTTAACATTCCAAAAGGACAATGCCCGCCCTCATACGGCAAGGGTTGCTATGGATTTCTTGCAACACCACAACGTTGACTTACTGCCTTGGCCTGCAAATTCACCGGATCTCTCCCCGATAGAGCATGTTTGGGACGAGATGGATCGACGTCTACACCGTCTTCCTTATCCGCCAGATAACGTCCTTGACCTTGCAACAGAACTTGAGAGAATCCGGAGTGACATCCCACAAGCCTTCCTTGCACATTTGATAGGCTCTATGCGTCGCCGATGCACTGCTGTTCTCAATGCCGATGGTGGACATACCCGTTATTGAGCTTGTGACATGGTCGTTTGACCCCTGTCCCGCTTGTAGACTCGGGACGTCATTGTGATTGACTTTCCAACTGATATTCTCTCGACTTGTTATGGTCTCATGATCCCTCCATTAAAGTTTATATGTACCTTTGACATTGTTATCGTACTTATCAACTGGGATAATATTTTGACAATGCACAGTTTCTTTATGTGGTTAGTAATATTTTAAAACGACATAATCAAATCATGTGGGTAAACTATTAATTATCAATGAATTTTAAAAGTTGATAACACACTCTTCAGTTAATGATATACTCAAAATGCCTCTCTGTAGAGCTTGCTGAGTCTTTCAACCCTTTTGAGCCATGGCCGAAAGATCAGGCAAGGTTCCTTTGCTCGGTACAAAGTTTGTTCTTGAATATTAGTAGTATATAGAATAGCGGTACGAGCTCACTTCCAACAAAAGACTCTGTAAACGACAGGCCCTTATCTCTCTCCGCTAGTGTGCATACCACTTTTGAATCCCCAGCCAACTTCCTGGTCACTATGATCACGAATCGGCACTTTCCTGGTCACGCGGCCTATGACTCAAGCCAACACTTCCTGGTCACGTGCACTATTGTGATCACTCGACACGGAGGTAAGTGTTGTTTGTCCTAGCAATGAATCTTCACATCAATAAACTATATAATGTTGATCTCACCGAAACAATTTGATGTGAATCTCCTATGATTTCTTTGGTTTTCGTAATGAGGACTTGTTGGGCTTGTTGTATCCTTGTTCTACGTACTTTTTTTCTCGTCTTCACTGATGGCAGTGTTTTTACGAGACTTGGACCGAATCTCTTGTTTCATTTTGTGATATTTTGTGAGTTCAGAGAGGACCGAACGAAATTCTTCCTCTGAGATTTTACTGTCAGTGAGTGCGGTGGAAATACGGTAGTCTATTGTGTTTAACTTTGCTTCGGCTAGAATTCTAATTTCATCGTGTTTCAATGCTTTATGATGTAATTTGCGGGATGCAAACTTAAACACCAACCCAAACCCTGACACCCCAGCTGTTATTTCAATGCCTTGTACTATGGGTGCGGCTACCATGGTGGACAATAACCCGACACCTACCGCGCCTAATCCCCATGCTAGTTGCCATAAGGGTGGTATCAGCCCCCTCCACGAAATTGAAAGCTTTATGGTATTTCTTACATACTGCTGCCCATATGTTGCGATCTTGTTCTAGTTGACGTTTTATGTCACATAACTGTCTCAGACGAAGCCTGTCTACGGTTTCCAGTGTTTTTGCTACTTCTTCTATGACTGGGTACAGCCCCATCCTGTGTTTGTTTATTATATATTATACGATAAAATTTAATTGGTTTTTCGTTAATTTCTTATTAATGTATTTGAGACTTATAAGGCTTAGATTTTTATCCACGAAAATCCCTGAGACATCAATAGGCACATTTTGATCCAAAATACGGACCCCCTCAAGGCTTACTAAGGGTGCCGATCCTGGTTGTATGATGATACGACAACGTTAGTAATTGTGCCTGTCTTCCCAGATTATTACCAACCCGTTTAAAGGGCTTGCATCGTTACTAGTGTTCCCGAGATAGACTTCTATGATGAGTGTGGTGTCTGGCCCCGTAGTCAAAAACTTCTGCTTGTAATCGGGTGAATATACAGTCTCATCGCTTGGAACCAACATGTTGCCTGAGTGACCTGGTATTCGTATAACTTGTATATTATTATCCGGAATGAAAGATCCGAGAATGATACCGTTGCCCTTAATCTCGGAGACGTAACCATTTTGTTTAAACGAGATATAAGGTACGGTGAGGGTTATGTTGATCAACCATTCGGGCTCTTTAAAGTCTGCTAACAACACCCGCTCGTACACGTTGTCTTTTAAGTGTAGGACGTACAAGGTGTTTTCTTTGCCGGCCTGATCAAATACCTCCGTGTCTCCTAAGTCACCGAGTGTGACGTTGGGATGATGACTGTTCATTGTCTATATAAAAATGTTATTAAATAGTTTCCAATTGTTTTTCTGATAATTTCTCAGGTGTGCACTACAACCCCATGAGATGTATGTTGTCGGGTAGGAAAATTTTGGTGAGTAGTATCGTGTCTTCCACGGTAACGGTGACCCACACGTAAACAGAACAAACGTGATATTGATGTTGTTTTGTCCACCAGAGATTGCTTTCACGATTTTGACTTGATGATGGTTCACTGAGGTAGACTTGGATGACCAGCGTGGAATTATCATGTAGATTTTCCAGGATGTTGACAACGCTGTCGAATTCAGACACTAATTGCAACCCCACGTTTTGCTCCCCGGGTTTACTCGATAGCATGTGGGCTGCCATACTTGAGACTGCGCTGATGATTACACTGCGCCTATACGTCGGGACGTAAGCCACGAGCAGAGTTCCGTTGTTCACGACTTTGTTTAGGTAGTGGTCTTTGTTTTCCGTGAACACGTAGGAAGAGCCGAGCGTGATGTTGAGAAACCAGTCGACTCGAGATTGTGTTAAAATCCATTTGTTGTCGTCGGTGAAGACGAGGGCATACTGCTTGTTTCAAATGATGACCTTGGTCGCGACGTCGTTTAAGTCGAACAGCTTGCCGCGGAACGCTGGGTATATCATCCATTCATCCTCGTCATTGCGGACTAGGACGTACCGAGTGTTGCTGACAGCTCTTGATATATCGACGATATCGTCTAAGTTACTGCCAGATCCACCGACAGCGCGGACTTCCACGCGTTTGTAAATATTGTTTTTCAGTTGCAAGGCGTACAGTTTACCGTCTATTCCTGGTTCGTCGAATCCGCGCGTGTCCCCGAGATGTTCCGAGATGGTGCCTCGGGTTCATTTCTTGTACTGCCGTGACGAAAACGATTCGGTTCTGCCATCGTTATACTTTTCCGTTTTCACCGGTACGGCTCTCAACAGCGTGGAAGGGTGTTCACCTTGAACATTTTCAGTCGTGCTCAGCTGATCGAGATGAATGCACAGTTTACGGTACGGAACAATATCGGGTAATTTTGTGCCGGTCACGGTGGTTTTGGGTGGAATGTCGTTCGAAGTAAACCCGAGCGTTTTAGTCAATGGCTTACTGAGTCTCAAGTCGTTTTTCCCGTTGTTGGCTAACACGATCGTGCCGTTCGAGTCGTTGATTTTGAGTTCGGCTCCCAAGGGTTTGAAGATTTATTCTTTGAGAGAGCGCACACTGTACTAGCCGTCCGTTATTTGGTTGCGTTTGTCGTTGACGAACAGCCTGTTGTTTTTGCTGTTGATGTTGGTCCATCGCGGGTAGTAGGTAATGTCACAGAGTGCAACTTTGAGTTGGTCGGACTAGTTGTCGATCGCATGCAGCAGTTGAACGGCCTCACCGCTCGTTATTCCCGGAAGCGTCACGTACATATTGGAAGTATATATTATATAACAATTCAACATGTACAAACCAGGAGTGTTTATTCTAAAAGCGATACTTCTGATTTCATACACATGAAAATCGTGGTTGCAGATGGGTTGCATTTCAAAGCACCATTTATCGATGTGTTTAAACATTACAGGTTTTCGGTGACCAACGTTAAGACGGTACACACTTGGTTTAACAACCCGATGCAGTTCTGGCAGAATCAATTCAATTTTGACGTTTGGTGCACTACAACGGGGTGCGGTGTGACGTTGAGCGACACTCGGCGTGGTCCGCTGAGTCAGTCTGTGTTCACGTTCCATGTGTACTATCAGATCAGACGTATCCTCAAAGAAATCAGCGCTCTGCTCCCCTAGGACAAAGCATGGGATGCGGTAAACAATCCGTACGATCGACGGGCATACGAAAGAATTTGCAACGAAATTCGAAATCGACCCCAAGACGGATTGGCGTTTGCCAGGTTCGCACCATCGTTTGGGCATTCCCATCGTTCACATGCCTCTAGCGAAAGCCAGCAAACAGCTGGTGAAAGATTGGGGTTACAAGTCGTATCATTACGTCACGAGTAACGAGTGGAGAGATGATCTCATGGCTTTCGATGACGGCAAGGATTATCGTGTTTGGAGGTTTGAGCAGGGGTCTGCGGACGATTGGAAAATGTTCATGCTGGACATGTCGAGAGTGTTCACTCGTGCCGGCACCGAACGCTTGAACGACTCGATTCGAACGTCTGTTTGGGCACTGCTTGGAGCGCAGATGCAAACGCTTTCCGACATCATGGGTAAAGGGACCGCTTACGACGCTCAAAAACAGTTCGTGTCAAACATTGAGGATGCTATCAATGCTCCAGTTGATCTACCGAGTGCTATCCAATGCTACCAAAACGTGTTGGAATATGCCCGGTGGAAAGTCGACTACGTGTTCGGCCGATCAAAAGTTGTGTATCAACCTGGGTATCAACGTCTTAAACGTCAAACCCACGAGTACCGGTGAAACGGGTATAGTGGAATCATCTCCGGAGCAAAGGGTTCGACCAGCACCCCAGCAGCCCCTTCCACCACACAAGGTTGCTGAAAATAAAGAACACCTCGATCGTATACAGTGGTAGTGGTTGGCGGGATCGCGGTCGGCTTTTGCCTCATTTGGTTAAAAATTCCTTAGCCGCGACGTACACTAGCCCGGCCACGGTGATGATGAACGCCCACAGGTTTTGACCGAGCCACATGACAGTTTTCGACAGCATACTCAGTAGCCACGAGACGATGCTACCCAAGATTCCCCGAAGCGCTTCAGCGGCTTTACCGGCCAGTTTAGCCAGGGCTTCTCCGAGTTTTTTTACCAAGTCTCTGACATCGCCACCACTTGGTGGGGTTGGGGGTGTACCTCCACCGCCGCCGCCTGTCAGCGCTACGACCAGGGTTGATATGATGAAGCCCAATGCCGTAAGAACGCTGGCGATGGTGATCCCTTGCTCCCGGAACAAAATTCGAATCCTGTCGGCCAACATGGTGTCTTCATTCAGGATTTGATCGATGGTTTCCCGCACGCAGCTGATCTGAGATCAAAGTCGTTCTCGATTCAAGGAAGCGGATTCCAATGGTTTTTTGATGATGGTTTTCAGAGACTCGTCGTCTTGGACCTGACTGAGTTTTATTTTCTCCCGAGTGATGTGCTCATTGATTTCGTTCAGTTTCCCCATGTTGTTCACGAGTTCTCCACGAACGGTTCGCAAGGCCTTGTCTAGCCCTCGCAGTTCTCGAACAGGAAATTCGAAACCCAGCAAAGGCTTGTTCCAGTACGTGCCTAACAGTTTTTCGATGCTGTCCAACGTTTCTTTAGCACGTTGGGGTACGTCTCTGGCATTGCTGAGTTCGGTCCTGATGTTTTCCACATCACGAACTACTTTGGGTGGAAGTTGTTTGGGTCGTGCACTGCCGTAATCTCACATGTTTAATTCATCACGAATCAGTTGCCCACCATGTCGACTGGCTAGCATAGACAAGGCAAACGGTTTTCTCGTGTGTTTGCTCATTAGATCGATCTCTGGATGAGCTTTCAATCGCAGCGTCCTTTCGTTGTCAATTTTGAACTTGGAATAGTCTCGTCCCAACGGTTCGACGTAATTTTTATCTCGCCTCAATGTGTTGTAATATTCGTCTACAGTCTGCTTTAAAAGTTCGTTGCTAACGGTATCGCCCATGAATGAGGTGTCTTCAATCCCCATTATCGAGCGCACCACCGCCCAAATCATCCATCGGAATATCATCCATTATATTAATTATATTAAACTTATATATTTCATGTATATTACAATGTCCCAATACGGAAGAAACTTTTCCGAAGATTAAGAGAGCCATCACCAATAATCTGAGCAAGATAGATCAAAACCAACGCTGTTGGTTCGATTCCCCAACCTGGGCGAGAATGACCTTATCGTCCCCGGCACGGTTCGACTGGCGTTTAACATCGCATTGACTTCCGACAACGACAAACGCGAGCTTGTGCGGAATGTCGGTCATGCCATCGTCAAGAAAACCACCATTAAAATCAGCGGCAACGAGTTGTTGAGTATAGACGACATCGACGTGTTTTACTGTTACATGGATCTCTGGAAAAGCAAGGGCGAACGCGATAGCGATGTGTACCAAGGCATCTGTTCACAGAACTGTAAATCAACCTGGTTGCGCGTGGGGTACAGCTTCACACAAGACCAGCTCGACAAGATCCTGGCTGGTGAAAAAGCCATCGGCGAAGCGTACGGGAACCGGTTTTGTGTGCCACTCGACTTCGAGTTGCTCAGGGGAAACGCCCCGTTTTAACAGGCCGCGCTGGCCGATCGGCTGGAATACGAGCTCACGTTTAACGACTACAGCAAAGTCTTGCGTACGCTAAACGATGATGAGGCCAGTTACACCATCGACAACATCTCGCTGGAGTTGGACATGGTCACGAGTCCAACGACAGCGGCCGCCGCGTTGACAATGGCAGCGAGGGGATCTCCATCCAAATCGCCAAGAAGGCTCAAACCGCAGGAAAATTAAAAATATATTTGTACGTGATTATGGACGCGCAACTTAATATAGGCAATGGAAGATTCGTGCAGGCAGTTTATTGATCTACCTCGCGATCCACACTGTGCTATAGTGTGCGGGCAGACGTGCTGTGGGAAGACCGTTTTCGTGCTGAATATGCTGGAGGGATACTACCGGGATACCTTCCATAACATCGTTATCATGTGACCTACTCTGCACATCAACAAAATGTACACGGAAAGATCTTTGGTGATGACGGACCCGGATGTGCACAAAGTCGACCCGGGAACATGTCTGCAGGATTGGCTGAAAGCTTATCACAACAAATTTAAAGGGGAGTTGACGCTGTTTATCCTGGACGACTGCAGCGCTAATAAAGAGATAACAAAAAAGAGAGACATGCTATCGCATTTAGCGTTTTCTGGCCGACACGCAAAGCACAGCATTTGGGTGCTAACGCAGACATTCAACTCGGTGTTGAAAGACCTCAGGGAACAGACACGATGGGTTGCCTTATTTCACTGCAAGGACAGGGATTCGTTCGAGGAATGTTTGAGAGAAAACGACGTGATGAGCAAACTAGAACGGGAACGAGTGAAAAAACAACTCGCCGAAACGAAACACACCAAACTCGTGCTGAAAACCGACCAGCAATGCTTAGCAAATGCTTTATTTTTTGGGTGGTAACATTGTGTCGTGAGGTATGATCAATAATTCCTCTCTGGCAAAACCTCTCGGCGGCCCATCTTTCAAATAGTACAAGTTCGGCTCATCGGCCTTGATGTCCACTTTATCTACATTGTAAGTTTTGACCGACCATTTAGGATCGGTGGCTCGTTTCCGAGTGTCTCCTTCATGTTCTCCCGGCTGATATAGGTACCTCACGGGAGCCCGGTCGGGTATTTGTTTCTCTTTCCCACGCGACGGTGCAGCTGATTCAGCGTTCACTGATTTCAATTTAATAGCATTGGCTGGTTTTTTATCGGTGAGATGAGTGATTTCGTGATTGATAGCCGACACCACTTGAGGTAGTCACACGACCCATTCGGTGTTGGGTTTATTTAGACTTATTTCCCGTGCATACTGATGCCCGAATAAGCGCGGTTTCGCGGTTTAGGATCCGCTTCTTTGTAGCGACTGGCCACGTCAACGATGGTTAGGGCGTACTTGTATGTTTTACGTCTCACCCTGTCGTGAGGAAGAAACAGGAGGTCGGCTTGGTGAAGGCGATTGGGCGTCGGTACGTCAAATTTTCTTCTAGGTACGTAGCGCGGTGCCGGTAGGTAGATTTGCCACAGGGCTTGTATTTCCAACCACGCTTTGGCTTCGTTTTGTGATACTCTTGCTATCTCGGCAAGCTTGTGTATGGGGCTCACACCTTTCCAGTACCCACGCGGGCTGTAATAAATGTTTTTAAAAAAATTTTGATGTCGTGACATTATATATATATATATTTATTATTTTAGTTCAATTTTTCGTGTCCGTACACGTACGTGTTGATTCCGTCGATGGCGATCCAACGTTTCGTGTCCATCGGCGACAGGGACGTTTTGTTTAATGTCAGTCCATATATCCTGTGTCCGTCGCTTCTCAGCGTATTCATTTGATGCTTGAAAGTGCGAGTCTTGAACAGGGCTTCCTTGAATCTGGCGTGTTTGATTTGCTTTTTCACCACATATTTTTTCACGCCTTTCGCTTTCCTGACTTCATTATCGTCTGCTTTCAGGATGGAATACATTTTGGGTCTCAAGCCGATGTATTCCACGATCGGTGTTCCGGCACATTCGTCCTTCATCTTGCCAAGCACTTTTTATTGATAGTGTCATGCATCGGGTGGCCGTTTGGGGTAGTCGCTGTTGTCATACAAATCGATGTGTTTCTTCATGTCCTCGTACACGTCAATAGTTCGAATTTCCATCAGCAGGGAGTCCGTGTACAGCACTTCACACCGTTCGCCGTACTGTTTCTTCAGTTCGTTGTAGTAAAAGTCGTACATCAGGTGTTTGGATAAGTCGAGGATGATCATCCCCATGTAAACAGGTCGGTTGAATTTGATGTGGCTTTACCTCATGTGCAGGGCCACCAGATCGTCGCTGAATATCTTGCTCTGGTTGTATGCCGGGCTGGCTATCAGTTTCCTGAGCTTATCTTCCTCTTTCGACCGGACTAGCTTCACGGTCACACGTTTTCTCAAGTTCTCCATCGTCTTACCGAACACCGAGTTGTTCATGAGCTTGTACAGGTTTTTCTCGAAATCACTGTTGGCCCGCTTTCGCAAGTCCGTGTTCATTCTAATGTAGGGCTCCATCCACGGACTCCGGTCGAACTTGAGCACCCTATGAATTTTCGTGAGTTTCATTCCCAGTGACAGGTACAGTTGCAGGTTGCGATAGTGAACGATATATTTTTTCTTGTTCATCAAGATGGGTACGAGTTTTTTTACGTTAGCCGGCTTATTTATGGAGTGTGGGCAACAGATGCAGAGGTTATGTCAACAGCCAGTCTGTTAAAATGTGACATTTATATTTACAGTGCAGTTGGTCAGTCAATGCAATGGCTGATGTACCCTGCTAGCTTCAGCTTGAAAACTCACACTGATTATGCTTTGTATCTGGAAAATGTATCGGACCATTTCAATGTTGTAACCAGTGTTTAATTGTGTGAGAAGTACAATAAAATTATAGTAGTATCCTTAATCTCTTGTTTTCTGTAGGGGTATAATCTGGGCTAAGGGGGTATACTATGGCCTAGTTCAGAATATACCCCGGCTAGGCCAGATTATACCTGGGGTATAGTCTGGGCTAGTCCAGTTTAACCACGGTTATAGTCTGGGACAGGGGTACTCTGGCCTGTTACACCGGTATGATTTCTTGTTTTACGAGGACGTCCTTTGTGGCCATCGCCATCCCTAAATTCATGATGAGCATGGCCATATCCTGCAGGTCAAAATCGAGTTTGATCGTCGGTTGTTTGAGAACCATTTTGGTTAAACGAGCGTATCCTACAGCTAGACCGGCGACCAGGCTTGCGTGGTATGCATCGATCCACAGAGTATAATTTTTTTGGGGGTGCTTAGCTAAACCACCTTTTCTACCGGCGGCGACTCTTTTAGGGTTCTTCTTCTTGGTGACTTGTGTCGGTATTTCCTCCCCCTGCTCCTGTGTTGGAGTCGGAGTCATTTCTTGCTGGGCAGTTTCCATCTTGTATACTATTATTATTATTTTTTCCCTCTTTAAATTGGCAATGCTTTGCTGTGATGATCGCCGCCATCACCGGAGCTAAAAACATACCGTATTTGTGGTACAACACACAGCTGACGGCACTCAAAGTAAGTTTGATGAACGGATCTTTCTCGAGATCTTCCCACAGGTAAAGTCGACGTTCCGGGGGAATGGGAAGGAAGTACGACGCTAAACCAGTGTAGATCTGCGTCATGGTCGACCCTATAGTTTTTGTCATCTCGGCCCTGAGCCGGGTTTCGTATCTCGCGTACAGCTAATCGATCTTATCGGGAGGCATTTTCTGAATTTTATCTGGAGTGATATTGTCCCCAAAGTATTGTTTGGCTTTGCCGCCGACCGCAAGCGCCACCAGTCTATCTCGCTTGTCGTCACTCTTATCATCCGGCGACACCAACATTTGTTCGAGCAGTTCATTGCACTCCATCTTATAATGTAACAAGTGATTTGTAATTCTAATAATATAATACCCGATGCACACAAAACATAGCAAGATAAAAGTTAAGTTACACACGATGAGGATTTCAAAAGTCGACATTTAATATAAAACCATATCAACATTATATAACTGACATGAAAACAACATAACCGAGTGACCAGGAAAGTGCTGATTCACGGTCATAGTGACCAGGAAGTTGGCTGGGGATTCAAAAGTGGTATGCACACTAGCGGAGAGAGATAAGGGCCTGACAAAAGCTTTATTTATGAAATAAAGCTTTACAGAGTCTTTCTATATACTATTATATTTATAGATTAATGAGATGTGCAAATGGACATTGATGTATATTTAAAATGCTTGTCCCTTTTACAATCATAGTGAATGGATGCAATCTCAGTTCAAAACATCAGTTCATCAATGAACAAAGGTTGTCCTGGGTCTATATATCTTAAACTCCAGATATTTATCATATCCACTTAAAACTTTCAGTAATATTTTTGAGAGACCAAGCAATGAACTAGACCCAAGCTGACGACATGCGAGACAGCTCATTTGATTTCCAAACACTCCAGATGCACATCCTCGGCAGCAGATTATCCGATCTGTTCACTGTTTGTTCCCATATACATACAAACACTGTAGGTGATTCTACCAGTATCATGTGAATTTTCAACAACCTTCATTCCTTACTACAGACCATTTCTTTCCATGTCAGAATGTAATATCCATGTTCAAATGACAATCTCATAATAATTATAAAAACCTATCAACAACATGTCAAAATAATAATGAAAACGTTCCTCAGCTAAATATCTTACCTGTTTACCACATGAAATAACGACACAGTGTCTATGCTTTCGAAACCCTGTCGGGTATATCGTCTACATGATCTGCGCAGCCACGACTCACAGCAATGACCTAAATAAATAGATAAACACCATCTACCACATGGCAAGTTTCAAATTTCAGGAAAAGAAATCATGGCATTTCCACGAAACATAAGGTCAAGATGACATACGGGTATTGTTCTCAGTCATGGTACAATACCACACAATGACAGTATTCAATATGCAGGTTGTTTTGAAGTCTATTTTGGTGCAGCAACACAATGATCCTCAAAACCTCAAAGGATGTTTTCTTTACTCAACGGGTGTAGATGTACGTATGTGGAAATGTGATCTGTGATCCCATTTGAATATTACATCGCGTTTGCAAGTGGCGTAACTTGGGAAGCCTATTCAAATGATTTCATGATAGTGTTGTAATACGTTCACACTCAGAATACATCGGATGTCATTAAAGTCCTTCAACCAAACTCTTGGAATACGTGTTTTTTTGCAAGTTACGTTTAAACAACAGAAGGTATCCAACTTTAATTAGCTCAATTAATAATGATACCTGACGACCTAATTGGGTGAGGTATTGTATTAGGTATTGTGGTTAAAGTGTTCGCTGGTCACGCCGAAGACCCGGGTTCGATTCCCTACATGGGTACAATGTGTGAAGCCCATTTATGGTGTATCCCGCCGTGATATTACTGGAATATTGCTAAAAGAGGCATAAAACCAAACTCACTCACTCACATTAAAATTGAAGACAACTATTAAAGATTTTACTTAAGAAACTATAACATAAAGTTTCTGATAACAGCAACAATTTTAGAGATACTGGCAAATGTTTGAATAGCTATCAACAATGTCGCAATGTATATCAACATGTTATGTACATACATGCACGAGAATATCAAGGAAAATGTTTGTGACGTCACAGCTAGTGTTCGGGTGTCGGCGAGATGCTCTCTAAAGATGCACGGGACATCGTTAACAAAGTACATGCATTTTCTAAGAACGAAGCCAAGAGACAAAAACCCTGTATGTCTATCAATTGCTTCGCGAAACGTACACTTCATGCTTCCAAGTTTTCAAAAAACGACACTTCATCGCATAATGACGCAGGGTCTGACACTGAAACCCCGGGTGGGTCGGGGAGCGTCTCAAAACATCTCATGAAGGGGAAACTGGATGATTTTGATAGACGAGTAGTGAGGGATGCAATTTGGCGTTTACAAAAGTCGAGTGAGGCTACATCTTCCAGAAAGCTGAAGAAGATACTTCAAGTTGACCATGATATCCATGTCACCAGGTACAGAATATGCAAGTTATTGCTAAATATGGATACCGCTTCAAAAGACTTAGCAACCAAATGTTGACACTCTGTGAAAGGGGCGATACCATAGCAATGAGAGCTCGGTATCTGAAGAAGATACGTCAGATGAGAGAGGAAGTACATGAAATCGTGTGGCTTGATGACACGTGGGCAAATGCTAACCATACATCTTCTTACCAATGGCAGCACCCAGATGCAGAGAACAACAGAAGAATACCTCTTGGAAAAGGAGAGAGACTCACAATTCTTCACTTGGGGTTTCTTCCTGGATGTGATGTTGTTTTCGGGACCAAATGCAAGGATGGACGGGATTACCACAATGAAATGAACTCTGCCGTGTTTACTGAATATGTGACTGAACAACTGATTCCAGCACTGGTTGACCATTCTGTGATCGGAATGGACAATGCACCTTATCACAGCTGCATTGACCCTCAGGATAAGTGTCCAACCTCATCTTCCACAAAGGGAGATATGATTGGTTGGCTTGACAAACATGGCATCGAGCATCCATCAAAGTCAAACAAAAGTAGAGTTGTACAAGATTATTCTTCCCCCAAAGCAACCACTTATTTATCAAATTGACAATCGGCTTAAACAACATGGTCATGAAGTTGTACAACCCCCACCCTATCACTGTGTCTTAGAACTTGTACGGGGCCACTTTAAAAAGCAAGTTGCACAGAAGAACAAATCGTTTGAGTTGGCCGACGTAGAACGTATCGTGATTGACGAAATTTGTAACGTCCCAGCAGATTTGTGGAAATATTGTGTAGATCACGTTTAGCAAGTAGAAGAACAATATTGGCAAAAGGATGGTATGCAAACCAAAACGGTCACACCATTGATCATAGATTTGAACTCAGAATCTGACTCTGACATTGAAGTCGGGCCTCCTGAGTCTCAGTATGAAAATTGATATGTTATCTTAACATGATAAGTCTTCACTTTCTCAGGTTTGTAATATTATGATGTTTGATAATCATATTCATTACTTGCCTTTACCTTTCAATACAAATGAATAATTAAAACAATCTGTCTAAAATGAAAAATAGTTTGGTGATACGGTCCCTTCTCAATATGTCCTTACACAATCACGATGTTTCCCAACCTGCACATGCGACACACATTGCGACATCGTTGATAGCTATTCCAGTACTTGCCAGTACTCCCTTGAGAAAATGTTGCCGTTGTCAGAAACTTTATATGATAGTTTCTTCTGTAAAATCTTTAATAGCTGACATAAATTTTAGAAATTCAACAGCCAATTAGGTCGTCAGATATCATTATTAATTGAGCCAATTAAAGTTGGATACCTTCTGTTATTTAAACATAACTTGCAAAATGACCGTGTTCTAAAAGTTAGGTTGACGGATATAGTCGCCTCTTACGACAAGAATGGGTTACTGAAGGCCAATATAACCCGGATCCTCACGGGTATACGAAGAGTGCATCTATATGTGGGAGAGTGCATGTATAGTACAATATTCAATGCACGATCAGATTTCAGGCTCGCCAAAGTTTTGCCTCTCTGCAAAGGGAACTGCAATGCCCTTCATGAATGGACATGTAAACTGGAGAAAATATCTTGATTCTATCATCTGCATTTGTTTTATAGTACAGCTGACGAGGTTGGTAATTACAATTCATGATCCAAAACAACTGCAGGCACAAGTACGGCAACATACAAGTTTGGCTTGATGTACGATGTCTCTTTCCACACATTATGCAAATGGAAGTCACTGAAAATTACTCACTTAGACTACAGGTGTGTAATGAGTAATTACAGTTCACACCAATTGGATGTGCAATGTTTCTCAAACACACCTATATGTTATGGGTAGAGGAAACATACAGACAGGTTTTGTGTTCATACAATAAATTAGACAAAAATGTTCGTATCAACTCTGAAAGAAAAGCAACAGAATACACTGAATTAGCGTAAAATACACTCATTGCAAGCCAGCTATTTGATGCCTATCACCGCATTTAGCAGTACAAACCGGTTGATATTGAGTGATAATCTGAGTAACTTCTAACCCCAATGACGACACTCAGTTAACAATGTCACACAGTTTGTACATCCAATCCACAAATAGGTGTCAGACAAAATAAACATATGGAAAATTGAACCAAAAGACATTTGTCAATTGTTAGTTTTTTTTAATGCGATAATAATATCACAATCCTGGAAATGAGAGGAACGTTTGAAATCATCCCCGCAATGTTTGACTTGTGCTCAGTTCGTGACAAAGTTGGTTGTTTTGTCAAACTGATTGAGCTGGTTAGAATCATCCCACCGATGAAAGTATGTTTTCAGTCACTCCTTTGTCTGGTCCGAAATAGGGTCGGTTGGGTAGCCAAGAAGTTAAAGCGTTCGCTCATCACGCCAAAATCCTGGGTTCGATTCCCCATATTGGTACAATGTGTGACGCAAATTTCTGGTGTCCCCTGCCGTGATGTTGCCGTAATATTGCTTAAAACACAAGTCATTCATTCTGTCAGGTGGCACATAACATTTTATTACGTTTAAATGAACAACAGGCTACATAGAGAAACACAACACACAAAACACTTGAAGTAAGAGTGAGAAAGAATTACTATCACACTTTGCAGTACATGTATTATCCGTCAGCAGGATTAAAATTAATCTGTGATAAAAACTTGGGAACACAAAATGTGCACAGGCACTGTTTCTTACAGGCACTATCGAACTATATATCAAACCTACTCATCAAATCTATGTATCTCAATGAAGTATTCTATAAGACTTAAAGAACACTGTAATGGTAAATTGCTTTCATGTGCAGTTTTAGTGTAGATTAAATGTGTGAAAGTTAAAAAGCCATGGACAGAGTCGTACAACACACCAGGCCAGAAACTCAACTGTTTAATCTGACAATAAATGTCAGAATGACTTCTGTTTAAATGGCCAACAAGATACATCATATACTAGCTACTATTTTAGTGATTGATCAGTGGAAAATATACAAAATTGTGACTGACTCCAGACGCTGTTTTGAGCATCAAGATGCTGATTTCCATGCAACATATTTTACAATCAGCTTATGACCTTTATACGTATAAGTGCAATTACATGACAATATAGATATATTTAGTGCTTCATACTTCCATCTATCGCGACACACATCCTGGACCTAATTTTCCATCATTGCTTCATTCTGAGTCTGAATGACACAAATCAGGTTAGTGCCCAATTGTGTGTTTATTTTGTCTTCTGCCTCCAACCCCAACAACATTATGTCCACTGTTTAATTGGTAACATCTAGATTTGCTTAACATATAAATCACTCCCTCTGATGAAATTATATGTACACTTATAACAGGGGCTGATTTCATGCTCATGGATGAGAGAAATCCTGTGCCATGTTACAGGCAGGAGAGATTGAGATGGCAACATAACTTCCCAAATGTGGCTATGGGGTCCTGGATATTATAATTATCATATTACACATACATAACTATCATCACAACAAAGAAAATAATCAACCACAAAGAGGAAAGTATCTATAACATACAACACACCACAATATATTATTTACGTTGGGTTATATTCATCAACACCAGTACACGGTTGCTATACCTTCCTGCTATTAAACAGGGCAGAGCTAAATGTACAAGATTTATGTCAAAAGCAATTAAAAATACAAATTCTTATAAATGGGACCTTTGCACAAGTGAATCAAGAAAGAGCATCAATTCCTGCAATTGTGTCCAAATTGGGAATAACACACACTGTTTGAGGGCTTTCACTATATTTAATGAAAAAATCACCATTCGTCATATACTTTGGTGAGTTTTTCATTTGATTAACATTTAAATCTATATATATTCAGATTCACGATTAACAAGGGTTTGCCAGTGTATCAGATTGCAGTTAATTTTGGTATACATCCAATAAACTTGTGTATATAGAATGTAGGAAACTGAAATTATTTATAGTGCCAAATTACTGCACGAGGAAAGTGAAAACTAATAACATAAGTTGATATAATTATCATCTTTGTAGTTGATCAATTGGCACTATATTTGTCAAACCATAAAACGTTAGTAATATCCCTGTACATACCAATAATTCCTGTTTAGACCTTTGATGTTTTCATTAATTGGTTTGCAACCTTTGGCCGACATTAAAATGACATAATGGCATATCAAAACATGCTAGTCTGACACTGTTTACAGTGTCTTAAAAATATTAAGCAATACCACTGATTCTGCTCTTGAAACTACTTCAGAGTTTGTAGTTGATACTCTGGTTGATGTTCTGTTCATACTCCACTGCAAATATTTGTGGATTTATACTACCAGGAGTTCACTGGAAAATAACGTTGAACTATTGACTAATTATATATAAAAATGAATAATAGATAAAAAATGGATATATATGTGAAACAAGTAGATATGTCTAAATATGTGTATGCACATCATTCTAATCTTGATGCAAATTAATCTTGAACTTAATCCGGTTCATATCTTTATTATCACATATGATATTGTTTACAAATTCTGACGTTTGTGTTGAATATGTCTGTCTTATCAATGCAGTTTAAATTCTCAAAGATGTTCCCATGGTTAAATATTTCTTTATATCTCTTTTGAAAATCACACATATTTCTGTATTCTTGAAATGAATGCAAAGTTTAAATGTTTTAATGCAATTCCAACTTTTACACACAAGATATCTTTATTAAAATTCTGATATATAAATGTATCGAAATTGTTTAGTCAATTCCCACATATACACAAAATACAATTTATGTAATGCACACATTTGGGAATGTTTAATCAAATTTTTGGGAATGTTTAATCGAATTGTTTCCTTTATTAACACACATGGTATATTGAATAGATCCTGAAAGATCTGCAAATAGTTCAGTGTTTCTATAACTATAAAAGACGACTTTTGTTATCAAAACATGAACTATGTACACTTTTCTTAGCTCTAAATTGAAGTATGGTTTACCTATATACACAAGATAATCTATTATTTAGTTAATGATATTTCGCATTTTGTTAACATGTCCAACACCTCTCCACATCACACAACACAATGTTTACAAATTCTTCTTTATATTTACACATTAGATTTTTTTTTTCATCTCCTGGTATATTGTACGTTTTCTTTCTATTCCACTCTATTTCTATGCATAACATGGTAATTTTCAAAACAGGAAATATTTAAGCACTGATGGAATTTATATTCAAGTTTTGTGTGTTTTATAAGCATGATACATTTCATAATAAATTCTGAAAAAAGTACAATTAGTTGAATGTTGAGTTCCAATCTTATTTACATCTATGTACAATATTATGATACATTTCATAAAAAATTCTGAAAAAAGTACAATTAGTTTAATGTTGAGTTCCAATCTTATTTACATCTATGCACAATATTAAATAATGTAAGATGTACTAATTTTAGAATGTAATTCAATTCCTCTATATGTAATTACGTACGAGATGCATTTTGCTAATCTAAAATACATACACATTTAATATGTTTAATTCAATTCTGCACATAAAACGTAATCCTCTCTATATTTACAAACGAGACGTAGTGTCTCATCCGAAAATAGACTTTTGGAATATGTAAGTAATATTTTCATCAATACACGTAATGTATTAAACAGAAATAAAAATAATAGAAATTGTGAAGATAACGATTTTCAAAACATGATGCCGCTGAATTTTAATATAGTTTTTACCGTATTTTGTACATTATTTTCAAATGTTTTGAAATTCTGAAAATGAAATTTTTAGAGTAAAATTAATATTTTTATACTTATCCTGACTCATGCTTATTTGCTTGTCTTCTTCTTCTGGCGAACCTAGTGGAACACTTGTATCTCCCAATTGAAGTTCCCTTCAATAAAGAATCACTCATTAGTACTCACCACGAGTTACCTCCCTTCTGTAAGCGCGGGAACGAGGGCGCCACCCAAGCCCATGTGCCTCACTCTCTCCTTTTTTGCTTTGAGCCCAACACTTTCTTTTTCCCGAGAAATCCAAAGTGTTAAGTGGGGAGGACGGGAGGGCTTACCTCATGAGTCAGGATAAGTATAAAAATATTAATTTTACTTTAAAAATTTCATATTTTTCCTTATCCTGACTCATGCTTATTTGTTTGTAGAATCCTACGGATTAGGTGGTGGGATTATATGTACTTTGGATTTTACTAATTAGTGATTTGAACTGAGATGATTGTAATAACCCTATGGGAACTTCATGAAGGCACTGAACTGAATTCCTGCTGTTAATTTAACAGCTGCCTTTAAAGAAGGTTATTACAATTTACTGCATATAATAAAAGTATATAGAACATTAATTAAGCTAAAGCCATTAATGTGATAGTATAAACTGTTGATAGTTTATAATGAATACTTTTATAAGAACCAAAGTAGTAAGCTTACAATATGCATATATATAAGCTATAACAGAATTGTGCTTAAAGGTCACATAAACCCTAGGGGTTAAAAATACATAAATCACTAACTGGCATCGTTATAAATGAAACCCCGTCATTAAAACTACTCATTTCGACCTTTAATTGACTTAAATCGACCTTTTTGACAACAGTGCACAATTCTCACCCGCGAACGAAATTTCAACCAATCAGAGCGGCGCGACTCTGTGACGTCATATGAGGAATAGCTTTGAGGGCCGATGCAGAATTCATCTACATTTTAGGGGGTAAATTATCTTGTTTACAGGCTTGTATAAACCTGAAATCGTGACAATTGTTGTGGAAAATGAAAGCTATATGTTCTCACAATCTACTGGCATTTAATTTTGTCTCCTGCTTTGCCTAGTTTCCGAGTTACAACTTGTTTTCATAGACGCTTCTGTCACAATTGATTGGTGTCGTTAGGCCCTATTTGTATAATGACTGATCTAAATTGATCCCATTTCTGTGTTTTTTTACCTCGATATTTAATCATGTCATGTAAAAATCTGTTTGTATTCTCAAAACAGTGTCGGCCCATAAGTTTTCACATGCAATACAGCAATTAATACTCCCTTGTTGTAACCCGTGTTAGGTGGTATAAACCTACACATGTTATTTGTCATCATTCACTTGATGGTCAGTTAATGAATTTATAACAGGTAGAATTAGTGGTAAGACACTTAGATTACCCGACAAAGGTTCCCATTTGGCATTTCTTGTGTCTGGAGTAAATATTCAACATTATAAACATCGATCAAAGGATTAACCGATAACACGCTGATTGATTAATTACTTTTATCTTACACAGCGGAATTGTCAAAAGGTAGTGTTTATGTATGTAGATTTACTAATTTATACTGAATACACTCTGCCGTGTCGGTGTCTGCGTAAAAACAACGTCCTTCTTTCAAAGGATTAACCGGCAATTGATTGATTGGCCATTATTGGCTAACTAAATTACTGTTTTTAATGAAAGGCGGACATTATGCAATTAGTTGCCAGGTGTGCTATCTTGGGTGACCAATGAGACTATACACCAATACCTGAAAAGATTTATCACTTTTTCGTATATTAAACTGTTAAAAGACATATCATTTGGAACAGTTTTGTGGATATTGATGGATACATTCCTCAAACAAGGTAATGGCCTGATATTGTTCCTATAACTTTAATCTGTTTTAATTTTAATATTTGCATTTTGTTTTTTATTCATTTGTCGTAGCATTCAACAGAATCATTGTTTTCGCCGTGAAGTGTAATGAGACAGACAACATACACTAGGGTGTGTGTGCGAATTATGATTCACATTGGCAAACTATAAAATGTCTAGATATTACAGTTCTGTTATAAATTCACTATAAGTATCAGCAGATCGTCAGCTTTTTATTCAGTTTCAAAGTGCATAAAAGTATGATAATAAACTAATTAGGATTAGAAGACCAAATATAAAGACGCACATTGACTAGTATCTACATACTGGTGAGTGGACATTAACCCTGTGAATGTAGCAAGATATTTATCGCGCAGTATTGTGACTTCGACCCCCACCTCGCTTCCGTGGAAGAAATCGTTATGTTATAAGTTGTGTCATGCAAAATCCTTTTGGTTATGATTCCAATACATATTTAACTACGAGTAGAAAGTAGTTTTGATTTTCTAACTTGATGAAAACAAACTATAATCTCATTAATTCTAACAGACTTTACGATTTTCAAAAATGGCGGCGCCCTGTCGGGGAACATCCGCCAGTCTGTGGATAAATGCTATTTAGATTTGTTTTCACCGAGTTACAAAATCAAAACTACTTTCTACTGGTAGTAAAATATGTATTTTATTGATGGCCAATAGGATTTTGCATGACATAGCGTATAACATAACAATTTCTCTCCTGGCAGCGAGGTGGGTGTCAATATAATACTACTTACAATATTATTGTTACTTCGACCACAACCTCACTTCCGAGGAAGAAATCGTTATGTTACAAGTTGTGTTATGGAAAATCTTTATTGTCATCAATCATATACATATTTTACTATAACTAGTAAGTAGTTTTGATTCTTTAACTTCCGTGAAGCGATCTGAACACAAGTAAGATATCGTTTCAGGCTTCCACAACGCTCGCTTCGCACTCACAAACATAACCCATTTAGCACGAACTGCGGGGTCCTGTGGAAATCTGTGCATGGTGACACCATCACCCGACCCCTAGGAGCAATTGACGACAAAGCAACGATTCGGCATGTCGTCGTTCATGTCGAGAAATCATCCAGATGATGAGCGTGCTACACACTTTCTATACAACTAGCTGAAAATCGTTCCTCATATGACGTCACTGCAGTGCTCTGGCGACAGAGTTACGTAACCTGTCTGTGGTTTCGTTGGCGGGCGAGAGGGAAGCAGGCGACTTTTTGCGCACTTTTAATCGCTCGGTATTAATTAACCACAAGTTTTTAAAGAATAAATTTGGTGTTCCGCGTAAGACTAACCACAAATCTTTCATATGTAATGGTTCAAAGAGTAACAAAAAACAAAGTTTAGTGGTTCTTTAAGGTATAATGATAACTTAAGTTGTATAATAGTAACCAACTACTGAGAGTTTGTTAACTTATACATGTTATGAAATGAACATATGACTGAGCTTAAGGATAAAAACTTAAGCTGAACATATATATAATAGTAGAAACTCGTAAGAGTTGTAGGTATATATATATTATGATATAAATCATAGTACTGAGCTTAAGATAATATTTTAACTTAAGCAAATATATATAGATAGCATGTAGCTATTAGTACTGTTATCAGATAAGTATAAAATCAACAAGATAGACGTATCTTCGCCGTGGAGCTGTCAACTGTTGAGTGAGGACCATGGGACCGAAATGGTGGATACCTGAGACGTCCTTGGTGGTGATATCTCTCAGATAGTGGTTGGCAAACACCATATCGGATCTCCAAAAACATCCCTCCATAATGGTATTCAATGAGCAATTTCCATGTAAAGCCAAAGTTGAAGCTAGTGCTCTAATTTCGTGAGGATTAGCAGCACTTGGAGGGTCCAGTCAAGCTGCCTTGTAGGCTCTTAGTATGACAGTTCTGATCCAAATAGAAATGGTAGTGCGCGACACTTCTGTCTGTGAGGCGGTAGATATAGGGATAAACAATCTTTTGAATTTCCCTCTACTTTGCTTGGATCTTTGGAGATATATTTTCAGTGCAGGTACAGGGCAAAGTGATAAGTCCATCGTATCCTGCGGTCCAAGTATGGATGAGAGAGCTGGGACATGGAACAACCTGTCTGGTTGACCTGGTAGTTGATTTTTCGCAATAAAATCCCAGCGAAGTCCCAGATGAGCGATGTTATGAATATCATCAAATCGTGTTCTCTCGTAATCCAAAGCGTGAATTTCAGACATCCTGGTGGCAGTGGCTAACTCTAGCAGGAATAAGGTTTTGTGGGTCAATGATTCATATGACGCAGATAACAATGGCTCGTAAGCCTCACTTGTGAGGTGTTGAAGTACAACATTTAGATCCCAGGCTGGCGCTTGAAACTTCCGTTTCTGGTCTTCCAATCGAAAGGCACGTAACAAGGCGAGTAACTCCGGTGTTTTAGTCAATTTGACGCCCGTTCTCATAGTAATGACTGAACTTATGGCTGCAAGATAAGTGGACAGTGTAGATCCTTTTAGATTCTTAGTTTGACGTAGGAAACATAAGAAATCTGCCACTTGAGGATGTGTAGCAAATCTGGCTGAAAATCCTTTCTTAGCAGCATAATTGACAAATCTGAGCCATTTGTCATCGTACAAGTTACGAGTAGAGTTACGTAGTGCAAGCGTGACCGCCTTCGCCGCTCTGGTGGAATAACCTCTCTTATTCAAACATGCTTTGATACAATCCACACGTGAAGTCAGAATGCTTCTGGTGTTTTGTGCACTTGTTTGGTGTGCGGATGTATCAGTAGATTGGAGCGTAGTGGGAGCTGAAGTACTGGTTTTCCGATTCCTAGTATGAGGTCTGGAAACCACGTTCTCGCTGGCCAGTAAGGCGAGACCAAAATCAGATCGAGGCTCTTCGTTTGACTGATTTTTAGCAAGACTTGTGGGATTAACGCAGGAGGCGGGAAAGCGTACGCGTTTAGTCCCTCCCACGATATGCTTAGTGCGTCCGTTGCCCAAGCTAATGGATCTGGCACTGGCGATACGAAGGTTGTCAGTTGATTGTTGAATCGGGTGGCAAATAGGTCTATCAGAGGAGATCCTATTTCCATGATTATCTGATTGAATATCTCTGTGTGGAGCATCCATTCTGTCGGCGACGGTTGGTGCGGCCGAGAGAGAGCGTCTGCTAACACATTCTTTGCTCCTGGAATGTGGCAGGCTTTGATACGTATGTTTAGACTGTCAACTAAATCGAACAGTCTGAAACATCGAGTGAGTAGATTCAGTGATCTTGTTGACCCTTGTTTGTTCACATAAAACGCCACTGTTGAGTTGTCTGTGTGAATCATTAACTGAGCGTTCTGTAACAGGTTGCTCCAGTGACTTATGGCGTTTATGACTGCTTGCATCTCTAGCAGATTTATGTGACATAAGCTCTCTTGAATGCTCCATAGGCCTGACGCTGTCCTGCCGGTAAGGTGGGCTCCCCAACCTTTTAGTGACGCGTCCACGTAGAGATGTGTTTTCGATTCCGGCTCTACTAAGGAGACGCCTGCGCAGACATTCAATCTCTTGGTCCACCAGAGTAGATGTGGTTTGACGTAATCTGGTAGACTGAACGGTAGAGGGTCCTCGAGATGGGCATTGATGAGGACTTGTAATGGACGCAATTGAAGCCTGCCTCTGAGTGTCAAGTCTTGAGCTGATGTGAGTAGTCCCAGTAGACTCTGCCACTGTCGTAGTGGTAACGGAGAGAGTAGGGCTTGGGGGATCAGTTGTTGTATCTTGATCCATCTGTCCTCCGGGACTACCATACGATTCTGAGCTGTAAGGAATCGTATACCTAGAAACTGCAGATCCTGCGTGGGCTCTAGGTCCGACTTGAGTAGATTTACTAACCAGCCTAACTGCGTTAGTAGCTTGATTGTAAAGTTCAGCTGTAGTCTGAGACGCTGTGGATGTGGATCCACCTGTATACCGTCGTCTAGGTAAAATGCACTCCGCAGGCCTTGACGATGTAGGTATGAGACAATAGGCTTGGTTACTCTTGTGAATATCCATGGGGCCGAAGTGATTCCGAAGGGAAGTACTTTCCATTGGTAGTGTATGCCGTCTAGCATAAATCTCAGATATTTCCTTGAACTGGGATGAATCGGAATGTGTAGGTATGCGTCCTGCAGATCTATACTTACCATGTAATCTAGAGGACGAATTAGATGACGGAGTTGAGGTAAATGTATCATGCGAAACGCTGGTGGTTTGCATAGAAATTCTCTGTTTTATGTGCTCATGTTGTAAATGAGACGATACTTCTCTTTGGAATTCTTTTTCGGCACTAGGAAAACTGGGGAGTAGAAACCTGGTATGATGTTTTGCTGATCGAGAAGTTCTAAGGCCTGTTTGTTTAGTAGAGACTGAACTGTTTCTCTTAACATCGGTAGTTGTGCCAGATGAACGTTGAACCCTGGTGGGTTGACTGTTAACGGTGGCTTGGCCTTGAGTTGTAGACGATATCCGTACTGAAGGATGTTGGATACATACGGATCTTGAAGTATTCCCCAGTTTTCCCAGTGTAGTTGTAGACGTCCACCCACTTGAGAAGGTTGTACTGGGACGACTGGGGGTGGAAGACTCCAGTCGTTCCGAACCTGACTTTCATCGTTTAAATCCACGGGCACCTCTGGATGATCTGCCTCTAGCTGATCCTCCTCTGAACTTGTTGTACGGGCGACGAAAAGAATCCTTGGGATTATTAACGGCCGCTAATTTCTTATCCCGTGCTCTCTGTAGCCCTGAAAACTTGGACTTGCCCGAGTACCTCTGTGCTGATTGTTTAAAGACGTGCGCTAATGTATCCATAGATTTAATCATGAGTACTTCTCTAGAATCTTTTGATACTTCCTTGGAGACCTTGTTAATGTTGCCACCAAACAGTAAGGGTGAAGACCATGGAGCTGTGTATAGGGGCTCTGTGAATTGTTTATTCCAAGAGCAGGAAGCTAGTAATCCTTGCCGACGTGTCATGGTAGTAGTTTCAGATGGTCTGTAAGGAATTGTTGATCTTTTTTCTGCATAAGAAGAGCTGAATAGATCATCCTGTCTTCCTCATCCGTGGAGTTCTTGAACTTGGTGATGAGAGTCTCGTTAATAGTCCTAGATCTATTAAGTCCGAAGAACATCCTTCTGGAAATGGTATCTAACTGGGCCATCTTGCGATCGTCTACCCTATAACTTCTGGACTTGGAATCACTGATAAGTTTAAAGTTTTCATCAATCTCCTGAGTCTTGAAAAAGGGCTCCATATTATGTCCATAAAAAACTCTTGGCATTGAAGAACGGTAAATGGGTAAGTTGGGTTTTAGCAGATTTGGAGTAGGCTGTATCAAGTTTAGCAGGAACGGCTGCGATAGGATCCATAGGAGGCACGGTGATATGATCTACATCATCATCTATCATCAGGTAAGTTTGGGCTGTATCCTCGTTCTTAGAGGGAGGCCAGTTGTAATTCGTTTACCATCCAATACCTTATCTCAGCCTCTGAGAAAATGATACCATCGTCCTCCTCTGACGTATGGTCGTATGTCGGAGTCCTCGATCTGTAAGAAGATCTATGTGAGGACTGAGGAGAACGGACTGACGAGTGGCTAGTGTATGTAGACCTTGGAGAAGACATCCTTCGCGGAGACTGTGGGCTTCGTGAACGGTGATGGCTTCGCAGACGCTCTGGACTTCTCGAACGTTGAGGGCTACGCGAACGTCTTCTAGGCGATGTAGAACCACTTAGCCTTCGCGTCCTACGCGAATGTCTGGAGTCAGTGTCCGATCCGACATATGAGCGCTTGCTTCGCGGACGCCCTTCGTGCATGACAAGGTGCGTGCTCGGCGAAGCGCTCCTTCTCCGCGAAGCCTCTTGCAAAAGGTGAGGCTCTAGCTCCTTCACGGAGGCGGCCTGGGATACCTTATGCAAAGAGCTCACTCCGGGCAGGGTTGCCCTTCGCGGAGGCGCGTCTATGGGCTCAGAGGCCCTACGCGAAGCCAAGGCGGGCTCTGAGGCCCTGTATGACTTGATATGGGGTGGGCTCTGAGGCCCGTGGCTCTGAGGCCTCTGTAAGCCGTAGCGGTCTTCCATCACCCTCATTATCTGGTTGATCAAGTCGTCTGAAGCGGTCTGCGTTGATGAGGGATGTCTCTCTGCAGAGGTGACGGGACCCTCAGATAAAATTTCTGGTGATAGTGTCGGCATCTCCGGTTGTGTGTTCATCTGCGCTGAGGTGACAGTCGCAGAAACGGGCCGTTTCTTGTGACGAACTTCTGGAATGATAATTGGCATATCATCATCATATAATGCTAATTCTGTAACTGGTAAGATATCAGAGGCAAAATTATTAGATTTTGTTGACTTCCCTTTAGATGAAGCTGTAGATCTTGGTGTACGCAGTGTACGAGATGATATGGGTGGTTTCCTCGACTTGGACTGGGAAGACGGCAGCTCTTGAGATGTAGGTCGCTTCTTGGACATAGCGGACTGCGTCCCACGCTTATCCGCCGAGGGAAACTCAGGCATGTCACCAGCCGGTGGCGTGTCCTCAGTCAACAGTTGACATGAAACATTAATTTGCGATCTATTAGCCATGTTTGAATTCTGTTTACGAGATTTATCTGCCTTCCGTCTATAAACGGAACATAAATATTTGTCAAAGGCAGAGATTGGTAAATTGATCCAAAATTTACAACGAGAATCAAAGGAACATGGAGTAATGCAACTAGGGCATTTTAAATGTGGATCGGTATCAGAATAACGTAGTTTACAAACTGTGCAATTTTTCATTAATGTAGCCTACTGAACAATCACGGCGAAGCGTGAATAAACAGCAGAAACACAATTAATAATCAATGCAAATTGAATAAATATACTAGTAATACCTCTATACTAACGTATAAGAGGAACTAACTAAATATAAATAAAGGATATAGTGTGTTGGGAGACACAGGCGCTCTCACGTCCAGCTCACTGGGCGAAGAAGGAGAGAGTGAGGCACATGGGCTTGGGTGGCGCCCTCGTTCCCGCGCTTGCAGAAGGGAGGTAACTCGTGGTGAGTACTAATGAGTGATTTTTTATTGAAGGGAACTTCAATTGGGAGATACAAGTGTTCCACTAGGTTCGCCAGAAGAAGAAGACAAGCAAATAAGCATGAGTCAGGATAAGGAAAATTATGTAAATCTGGTAAAATGATTTAGTAAAACTCTACCTATTTCTAAACACAGGATACATATATAACATATGTTATATTTGGGATTAAACTTTCTTTGTAAAGTACAGATCCTAGTACTTTTGTTGGGTTGAGTCCCATCCGGAATTTGAACCCACACCCTCAGAGTCAGGCACCTAATCGCCAGCACACAAAGTCAGACGCATAGACCGCGCAGGTTTCAGAATGTATATTCAAGTGACTATCATTTCATATTGTAAATCCTGATTTATCTCCACATTGTTAAATGCTAATTTAGTTGCAATTTTCTATTATTTTTACTCAAGATAATAGTACACAATAGTAAATGTTTAATTTAATCATTCTGTTTCGACACACAAGAAAACATATTTTGGAATCCTCAAATATGTGCCATACACATTGAGTTAAAAGTAAATAAATATTTGCAATTCAAGAATGTTGTTGAGTTGCTATCTTTACATCTCTTAAATCCTGAATTCTGTACACAATGTTTATTACTTCGTACAAGTTATTCTCTATTTTTTTACACAAGATATATTTTCACAACCCTTAAACGCATACACATTGCTACACATTGAATACACATTTTTTCAATCCTGACATGAATTTAATTCGATTCATAACTCCTATTTTACACAAGATACATTTTGTATACTCTACAAATATGTATACACAGTCAAATGTAAAATCCAGTTCATATCTGTGCACAAAAGTTAATGATTGCAAATTCTCAAATATCTACATATTGTACATGTTCTATTCAATTTCTCTTAATTTATTTACACACTTAATAATCATTTTCATCTTTAATTACATTCATATTGTAAATGCTTGATTTATTTATTCCCATTTTTGCATAAACAAAATACAATATTAACAATACATGAAATATACACACATTAAGTAATGTTCAATCAAGTTCATAACGTTTCTTAATTTTCACATGATGTAGTTAACAAATCAAGAATTACTGAAAATGGTTAATCACTTCTATTTATTATTCTAGGATATTTACATAGCGCACATATCCACGCAACAAGTACATGCTCAAGACACTGATATTATTCCCCTCGATCACTGGATGTCAATCTCAACAGCACATCGTATTATCAATCTCAACTCCCCGGAGATGATACAACTCTTGCAGCGACTGGACACACCGAGTTATTGCGGCTTTCTCATCCTTAAGAGATACCCATTCACAGCTGGGTGGACTGGAACACATAGTCACAGTACTTTGTCCAAGTTCACTGCACGTTGATGTACCCGCAATTATGTGTTTGCATGTATTCATGTGGCCTCCATCTGGTCATATACCAACGGATTCGTGGGTTCTTTTAAGTGCATAGGGTACACTAGGGGTTGTGACAACACTGAAAGAGTCTGCACACAAAGTTGGCTCCAAGGTTTTCACACCCGGTCACAGGTGGGCTCGATCCCGACACTTCGAGCTTCCTGGATCACTAGTCTGGCGCCTTAGCCAGCTCGCCCACCATGCCCCACAAATACATTCAAATACATTCACATTGTAAATATTTCATTCTACCCCAATCTACTTCTATATACAAAATACAATGTTTGCACATCCCGACATCTACACACATTTGCAGTGTTACATCAAGTTCATTAATTTTACCAATGCAGTTAATCTACGTGTCTTCATATACAGTCTGTACATAGACAGTGTAAATGTTTGATTCAGTTCTAATCTATTTCTATCTACAAAATACACTATTTGCACATCCTAAAATGTACACACATTTACAGTTCATTAAATTTATCAATACACAAGATCTATGTGTCTTCAAATACATAAAAACTGTTAATGTTTGAGTCAGATGTAATCTTCTTCTGTGCACAAAGTACACTATTTGCACATTAATATACACATATTTTCATCAATAGGCACAATGCACTTAACAAATCAGCAAATACGTACACGTGGTTGACTATTTATGTTTCTACCAACTATTTCTACAAACAAAGCCTTTTCTACATTATTGAAATCCAGAAATATGTAAATGGTTAAATGTATAAATAAATTCCTATCTAATTCCATACACATGATAACATTTTATGAAACAAAGTTTCAGTTACAATCTTTACATTTCTTAAATCCTAAATTATTGGGACATTGTTAAATGTTTAATGCAATTTCTATCTAAATTTATACACAAGATGCATTTTTACAATCCTGAAATGCATACACAATCTAATATGTCTATTTCAATTATTCTACACCCAAGATAAAATATTAGCAAATCCTCAAATATGTACACACTGTTTTTAATTCAGTTCCTCTTTCTATTTCCACACTAGACACATTTTTTCCTTATCCTGAAATACATACACATTGTTTATTTAATTCAAGTCATATGTTGCATTTTACACAACATATTAGACTTTCAGATGCATTAATGGTAATAGTTAATAGTTTGAATAATAACTTCTAAAAAATTGAAATAACAGACTGGGGTCCTTTCCACTTATCTAGACTTGCCTCTTTAAAGGATATAATAATTACAATACATCCATGGTCTTAGCTCTCAGTACAGCCTTGGAGCAAGGCTAACAAGATATCTGTATTTTGAATTCTGAATTATATGTATATACAATCAAATGTTAAATCCAATCCATGTCTACTTCTAAAAGGTAATGTTTGTAAATTCTCAAATATCTATCTACACATTGTACATCTTCAATTCAATTCTTCTATATTTACATACTAGATATTTGTTTTACATATCTTCAATTACATACACATTGTAAATGCTTGTTTCAGTTTCTCCTATTTTCCCATAAACAAAATACAATGTGAACAAAACCTGAAATACACATATTACAATGTTTAAACAAGTTCATTAAATTAATCAATAAACATGATGCCTTTATAAAAGCAGGAAATATTGGAAATTGCTGATCATTTCCATTCCTATAGAAATGATGTGTCTTGAAATGCATACAAATTGTAAATGCTTGATTCAGATGTAATCTACTACTATACGCAAAATACACATTTTGCACATTCTGAATTATACACACATTTTCATCAATATGCACAATGTATTTAACAAATCAACAAATATGTACAAGTGGTTGATTATTTCTGTTTCAATCAACTAGATGACCTTTTTAAACATGAAAGATGTACACATTGCTGAATTTAAATTCAAATCTTTCCTATTTCCACACACAAAGCCTTTTCTACATTATTCAAATCCAGAAATATGTAAATGGTTATATGTTTAAATAAATTCCTATTTTTTAAATATATTTTATAATACAATATTATTTACACATTTAAAAATGTTTCAGTTACAATCTATATATTTCTTAAATCCTGAATTAAGTACACATTGTTAAATGTTTAGTGCCATTTCTTTCTAATTTTATACACAAGATGCATGTTTACAATCCTGAAATGCATACACATTGCGGAATGTTTATGTCAATTATTCAACACACAAGATAAATTATTTGCAAATCCTTAAATATATACACACTGTGTTTTCAGTTCCTCTTTATATTTCCACACAAGATACACTTTCTTTTAATCCTAAAATACATACATATTGTTTATATTGTACACAAGATATTTGTTTTTAATTTTTTTAACAATATGCACACACACACACACACACACATTGTTCCTCCTATTTTTCCATAAACAAAATACAATATTAACACAACTTGAAATATACACACATGTTGTAATGTTTAACAAAGTTCATTATTTTATCATTTAACTTGATGTATTTACAAAATCAGAAAACATTGTGAAATTATTTCCATTTCTATTGAAAAGATGTGTCTTCATATACATACACATTGTAAACGTTTGATTCAGTCCTAATCTACTTCTATATACAAAGGCAAGATATCTGTATTTTAAATTCTGAACAATATGTATATACAATCAAATATTAAATCCAATTCATGTCTTTTTCTAAAATTCTCAAATATCTACACATTCAATTCCATTCATCAATACACATGATCCATGTGTCTTCAAATACACACACACACATTGTAAATGTTTGAGTCAGTTCTAATCTACTTCTATACACAAAATACAATGTTTGCACATTCTGAAACACACACATTTTTATCAATATGCACAATGTATTCAACAAATCAACAAATATGTACAAGTGATTGAATATGGGTTATCGCTTCTTTTTCTATTGACAAGATATGCCTTCAAAAGCATACAAAATATGAATATTCTATTCTATCAACTTTATTTTTTTCAAAACATGAAATATGTACACATTGCTGAATTAAATTCAAGTCTTAACTGTTAGTTTAACACAAGATACATTTTGTTAAAGCTAATTTATTACTGTACACAATATAAAATGTTTCCAAATTCTCAATTATCTACACATTGTAAACATTTATTTCAGTTTCGCTCTTTAATATTACGCTCAATATACATTTTTCAAATCTTCAATTACAGACACATTGTAACTATGACAAATTCTCTCTTTTTTACTTTACGTAATATACAATATTTGCAAACCTGAAATGTAAACAAATTTTGCAATGTTTACTTAAAGTCCTTAAATTGGTTCATACATCTGATCAATTTAATGAAGCAAGAACTATTTGCATTTGGTGTATCATTTTATATTTCTATTGACAAAATTTGTTTTTCAGAACATCTTCAGTTTGATCCAACTCTTACCTCAATCTTCAAATACAAACACATTGTAAATGTCTGATCCACTAAAATATGTACACATTGTTGCATGTAATTCAAGAGTTTTTTCTTGTGAAGAAACATTTTGTCATATGTCAAAGTCAATTCCTTACTATACACAATATGTAATGTTTCCAAATTCTTTATTTTCTAAACATTGTAAACATTTCATTAAATTTCCTGTACATATATTTACACACTTGATACATTTTTCAAAACTTCAATTACATACACATTGAAAATATGTTTCTGAACATAAAATACAATATTTGCAAACCTGAAATATGGACACATTTTGCAATGTTTACTCAAGTTCACTAAATTTATCAATACAGTTGATCAATTTAATGAAGTAAGAAATATTGCATTCTACTTCTATACACAAAATACAATATTTGCAGATCCTGAAATATTCACACAAATTATTAAAAAAGCAAAATGTATTAACTTTATCAAATCAAGAAATATGTACAAAGTGTTAATCTAACCCAAGAACTCTCTCACTACATCAAGAATACTTTCTGCAACTTTAAATTCTCTCTGTGTATATTTTAACAGGAATTTTGGGCTCAGTTTATCCAGACATTTTGCCGAAGTTACCACCTCAGAGAAAAGGAATTGATCAGATCTACCTCTGTGCTAAATAGGTTCTGTACATGGTAACTTGTCTTCCTTGTCGTCATATCTGTAGTACGAGACTAACATCACAGTTTTCTCTGCAGTCTGGAACATAATACTGCCGTGTAGAGAACATGTAAAATTAAACTGTATGCTACATAACTTTGATATTTGTCTTGAAACAGCAACGGTGGTAAGTGTGCATACTTTTTTCTACTGATGGAGCACATTTGACTGAGATGTGAATCAAAATTACCAATGTCCATCTGCAACGATAATATGGTATATTAATATAAGGGGTTATATTTGTGCATCAATATAGAATCTCACCTTACATATCTTCTGCGAGATTGAGAACACGTTCTGCAAGTTCACAGGCTTGTCTCGCTGTATTCTCAGTGTACACATCAGCTGGTGTATTTGGACAGGCAAGTCTATCTGGAAATAGCATTCTGTCATCGTCACCTACGACATTTTGTAGCTGAGTCACAAGCTCAGACAAACGGACATTTCCCATCCTGCTAGCTGCTTTTATGATGCCCTTTTTCCATTGACTCTGTGCCTTGCGGGCATCCCTGTTGTACCAGGCTGATATGACGGCCTTCTCTGCTGCCTGGGACATACAGATTGAACCTCTGACCACCAAGTAGAGACAAGGGTCACTTGAGCACAAATATCTAGATTCATTTTCAGCACTAACAGGTCACCTTTTGAAAGTGCCTAAAACTTAAAATCTGATATGCAGAATCACAAAGTAACGTAAGCGATACACAACATGGCAACCATTACAAATATAACTTATTGCAGCAACAGTATCAAAGTTTGTTTGTGACCACTGTCTTTACCGTGTTTCTTCAAGGTACTTGTTAAAAATTAGAATTTAGCTTCATTGAAACAGATTTCACATGATTCATACAGAACTGACATGTTGTAGTTATTGCCTCCAAAATCCAAGTTTTCTGTTACCTTGAATGACATCATTGCTCAAATCCAGCATTTCATTACAGATTCGATGAAAACGGCCATATTAGTTTATGAATACATGTGAAGACCTGGGTTAGAATTGATCTTCAGTAACCCATGATTATTGCTAGAGGCAATGAACAGAATTGCTGACCTAGCTGACACATGTCATTGTATCCCAGTTATGTTGATCGATGCTCATGATGTTGATCACTGGATTGTCTGGTCCAGAGTTATTTACAGACTGCCACCATATAGCTGAAGTATTGTCGAGTGCGGCGTTAAGCAAGAAATAAACATATTATAAATTAGTCTATTAAATCAGCTTACCTTGAGAGCTTTGAAGGACACCCAATTATAGTCTCTACCAAGTTTGAGAGTGTCCCTGGCTGACCTCAAGTCATATGTTGCCTGTCTGAACCACCGTGTTGCTTCCTCTGGTTGAGGATGAGCAGAATGGTAGCGATTGTAGGATGTGTCCCTTTGGTCTTGGTGTTGTTGGTACTGAGACCTTTGATGTGAACTTCTCTTCCTCATATGTTCAAAGAAACTTGAGTCTGCGTCATCTGCAGGGACGTCACCACCTTCAGTTATGCTCTGCCCATTTTCAAGTTTTGTCACGTATGACTGAATATACTGACATACTTTTGTACAGAAATCTTCATTTCCAATGTTCTTGTCTGGATGCCAAGCTAAGTACAATCTTTTCTTTACCCGTCTTCTTTCCTCCATACTAGTACTTGTTTTCCATGTTTCTGTCAGAATATTTCTGATTTCCTTCAACACTGTATTCAGGTCTCTTGGTTTCACCTCTGGTAGTTCATGTTTCTACTATTGCAGTGTTTTCACTCTTAACTTTGTACAGCCTTGAACCACATATAGCCTCAAGATGTCCATTCCCAAGTGCAACCACATATTGCCCTCTGACCAATAAAGATTCCTTTGACAGGATTCTCTTTACAAGTGCATAAACATACTCAGGTTTGCCCTCTTCACCAGGAGCATCGGTGTCAACGACAGGGTCATAAACCTCCAGTCCTACATACTCCCATTCATCAAAGTCATGGAATCTGTTGTCCAGACGCCAGTGCATATCTTCTGGGATTGATCTCCCAGGAATAGGAAAAGAATAGTCTTCTCTTAGTTGACATTCATAATTATATGTCCTTACACTCTGTTTATCCAAATACTCCTTGTAGGTTTCTGGGTCAGATTTTAACAAATGATTTATGTGAAACCATGGCACTAACAAAATCTGGATCATGTATTATGTCAAGATATTTCTGAGATAAATCACGTGGACATGCTTTCAATTTGCTTTCATCAGTGACAAACTCTTGGACTAAAGATGACAGCATCTTCAGCTGATAGCACTCTGGTAGCAAGTTAATGTGACTTTGTGGATCCTTGTTCAAATGTGGAAACTGCTCAAATCCCAGGAAATACTGCAAATCAAGAGACTGAACTCTTTCTAAGAAAGAATCATTATCAATGAAGACCAGCTGGCTGGAGTCTGTTAGTCTCCAGTTTACATCTGGTAGATACAATGTTGGTACATCTACTGTGGGTGTAAATTCAAATATTAGGGTAATGGCCTTCTGTGCTGTACGCAGATCTTTGTCTTTCAGTGATGGTGTCTTTTTGCACAGTTTCTCCAGAACACATGCATACAGGTTACCATGTGCCTTCTCTGAAGCACCAAGACCGAGGAGAACTTGACGAAATCCTCTTAATGCATATGGCATTGCATATACATATCCTTCCACAATCTCATAAGACCGGATGTTTGTGACAACTTCTGAAGCTGGCACCATACATTTCTCTTCTGGAATATAGACTGTGCAAAAGTCTTGAAGCTGATGCTTCATCCAGTCACTGACTCCTGTCACTTTCAAGTGTTTGTAAACGGATTCCATGACACTTTCCATGATATGACATAGTTTGGAAACAGAATTCTGGTCCTGAAGTTCTTTAAAAGAGCTGCATATGTTTTGTAAATGACTTGTTACATCTACATCTTCTGGTGTTGCTCTAATGCCAAGTTCAGAGGAGTCATCTTGGTATGGTATCCATCCCCATAAGGACGGGATTGCACTCTCGTGGAACATTGAACAGTTTGTCCGAACACAGTGCTGGTTCTTTGGATGGAGTGATTCGCAGTAGGCAACTAGCCGTTTGCCCTCATGCAGCTGAGGGTGTATATCTGTTAACTCTTTTCCAACAATATGAGGTAACACAAACTTTATCTCTCCAATTTGTGGCAGATGTTCTTGAAATCTGCCATGGTGCTCAGCTAGGTATGAGGACAACACTTTAGACTTGTTGCTAACGTCTTCAGAAATACCTGTGCTACCAAGGGCTTCAACTTTTCTAGCAAAGGTTAGATAAAGTTCAATACTAACATCTTTTGTCAAACCAGCAAATTCCATAAAGGTTTTCCATATCACTTCATCATATGGTGATGGTGGAAACTCAGCTGTGCTACACATCTGTTTGAAGACCTCTTCATAAGGACTATAAAACTCACTTGCACATTGACGTAAGCCCTCCTCTACTTCAATGAATCTTAATGTTTTCAACTCATCTTCCAGTGCTTTCTGTACACTAGTTATCGGGAGTTCTCTGGGTAATATGATATCACGTATGAATTCCAAATGTGAAAGTTGGGCTGAACTTGGCATACATTCAAAGTTTGGAAGGACGATACGAACATACAGTTCCTCTTGTGTCAGTGTCTTTATATGCCCTCATGCAGCTTCATGAACATGATAGCTCTTTCAATTTTTCATTTCTTGTGTTGTGAGGTTGTATTTATTTGAAAAGTTATTTAATATAATCAATATCAATAATGTATGTGTGTGTGAGGAAATTATAACTATTATATATAGAAATAATTGTGTCTGAACATACTGAAGGTAAATAAATACACATGATCACTGACGTGTGACTGTTGAAACAGATTAATTAGCATATGAAAGAACATTCCCATGGCCAAATGGGTATGAGAAACTAAATTCTAATAAGTATTCGACCTTGTGGTGAGGTACAAGTAAAGTATAAATGTAACTAGGAATTCCTTGAACAGGTGGGCACGGTATGTTCATGTTAATGATAGTCAGGAATAGTGCATATAGACTTTTGTAATGTGAATACGTTATATACTCTTGTAATACAAAGTATTTATTCCTGAGTGTGCTTGTGTTTTAATTTGAGTCGTTACTTGTCAATATCATGAAGCACTATGTTTCTCGCATAACAAATGTTGAATGATAATTAAGTCCTACGATTACTATCTATTCTGTGCTTACATGTGCACAAACTGCAAACCAGCGGGCCATGTAACTAACACTACACAATAGCACAACATAATCCTGTGAGAAAACTGTTGATACCTGACCATTGTCAATTATCTGCTGTTCGAAGAAATAAATAGTGAAATATACTTTAAAAATGTGCAGCTCTATAGCCTTTGAACATAATGATTATTAAACAATAAAATTGAGAAGAATCACAGAAATACTGCAACTATCACGGAGACATTCATCAAGAAATAAAACTAAAACCGATTCAACAGGTGTCACTTTTACAAGCAACGCTGCTGTCAACGAGTATGAGAAGATCAATAGTTCTACTGAAAACAAAAACTGATTGTGAGAACCATTTGGCACCCAGTGTCCATTTAACATTCCCGTGCCAATGTCAACTCGGCCGGTGAGATCTACTCAAATCAACGGAATCATACACACACGTCAAGAAAGATTACGTTGCCTAGTCGAAATCAGGGTCTTGACAGCGCTGGGTCCTTGAGAGTTTCTGATTTATTACTTTTTGTCAGAGATAAAGCTCATCGCCGTTCCTCCTACAAGACAATAACATATAGATTTTTCTCTTACCCAAGCTCATATACTTCGATAAAATCTAGCATACATACTTACATAGTCGCTAATCTTTCATGCTTGCCGCGCCTGTCCGCCATATTTGTGTGTAGCATAGGGTGTTGTTGGGGAAACCCGGGTCACGTGATTAGCATGACGTAACAAGCACCTGTTCCGAAAACATGTCGTCTGCTAAACCACAATGGCCTCCCAGGTGTTGATATCACGCGTATGTGATACGTTGAAGTCTTTGGAAAACTTTATCAGTACAGTTGAGAAAGGTATTTTCAGTGTTCATGTCTATATATATTTGTGTAAACGTTTTAATCCGTTGAAATATCATTATTAATAATATTTTGCAGCATGGCGGATTTATCCGTCATAATAATTTTCTTCCATCCAAATAGAGCTATAGCAGTAAAAGCAACAAAAAAAACACAAAAAAACACACAACTAAAACAAGCAAAAAGCAAAACAAAAACAAAAATCCATTATATTTGAGGCTGGTTATAAAAAAAGAGCTATCTTTCTTCGACCTATTGTTAAGGAATGGTAATCGTGTACTGGAATAGAATAAACAAGGAGCTTTAACCTCATGGCATTCAATTTCAGACGTTCATTGTAATGACTGTATTTGTCTCTGTTTCACAGCTGGTTTTCAGGCGGGTAGAATGACCGTTTAAATAGCAATCAGCCTCTAACAGTTACTCTCTCCTCTTGGTTTGCGTTTATTTGTTTGTTGTTTAACGCCGCACTCGGCAATATTCCAGCTATATGGCAGCGGTCTGGAAAAAGCCTAATCGAGTTTGGACCAGACAATCCAGTGATCAACATCGATCTACGCAATTGGGATACGAGGACATGTGTCAACCATGTCAGCGAGCCTGACCTCCCGATCCTGTTAGTCGCCTCTTAGGACAAGCATGTGTTGCTGAAGACCAATTCTGAGTCGGATCTTCACGGATATTTTGGATTTGTGCGCTTGAGAGACAAACAAGCATTATCACATGCAGAAATTTAGACATGCAGTTCATTTTTGGTTTCGATAACACACAACCAACAATTACAGTAGGCCTAATATTATTTTCAAAGACGTAATAAACTTCAAGCCGAGGTGATGGTCTTCAAATTGAATCCTATCACCGAGCATGCATGATACAGTATGTAAATGCATATACCCACACAATCACATTGAGTTTCATACAGACAAAGGGAAATAACCCTCCTTCTTACAACCCCAGGGCAAATGCCCAACAATGAGATTTTGACCACCTGCTCACCAATAATGGAGTCAGCTCTGTCGGCAAAAGTATCTGGATCCCGCTGACATTCCGCTCTGCATGTTTCTGGAAGTGAGTGAGTGAGTGAGTGTGATACGCCGCTTGTAGCAATATGCCATCAATATTTCAGCTGGGATTCCAGAAACGTTCTTCATGCACACATTGTACCCATGTGGGGAATTGAACCCAGCTCAAATTAAACAAAATATTCAACACGTTTGACGGTTGCCTGTAATTAATCGAATCGTGGCCAGACAAACCAGTGATTGATAGTGTGAGCATCATGGGTATAACGACTGATAACCAACCAAGTCAACTGAACATGACCATCCCATTAATTACGATTAAGTGGGTGAGTGAGTATGGTTTTACCCCGGTTTTAGCAATATTCTAGCAATATCACGGCGGGGGACACCATACATGGGCTTCATACATTGTACCCATGCGGGGAATCGTCGACTGGCTAGGCTACCCCACCGCCCAATTATGACAAGCAAAGGCTGTTGGTATCCAATTCTTACCTTCTTTGATGGTGTGGGATGCTGTAAAGCTTCCATGAGGAGGTTCTACTTGTTTATTCCATATTTATGTGATCAAGAATCATTTAATGATACTGAGAATTCTCATTAGCGATATCTTAAAATAGAACCTGTAGTAACAGATACAAGAATGCCTTCCTTCATGTACACTTGTTAACCGCAGTTTTGATAACTTTATTAGGCTAATTTCTTGCAAAAACATAAAGACTTTAATTTGTCTTGGACGTTTCCTCTGTCACACCAAGAAAGTAAGCAGCAAATCTGATATTACAATTCATTTTATTCACAGTCTTAATTTAATACATGTACACTATGATGTTACCACTGTGCCTGCTTGTTTGTATCCATGTGTTAATATGTGAGAGATATGGAGATACATACAACCAGAAATTATTGAGAATTTAAAGATTGTAAATGTTTTATTTTTTTCACTCATTACTCACGTATTAAATGTGAATATGAGCAGAACATAACTCCAGATTCAAAGCCAGGTGAACAGTTAGTATTTTGTCAAGTCACCATGAGCAGCAATGCAGGCTTCAGTGCGGCGGGGCATACTACTGATAAAAGAAGTTAGAAAGTCGTGGGTCCATGCTGTCCCAATATCGGACCACCTCTTCTTTCATTTCAGCAATATTTGTCAGATTTCTTATTGACACTTTCCTTCATAAGTCCCCAAACATTTTCTATTGGATTTAGGTCAGGGCTATAGCTTGGTCAATCTAATAATGTCATATTTAGGGTCCCAGAAACCAGTCATATGGCCAAAACAGATATGCCACCCAACACGTTAAATTTCGGACTGTACTTTGGGCGCTGATACAAAGGTTTTTCAGTTTGTTTGGTCCAGAATTTCAGTGTATAAGGAAACAGCCACACAGAACTTTCATCTGAGAAAATCACATTGTCCCAGTTAAAATTTCTATGCTGTAAGCAGGAGTTCAACCTTTGCTCCTTTAGTTCAGGTTTCATGATCGGTGATGGAATTCCTCGACTTTTCTGCCAACCCATTGCATGCAGCTCAGTTCTAATTGTCTCCTTAATGACAGCCACAGTTCCTCTATCAATCATATCCAGCCTTAAGTTTTCTAAACTCCTTCGTTTGTTTTTCGAAACAAGAATACCAAGCCGCCTCCTGTCACTGACAGTCAGTCAATTTTCTGGGCCTACCTGCGCCTCCTTGGTGCTCAATGCCATATCCATTTGCAATATTTTTCAAAACGCGATAAACAGTGGACAAAGGGATGCCTGTTCTACTTGAAATCACTTTAGCTGATCTGATGTCCTTGTTATAATACTCTAAAACAACTTCCTCTTCACTAAATCATCCACACCGAGGATCACTGAAAATGTCGTCTGCTAGCAAGTAAACAAAGGGGAATAACTCTTCACAAACTAATGAAAAAGGATTAACGGAGTTGTCTCTCTTGAATAAAACCAAGCACTTGATAGCTGGTCAATGTTGTTTATACTAGAAATCTAATTAAACATATTCCTAAAATTCTCAATAATTTCTGGTCATACTATATTAGACAAGAATGCCTTCCTTCATGTACACTTGTTAACCACAGTTTTGATAACCTTACTAGGCTAAAAATGTTGTTGCATCAACATGCATTAAACACGTTAATTTGTCTTGAACGCCTCCTCTGTCATACAAAGAAAGTAAGAAGCAGATCTGATATGACAATGTTTATATTTTTTATTTTTACAGTGCTAATACTTAAGCATGCACAATACGATGTACCAATGTGCCTGCATTTTTGTATCATTGGCCCTTGGCCTAGAATTACAGAAATAAAATCTGTCTCTGTCTGTCTGTCTGTCTGTGTCTGTCTGTCTGTCTGATACCTTTTGACAACAGTACTTATTCTTTTACATATCGCAAATAGGTTTTAGAGAACATATTTTCCCCAAAAATATGTTCAAAGGTTTTCTGATATTAATAATGATTTATGGATATCATCAAGTAAAGCATGATACATTTGAATATTGTTTAAAAATATACGCATATGAGGTTAAATGGTTAAAGCGTTAGGTCGTCTCGGATTAAAGTTCGAATCCCACATGGGCATTGTACACGTGACGCCCTGTCGTGATGCCCCGGTCCATCTGCCAAGATATAGTCAACACTTTGATGCAAAGTCATGCAAAATACCGGTCCCATGATATTCTCTGTCATATGTATACGTTTCTAACCCGTAATGTCTATTCGTGTTTTAATACAGCAACATTGCCTTGTAAACTCTGATGTACACCTTTTGACTTCAGTCATTGCTTAATGATTAGTGTCTAAATGGAACCAGAATACCCCCACCCCCCCCCCTGTGATACCTCTCTGTATGAAAATCTAAAAAAAAACTACCAAAATGTCATAGCGAGACTAATTTTATTACCATCCGGAACTGCACATTCACGTTCGTTTTCGCTCGTTTGTACCGATGGATTAGAAACCTCGACACTAACTGGCAAATTAGAATGTTCCTGATGTGGAGGGCTTGTCAGAAACAGCAAAGCCACAGCATATCCGGGTAAACAGTTCTCGTAATGAGATTGCTCTAAGCCCGTTTTGGCCTAGTCTGGACACAACTTTTGTCTTTATACTCTGTTGACCACTGATTCAATTCTCCAGCTCTTTTCGGACAATGTGTAGGCACATGTCATGCCTCGATTATCTACACACATATTGATGAAAAGTGGGGGATTCTTGTCGCTGCTCAATACTTGGATCTGATAAACACACGGTTATGGTAACTGTACTGGTAAGCTGTCTTGAAATCAAATGTCCATTCATAAATGAAGACTTCCCCCAACGGACGTGTCACCGACTATATCCAAGTGTTGTGTAAAACAACTAACAACTCCATCGGTACTTCTGCCACTGCTCATATAAGATCGTAGAAGGGGGCGGTGGGGTAGCCTTGTGTTTAAAACGTTGGCTCCTGACGCCGAAGACCCGGGTTCGATTCCTCAAATGGATACAATGTTTGAAGCCTATTTCTGGTGTCCCCCCGCCGTGATATTGTTGCAATATTGCTAAAAGCGGCGTAAAACCTTCTCACTCACTCGCAGAAGCCCCACGACTCTTCTATTCGGCATTTGTTGTGACTTGCGAAAATAGTTTGCATTGTATTAATGGAACGGAATGTGCTTTTGAATCGCTACCCTCAATCTTTGTAATTGGATATATCAACATGCGGTTTGACAGTTAAATGGTCCAAGTTTCAGGTAACTCTCAAATGGCGGTTCCTTCAAATCGCACCTGAAGCTTTTTCAAGTCAGATCCAGCATCACGCTATCTCATTAATATCGGACCGTTTGCACCTTACGGCATCTCTCTGAGGGATGATTCGACAAGCCTGCCAGTACTTTGATGGAAATTAAACATTCAAACCCGACAAAATCTATGTCTCTCTCTTCACTCCACGGAGAAATCAGTTATTTCAGGATCGATCTGGGAACATGACACTTATGAAAGACTAATGTTTATAACACGTTCTGTATTTTGATTACAGAAATTCATTAATCTGAAATATGGTATAAGGGATTATTAATAACGCAAAACAAATAACTCCATCATGCTACAGGTTAAATGTATGGTGTAGCATTACATGGTCAAATCCAATGTACACTATCTGAAAAATGACCGTACGAGCACCTCGGTTTATGTGATATATTACGACTACTTCGCTAAGTAATGCGGGTGAACAAGGATTTCAGAGTGACATCCCTTGTCCCACAAGTTCAAACATTACCATATAAGAGAGGTTGAGCAGCGCAACGTGTACATGTACGCCTACGTGTGATCAGGGGATTCCCCTAAATATCTGTGTATTACGTCATCTGTACTAAGCGCCCTGCACCCACTATAAACCAATCTGTAAATAATCTTTATAAGCGCCAGAATTTATTTACCCGGCAGTTCTTTTTTTAGCCTATATTACAAGTTTGTTTCACAGAAAACAATCGTTGAAGCAAACGTGAAAGTGAAAGAATTATTGTTAAATCGATTAAATCTGTGGATCCTTCCAGTTATATGGGTATTGTGTGTAAAACTGATTCAATGAAGACTGGGTAAGAAAAAGACGAATTTATTGATTTCAAAGAAAGGATGCAGACGTTGGAAAAGCCAGAAACTTATGATTGTGGGTTCCAATCCAGGTTTCTCTTGATTTTGTTTGTAGGTTTTTCAGCACCATATGAGTGCTTATATGTACACTAGACGCCAAAAGAAACGTTACCCTCCTACCTTTATGAACTACTGAAAAACTATCAAAGATTTTAGACGGTTTTAGTTGACAAGAAAGCTTAACAACACGGTTTCCTGCAAATCACGAAAACAAATTCTCAAATGCATTAACATTTGGGTGAAATGCATCTTTATCAGAAGAGTTAAATTGTCCTATATTCGTCCATGCCGAAATAAACCAATAATAATGATTTTGATGTCCAAAAGAAAGGTTGAAATAAAATTCTGCTTTAGGACAATGATAAACCATTTAAAGTCATTTTTCAACTACTATAACAAGAAACAACTGTTGCAGAGTGTGTAAAATTGTAAAATAATCATTGCTATGATTTCAGTCTTTTAAACATTTTCTGCTGATTTGCATTAGTGAAAACAAGTAAAACATTTCTTTGATATTGTGAAAATATATCTAGGAACATCTACAATTATCTTTGTTAACACTGTTGCTTGCAAAGTAACATTTTTCCATTTCCATTTTACACATTGCAATATCGATCGCCAAAACGCGATATAAAGAGCCTAGAATATATGATCTGATACACAAGTACGAGAAATATACCACGATTAACAGCTGAAGGGAGAGAACGAGCCATTGGGATGGTGCAGATGGGGTCGACATACAATGCTGTTGCCAACGCCCTCGGATGCCACCGTATCACGGTTATAAGACCTATTAAGGGCTTCAGACCGACTGGGATCACCGTAGACAGACCCAGAAGTGGACGTCCACGCATCACAACGCTAGCTGAAGATAGGTACCTCCGTCATAAAGTAAAGAGGGTAACGTTTCTTTCGTCGTTTAGTGTATATGCAACTCAGTCTTAATATAAACTCTGTCAAAAAAGAAACGCAACCCCTGTATTTTAGAGATTTTGATCTGAAGTTTAAGGACGACACGGCATTTTTATTATTTAAGACAGAAGTCTGAAATTTGGCAGAATAATAACCCAGATGGGCATGTTTAAAATTGTCATTTCAAAAGTCATCTCACAGACACCAGTTTGTCACCAGGGGGGCGTCTTTCTCAGTATCTCGTATGAGCACCACGCGCTGCAATCACTGCACGGCATCTCCTTGGACAAGAACGGATAAGACGCCGGATTCTTTCCTGGGGAATGGCTCTCCACTCCTCCTGCAGTGCAACGGCGAGCTGTTGCAGCGTCTGTGGCGGCGGCTGACGTTGACGTACGCGTCGATCCAGAGTATCCCCACAGGTGTTCAATAGGGTTGAGGTCTGGTGATTTAGAGGGTCATGGCAAGACATTGACGTTGGAATTCTGCAGAAAGTTCATTGTTGCACGTGCAGTATGAGGCCGGGCGTTGTCCCGTTGAAAAATCTGTGTCTGTTGGTCAATAATCGGGAGAAGGTGAAGCTCTAACACGTGGTTGATGTAACGTTGGGCTGTCAGGTTCCCTGGAACGATCACCAAGTCTGATTTCTGGTTGTATGAGATGGTTCCCCAAACCATGACGCTTTCTCCGCCAAATCTGTCCACCTGTCGGACGCAGATGGGCGCAAAACGTTTATGACGTCTCCTATACAGACGCTGTCTTCCGTCGTGACGTTGCAAAGAAAACGTGATTCATCAGAAAACCAGATTCGCCTCCAGTTTTGTAAAGTCCGTATCCTTACGTTGTTGCACCACCTGAGTCGTCGGCGTCGATGTAGGGGGCGTAGTACAGGTCCAACAACTGGTCTACAGGCACGTAAACCCGCTTCTTTCAGACGGTTCCTAATCGTTTGAGCTGACACTCTCCTCAAACCTGGTATTTGTGTGGCAGTCACGGTTGGTAGGGCATGCCGATTACGCAGGTGATGGACCCGGATGTACCGATCTTGAAGGTCGTGATTCTTGGCCTTCAACTCTCGGGCGATCGTTGGTCAAATTGAAGTTGTTGTAGCGGCTCCAACGTCGGGATATCGTTGTTTTGTGAACATTTAGGTGCCGTGCAACAGTTCCAAAACTTTCTCCGGCTTGAACACGACCAATGGCGATATTTCGGTCGGCAGCACTCAATCGTGGCATTTTTAACACAGCTTTTCGGCGACAAATGAATGAATATAATACGGAACCACATGGGCTTTTATACACCCCTACATTAACTGCCATTTTCATGATTTGCATGTGTTTTTTTTGTGCGAAGTCACCATGAGGGTCATTTCATGCGTTGTGACGGAATAAGCAATAAAATACACTTATGCGTACAAATGCAGTTGTTTGGATGGGAATCTTCATTAATTACGTGTATCATTTCAATACATTCGAATAAAATTTAGTTTGGAAGCAATAACTTCATTCAAACGAATTTTTCATATCTGAGGACAGGGGTTGCGTTTCTTTTTTGACAGAGTTTATATGCAATCTTATTGCAGTTTAGATTCAAAACAAGGACTATTACAAAGATAGAATCCTTTAATAAATTATTTGGCCACGGCATGCAATGCAGAATCAAGTCACTGTTGTGTGGTCAGACTCGCTGACTTTGTTGACACATGTCATCGTAACCCAATTGCATAGATTGATGTTCATGTTGTTGATCACTGGATTGTGTGGTCCAGATTTATAGCCCGTCACCATATAACTGGAATATTGCTGAGTGAGGCTTAAAATTACAAAGCACACCAAACGGGTGCTAGTAATCATTATTCCAACTGTCATGTAGCATTAAACCACAACACATTCAATACAGTGGTAGTAGGAATCACTTGTTTATTTATTGGACAGATAAAGCAGCATTCAGCAATAATCCAGCTATAGGAGGGTAGGAAATCCAGTGATTGACATCATGGCCATCGATCTGTGCAAGTCGCTGAGTCTGACCAGCTTACCTTGCTGGTCACCTCTCAAAAGAAGCATGGGTTGTTTAAGACCAGTTAAAGTCCAGCGTCCTGGGCTCCGTTGTTCAAAACAACCTTATCTCTTAAGGTCAACCTCATCTCTAAGATTACAACCTTAGAACTTTACTAAGGTTAGCCTCCAGTTGCTCGAAACAACCTTAACTAAGGTTAACCTTAAGTTAAGGTTGATAACTAAGGTTAGTTAAGGTCCGACCCAACCTTAGCGTCTCTAAGGTTGGGTAGGGATAATGGCGCCTGCTTTTATTTCATACAAGGAGATCGAGAGAAGTTTGTGGAAGCAGAGAGTCTACAGAGACAGGACAAGTCAACTGGACACGCTGAATGATTTCGAACATATTTCTCGCTACCGTTTGTCACGTGAAGTTCGAGTTAGGTTGCCCTAAGATTGTTTTGTGCAACGGGCGTAACTTTTTCGTAAGGTGATCGTAACTCTAACCTCAGTGTTTAAGGTTGACCTTAGCTAAGATTGTTTTGAACAACGAAACCCTGGGGCTCCTTTCACGAACCAACCTTTACTAAGATTGACCTTAACTCCCATTCTTTAACATTGTACTAAGGGTACCTTAGTGACTTACGATCACCTTAGAGCTTTGTGATCTACAAAGCATTCGTGGCCTTGCAACATTCGTAAGCCTGAGGTAAACTATACAGTAGCAACAGGTCTTAACGTTATGGACCCTGATATTCATGTTGGTCTACTAACGACATTGTAGGGGTCACTATGACAAGTGTGAAATGATGAGCAGGTGATACATGATGATGTGAATGGGAGCAGAACAGATGTGGGACATTTGGTGTAGGAAGGGAAGAGTGAGTGAGTGAATGAGTTTAGCTTTACGCCACACTCAGCAATATTCAAGCTATATGGCGGTGGTCTGTAAATACTAGAGTCAGGACCACACAATCCAGTGATCGACATCATGAGCATCGATCTACGCAACTGTAATATGATGACATGTGCCAACCATGTCAACCTAGTTGACTACCGATCCCGTCGCCATTTACGACAAGCATTAGTTTCTGGAGACCAATTCTAACCCGGATCTGCACGGGTATAAGAAGAGTACATCTATATGTGGAAGAGTGCATGTATAGTACAATATTCAATGCACGATCACAGGTCTCAGGTTTGCCAAAGTGTTGCCTCTCTGCAAAGGGAATCGTAATGCCCTTCAAGACCGGACACTTATACTGAAAAATATCTTGATTCTATCATCTGCATTTGTTTTATAGTACAGCTGACGAGGTTGGTAATTACAATTCATGATCCAAAACAAACTGCAGGCACAATGTGTCTCTTTCCACACATTATGCAAATGGAAGTCACTGAAAATTACTCACTTGGACTACAGGTGTGTAATGAGTTATTACAGTTCACACCAATTGGATGTGCAATGTTTCTCAAACACACCTTTATGTTATGTGTAGAGGAAACATACAGCCAGGTTTTGTGTTCATACAATAAATTAGATAAAAATGTTCGTGTCATCTCTAAAAGAAAAGCAACAGAATACACTGTTTCATTTCTTGGCACCCCCAGTATAACTGAATCGAACTGAATTAGGGTAAAATACACTCATTGCAAGCCAGCTATTTGATGCCATTCACCGCATTTAGCAGTACAAACCGGTTGATATTGAGTGATAATCTGGGGAACTTCTAACCCTAATGACGACATTCAGTTAACAATGTCACACAGTTTGTACATCCAATCCACAAATAGGTGTCAGACAAAATAAACATATGGAAAATTGAACCAAAAGACATTTGTCAATTGTTAGGTTGTTTTAATGCGATAATAATATCACAATCCTGGAAATGAGAGGAACGTTTGAAATCATCCCCGCAATGTTTGACTTGTGCTCAGTTCGTGACAAAGTTGGTTGTTTTGTCAAACTGATTGAGCTGGTTAGAATCATCCCACCTAATGAAAGCATGTTTTCAGTCACTCCTTTGTCTGGTCCGAAATAGGGTCGGTGGAGTAGCCAAGAGGTTAAAGCGTTCGCTCATCACGCCAAAATCCTGGGTTCGATTCCCCATATTGGTACAATGTGTGACGCCCATTTCTGGTGTCCCCTGCCGTGATATTGCTGTAATATTGCTTAAAACACAAGTCATTCATTCTGTCAGGTGGCACATAACAAACAAGGTTCATTTTATTACGTTTTAATGAACAATAGGCTACATAGAGAAAAAACACACACAAAACACTTGAAGTAAGAGTGAGAAAGAATTACTATCACACTTTGCAGTGCATGTATTATCTGTCAGCAGGATTAAAATTGATCTGTGATAAAAACTTGGGAACACAAAATGTGCACAGGCACTGTTTCTTACAAGCACTATCAAACTACAGTATATATCAAACCTACTCATCAAATCTATGTATCTCAATGAAGTATTCTATAAGACTTAAAGAACGCTGTAATGGTAAATTGCTTTCATGTGCAGTTTTAGTGTAGATTAAATATGTGAAAGTTAAAAAGCCATGGACAGAGTCGTACAACACACCAGGCCAGAAACTCAACTGTTTAATCTGACAAAAAATGTCAGAAAGACTTCTGTTAAATGGCCAACAAGATACATCATATACTAGCTACTATTTAAGTGATTGGTCAGTGGAAAATACACAAAATTGTGACTGACTCCAGACGCTGTTGTGAGCATCAAGATGCTGATTTCCATGCAACATATTTTACAATCAGCTTATGACCTTTATACGTATAAGTGCAATTACATGACAATATATATATATTTAGTGCTTCATACTTCCATCTATCGTGACACACATCCTGGACCTAATTTTCCATCATTGCTTCATTCTGAGTCTGAATGACACAAAGCTGTCTAATCAGGTTAGTGCCCAACTGTGTGTGTTTCTTTTGTCTTCTGCCTCCAACCCCAAAAACATTATGTCCACTGTTTAATTGGTAACATCTAGATTTGCTTAACATATAAAGCACTCCCTCTGATGAAAGTATATGTACACTTATAATAGGGGCTGATTTCATGCTCATGAATGAGAGAAATCCTGTGCCATGTTACAGGCAGGAGAGATTGAGATGGCAACATAACTTCCCAAATGTGGCTATGGGGTCCTGGATAGTATAATTATCATATGACACATACATAACTATCATCACAACAAAGAAAATAATCAACCACAAGGAGGAAAGTATTCATAACATACAACACACCACAATATATTCTTTACGTTGGGTTATATTCATCAACGCCAGTACACGGTTGCTATACCTTAGTACTATTAAACAGGGCAGAGCTAAATGTACAAGATTTATGTCAAAAGCAATTAAAAATACAAATTCTTATAAATGGGACCTTTGCACAAGTGAATCAAGAAAGAGCATCAATTCCTGTAATTGTGTCCAAATTGGGAATAACACACACTGTTTGAGGGCTTTCACTATATTTAATGAAAAAATCCCCATTCGTCATATATTTTTTTGAGTTTTTCATTGGATTAACATTTAAATCTATACATATTCAGATTCACGATTAACAAGGGTTTGCCAGTGTATCAGATTGCAGTTAATTTTGGTATACATCAAATAAACTTGTGTATATAGAATGTAAGAAACTGAAATTATTTATAGTGCCAAATTACTGCACGAGGAAAGTGAAAACTAATAACATAAGTCAATATAATTATCATCTTTTGACAAATTTGTAGTTGATCCACTGGCACTATATTTGTCAAATGATAAATTGTTAGTAATATCCCTGTACATACCAATAATTCCTGTTTAGACCTTTGATGTTTTCATTACTTGGTTTGCAACCTTTGGCCGAAATTAAAATGACATAATGGCATATCAAAACATGCTAGGCTGACACTGTTTACAGCGTCTTAAAAATAAGCAATACCATTCATTCTGCTCTTGAAACTACTTCAGAGTTTGTAGTTGATACTCTGGTTGATGTTCTGTTCATCCTTCACTGCAAATATTTGTGGATTTATACTACCAGGAATTCATTGGAAAATAACTATTGACTAATTATTTATATATAAAAATGAATAATAGATAAAAAATGGATATATATGTGAAACAAGTAGATATGTCTATATATGTGTATGCACATCTTTCTAATCCTGATGCAAATTAATCTTGAACTTAATCCGGTTCATATCTTTATTATCACATATGATATTGTTTACAAATTCTGACGTTAGTGTTGAATATGTCTGTCTTATCAATGCAGTTTAAATTCTCTAAGATGTTCCCATGGTTAAATATTTCTTTATATCTCTTTTGATAATCACACATATTTCTGTATTCTTGAAATGAATGCAAAGTTTAAATGTTTTAATGCAATTCCAACTTTTACACACAAGATATCTTTTTTAAAATTCTGATATATAAATGTATCGAAATTGTTTAGTCAATTCCCACATATACACAAAATACAATATATGTAATGCACACATTTGGGAATGTTTAATCAAATTTTTGGGAATGTTTAATCGAATTGTTTCCTTTATTAACACACATAGTATATTGAAAAGATCCTGAAAGATATGCAAATAATTCAGTGTTTCTATAACTATAAAAGACGATTTTTTAACAAAACATGAACTATGTACACATTTCTTAGCTCTAAATTGAAGTATGGTTTATCTATATACACAAGATACATCTAGTATTTAGTTAATGATATTTTGTATTTTGTTAAAATGTTCAACACCTCTCCACATCACACTACACAATGTTTGCAAATTCTTCTTTATATTTACACATAAGATATTTTTTTTTTCATCTCCTGATATACTGTACGTTTCATTCTATCCCAATCTATTTCTATGCATAACATGATAATTTTCAAAACAGGAAATATGTATGGACGTTATATTCACGTTTTGGGTGTTTTATAAGCATGATACATTTCATCAAAAATTCTCGAAAAAGTATAATTTGTTGAATTTTGAATTCCAAGCTTATTTTGCATGTATGCACAATATTAAATAATGTAAGATGTACTCATTTTAGAATAAAATCCAATTCCTCTATATAATTATGTACGACATGCATTTTCTAATCTAAAATACATACCCAATACACATACAAATATATTTAATTCAATTCTGTACATAAAAGGTAATTTCTTTCTATATTTACAAATGAGATGTAGTGTCACATCTGAAAATAGACTTTTGGAATATTTAAGAAATACTTTCATCAATACAATAATGTATTAAACAAAAATAAAAAAAATAGAAATTGTGAAGATGACGTTTTTTTCAAAACATGATACTGCTCAATTTCAATACAGTTTTTGACCGTATTTTGTACATTATTTCCAAATGTTTGAAATTCTGAAATATGTATATCTGGTATAATGATTTAGTAAAACTCTATCTATTTCTTAAACGTATACACATTGCTACACATTGTATACACATTTTTCCAATCCTGACCTGAATTTAATTCGATTCATAACTCCTATTTTACACAAGATACATTTTGTATACTCTACAAATATGTACATACATTCAAATGTAAAATCCAGTTCATATCTGTGCAGAAAAGTTAATGATTGCAAATTCTGAATTATCTACATATTGTACATGTTCTACTCAATTTCTCTTTATTTATTTACACACTAGATAATTTTTTCATCTTTAATTACATACGCATTGTAAATGCTTGATTCATTTATTCCCATTTTTCCATAAACAAAACACAATATTAACAATACATGAAATATACACACATTTAGTAATGTTCAATCAAGTTCATTTTGTTTCTTGATTTTCACATGATGTAGTTTACAAATCAAGAATTACTGAAAATGGTTAATCACTTCTTTTTCATTTATTATTCTAGGATATTTATATCCACGCAACTAGTACATGCTCAAGACTAAAATTAATCCCTCGATCACTGGATGTCAATCCTCAACGGCACATCATATTTATCAATCTCAACTCCCTGGGATGATACAACTCTTGCAGCGACTGGACGTACCGAGTTATTGTGGCTTTCTCATCCTTAAGAGATACCCATTCACAGCTGGGTGGATTGGGACACATAGTCACAGTACTTTGTCCAAAGTTCACTGCACGTTGCTGTACCCAACTAGGTGTTTGCATGTATTCATGTGGCCACCATCTGGTCATATACCAACGGATTCGTGGGTTCTTTTGAAGTGCACGGGGTTGTGCTACTTACACTAGGGGTTGTGATAACGATAAAGTCGGCTCCAAGCTTTTCACACCCGGTCACAGGTGGGCTCGATCCTGACACCTCAAGCTTCCCTGGATCACGAGTCTTGCGCCTTAGCCAGCTCGCCCACCATGCCCCTCAAATACACATTCAAATACATTCACATTGTAAATATTTCATTTCTACCCCAATCTACTTCTATATACAAAATACAATGTTTGCACATCCTGAAATCTACACACATTTGCAGTGTTACATCAAGTTCATTAATTTTACCAATGCAATTGATCTACATGTCTTCATATACATAGACAGTGTAAACGTTTGATTCAGTTCTAATCTATTTCTATGCACAAAATACACTATTTGCACATCCTAAAATATACACACATTTACAGTGTTTCATCAAGTTCATTAAATTTATCAATACACAAGATCTATGTGTCTTTTAAATACATAAAACTGTCAATGTTTGAGTCAGACGTAATCTTCTATGCACAAAGTACACTATTTGCACATTGATATACACACATTTTCATCAATAGGCACAATGCACTTAACAAATCAACAAATATGTACACGTGGTTTGACTATTTCTGTTTCTACCAACTATTTTGCTACAAAACAAAGCCATTTTGACATTATTCAAATCCAGAAATATATAAAATAGTTAAATGTTTAAATAAATTCCTATCTAATTCCATATTACATGATGCATTTTATGAAACAATGCTTCAGTTACTATCTTTTACATTTCTTAAATCCTGAATTATGTACACTTTGCTAAATGTTTAATGCAATTTCTATCTAATTTTAGACACAAAGATGCATTTTTACAATCCTGAAATGCATACACATTTGCTATATGTTTATTTCAATTCAATTTCAATTCTACACACAAGATAAAATATTAGCAAATCTTCAAATATGTACACAGTTTTAATTCAGTTCCCTCTTTATATTTCCACACTAGACACATTTTTCCTTATCCTGAAATACATACACATTGTTTATTTAATTCCAAGTCATATGTTGCATTTTACACAAACATATTAGACTTTTAGAAGCATTGAAGGTAATGGTTAATAGTTTGAATAATAACTTCTAAACAATTGAAATAACAGACTGGGGTCCTTTTCGCTATCTAGGCTTGCCTCTTTAAAGGATAGAGGAATAATTCTACAATACATCCAGCAGGCTTAGCTCAGTTTAATATTGAGGGAAGGCTAACAAGATATCTGTATTTTGAATTCTGAATTTATATGTATGTATATACAATCAAATGTTAAATCCAATCCATGTCTGCTAAAGAAGGTAATGTTTGCAAATTCGCTTAAATATCTATTTATTAGCCACATCTTCGGGTCCAATTCACCTATGTTTACATACTAGATATTTGTTTTACATATCTTCAAATTATACACATTTGTAAAGTGCATGTTCAGTTTCTCCTATTTTTCCCATAAACCAAATACGATGTGAACACAAAGGCAAGAAATACACACATATTACACCAATGTTTAAAACAAGTTTTATTAAATTAATCAATAAAGCATGATGGCTTTTATAAAAAGCAGGAAATATTGGAAATTGCTGATCATTTTAATTGCTATAGAAATGACATTTGTCTTGAAACGCGGACAAATTGTAAATGCTTGATTCAGATGTCATCTACTACTATAAAGGCGGAAATACACATTTTGCACATTCTGAATTATATACACACATTTTTCATCAATATGCACAATGTATTTAACAAATCAACAAATATGTACAAGTGGTTGATTATTTTGCCTTTCTATCAACTAGATGACCTTTTTAAACATGAAACACGTACACATTGGATGAATTTAAATTCAAATCTTTCCTATTTCCACACACAAAGCCTTTTCTACATTATTCAAATCCAGAAATATGTAAACGGTTAAAATGTTTAAAATAAATTCCTCTCTAATTCCATACTCCATGATATATTTTTTTATAACACAATATTATTTACACACATAAAACATGTTTCAGTTCAAAATCTATGTGTTTCTTAAATCCTGAATTATGCACACACATTGTTGAATATTTGGTGCAATTTCTTTTCCAATTTTATACACAAGATGCATGTTTGCAGTCCTGCAAATGTATACACGACTTAAGTTTAACAGATGTTTATGTCATCCTCATTCAACACACAAGATAAATTATTTGCAAATCCTTACAAGATGTAAATATCTGTTTTTCCAGTTCCTATTTTTATTTCACCCACCTAGACAAATTACACTTTCAACACAATCCCAAAAATATATACACATTTTGTTTATTAACTCAGAGTCATGGCAACATCTTATTGTACACAAGATATTTGTATTTTAAATTTTGAAACAGTATGTATATATATATATATACACATTGCAAAATTAGCGTTTCAGTTCCTCCTATTTTTCCATAAGAGCAGGAAAATACTATTATTAGCACAACTTGAAATATACACACACATGTATTGGAAATGTTTATACAAAGTTCATTATTATATCATTTTACTTGAAGGGCGGGGTATCATAGTGGTTAAAGTGTTGGCTCGTCACACCGAAGACCCGGTTTCTAAATCTACACATTGGTACAATGTATGTGTAGCCCATTTCTGG